>NC_071595.1:7549405-7912739 GCF_024509145.1 Vidua macroura | reverse complement strand
TAACCCTAACCCTAAACCCTAACCCTAACCCTAACCTAACCCTAACCCTAACCCTAACCCTAACCCTAACCCTAACCCTAACCCTAACCCTAACCCTAACCTAACCCTAACCCTAACCCTAACCCTAACCCTAACCCTAACCCTAACCCTAACCCTAACCCTAACCCTAACCCTAACCCTAACCCTAACCCTAACCCTAACCCTAACCCTAACCCTAACCCTAACCCTAACCCTAACCCTAACCCTAACCCTAACCCTAACCCTAACCCTAACCCTAACCCTAACCCTAACCTAACCTAACCCTAACCCTAACCCTAACCCTAACCCTAACCCTAACCCTAACCCTAACCCTAACCCTAACCCTAACCCTAACCCTAACCCTAACCCTAACCTAACCCTAACCCTAACCCTAACCCTAACCCTAACCCTAACCCTAACCCTAACCTACCCTAACCCTAACCCTAACCCTAACCCTAACCCTAACCCTAACCCTAACCTAACCCTAACCCTAACCCTAACCCTAACCCTAACCCTAACCCTAACCCTAACCCTAACCCTAACCCTAACCCTAACCCTAACCCTAACCCTAACCCTAACCCTAACCCTAACCCTAACCCTAAACCCTAACCCTAACCCTAACCCTAACCCTAACCCTAACCCTAAC
Organism: Vidua macroura; assembly: GCF_024509145.1. NCBI lineage: Eukaryota > Metazoa > Chordata > Aves > Passeriformes > Viduidae > Vidua > Vidua macroura. The sequence goes on along the minus strand of NC_071595.1, from coordinate 7,912,075 downwards.
CCTAACCCTAACCCTAACCCTAACCCTAACCCTAACCCTAACCCTAACCCTAACCCTAACCTAACCCTAACCCTAACCCTAACCCTAACCCTAACCCTAACCCTAACCCTAACCCTAACCCTAACCCTAACCCTAACCTAACCCTAACCCTAACCCTAACCCTACCCTAACCCTAACCCTAACCCTAACCCTAACCCTAACCCTAACCCTAACCCTAACCCTAACCCTAACCCTAACCCTAACCCTAACCCTAACCTAACCCTAACCCTAACCCTAACCCTAACCCTAACCCTAACCCTAACCCTAACCCTAACCCTAACCATAACCCTAACCCTAACCCTAACCCTAACCCTAACCCTAACCCTAACCCTAACCCTAACCCTAACCCTAACCCTAACCCTAACCCTAACCAACCCTAACCCTAACCCTAACCTAACCCTAACCCTAACCCTAACCCTAACCCTAACCCTAACCCTAACCCTAACCCTAACCCTAACCCTAACCCTAACCCTAACCCTAACCCTAACCCTAACCTCCTAACCCTAACCCTAACCCTAACCTAACCCTAACCCTAACCCTAACCCTAACCCTAACCCTAACCCTAACCCTAACCCTAACCCTAACCCTAACCCTAACCCTAACCCTAACCCTAACCCTAACCCTAACCCTAACCCTAACCCTAACCCTAACCCTAACCCTAACCCTAACCCTAACCCTAACCCTAACCCTAACCCTAACCCTAACCCTAACCCTAACCCTAACCCTAACCCTAACCCTAACCCTAACCCTAACCCTAACCCTAACCCTAACCCTAACCCTAACCCTAACCCTAACCCTAACCCTAACCCTAACCCTAACCCTAACCCTAACCCTAACCCTAACCCTAACCCTAACCCTAACCCTAACCCTAACCCTAACCCTAACCCTAACCCTAACCCTAACCCTAACCCTAACCCTAACCCTAACCCTAACCCTAACCCTAACCCTAACCCTAACCCTAACCCTAACCCTAACCCTAACCCTAACCCTAACCCTAACCCTAACCCTAACCCTAACCCTAACCCTAACCCTAACCCTAACCCTAACCCTAACCCTAACCCTAACCCTAACCCTAACCCTAACCCTAACCCTAACCCTAACCCTAACCCTAACCCTAACCCTAACCCTAACCCTAACCCTAACCCTAACCCTAACCTAACCCTAACCCTAACCCTAACCCTAACCCTAACCCTAACCCTAACCCTAACCCTAACCCTAACCCTAACCCTAACCCTAACCCTAACCCTAACCCTAACCCTAACCCTAACCCTAACCCTAACCCTAACCCTAACCCTAACCCTAACCCTAACCCTAACCCTAACCTAACCCTAACCCTAACCCTAACCCTAACCCTAACCCTAACCCTAACCCTAACCCTAACCCTAACCCTAACCCTAACCCTAACCCTAACCCTAACCCTAACCCTAACCCTAACCCTAACCCTAACCCTAACCCTAACCCTAACCCTAACCCTAACCCTAACCCTAACCCTAACCCTAACCCTAACCCTAACCCTAACCCTAACCCTAACCCTAACCCTAACCCTAACCCTAACCCTAACCCTAACCCTAACCCTAACCCTAACCCTAACCCTAACCCTAACCCTAACCCTAACCCTAACCCTAACCCTAACCCTAACCCTAACCCTAACCCTAACCCTAACCCTAACCCTAACCCAACCCTAACCCTAACCCTAACCCTAACCCTAACCCTAACCCTAACCCTAACCCTAACCCTAACCCTAACCCTAACCCTAACCCTAACCCTAACCCTAACCCTAACCCTAACCCTAACCCTAACCCTAACCCTAACCCTAACCCTAACCCTAACCCTAACCCTAACCCTAACCCTAACCCTAACCCTAACCCTAACCCTAACCCTAACCCTAACCCTAACCCTAACCCTAACCCTAACCCTAACCCTAACCCTAACCCTAACCCTAACCCTAACCCTAACCCTAACCCTAACCCTAACCCTAACCCTAACCCTAACCCTAACCCTAACCCTAACCCTAACCCTAACCCTAACCCTAACCCTAACCCTAACCCTAACCCTAACCCTAACCCTAACCCTAACCCTAACCCTAACCCTAACCCTAACCCTAACCCTAACCCTAACCCTAACCCTAACCCTAACCCTAACCCTAACCCTAACCCTAACCCTAACCCTAACCCTAACCCTAACCCTAACCCTAACCCTAACCCTAACCCTAACCCTAACCCTAACCCTAACCCTAACCCTAACCCTAACCCTAACCCTAACCCTAACCCTAACCCTAACCCTAACCCTAACCCTAACCCTAACCCTAACCCTAACCCTAACCCTAACCCTAACCCTAACCCTAACCCTAACCCTAACCCTAACCCTAACCCTAACCCTAACCCTAACCCTAACCCTAACCCTAACCCTAACCCTAACCCTAACCCTAACCCAACCCTAACCCTAACCCTAACCCTAACCCTAACCCTAACCCTAACCCAACCCTAACCCTAACCCTAACCCTAACCCTAACCCTAACCCTAACCCTAACCCTAACCCTAACCCTAACCCTAACCCTAACCCTAACCCTAACCCTAACCCTAACCCTAACCCTAACCCTAACCCTAACCCTAACCCTAACCCTAACCCTAACCCTAACCCTAACCCTAACCCTAACCCTAACCCTAACCCTAACCCTAACCCTAACCCTAACCCTAACCCTAACCCTAACCCTAACCCTAACCCTAACCCTAACCCTAACCCTAACCCTAACCCTAACCCTAACCCTAACCCTAACCCTAACCCTAACCCTAACCCTAACCCTAACCCTAACCCTAACCCTAACCCTAACCCTAACCCTAACCCTAACCCTAACCCTAACCCTAACCCTAACCCTAACCCTAACCCTAACCCTAACCCTAACCCTAACCCTAACCCTAACCCTAACCCTAACCCTAACCCTAACCCTAACCCTAACCCTAACCCTAACCCTAACCCTAACCCTAACCCTAACCCTAACCCTAACCCTAACCCTAACCCTAACCCTAACCCTAACCCTAACCCTAACCCTAACCCTAACCCTAACCCTAACCCTAACCCTAACCCTAACCCTAACCCTAACCCTAACCCTAACCCTAACCCTAACCCTAACCCTAACCCTAACCCTAACCCTAACCCTAACCCTAACCCTAACCCTAACCCTAACCCTAACCCTAACCCTAACCCTAACCCTAACCCTAACCCTAACCCTAACCCTAACCCTAACCCTAACCCTAACCCTAACCCTAACCCTAACCCTAACCCTAACCCTAACCCTAACCCTAACCCTAACCCTAACCCTAACCCTAACCCTAACCCTAACCCTAACCCTAACCCTAACCCTAACCCTAACCCTAACCCTAACCCTAACCCTAACCCTAACCCTAACCCTAACCCTAACCCTAACCCTAACCCTAACCCTAACCCTAACCCTAACCCTAACCCTAACCCTAACCCTAACCCTAACCCTAACCCTAACCCTAACCCTAACCCTAACCCTAACCCTAACCCTAACCCTAACCCTAACCCTAACCCTAACCCTAACCCTAACCCTAACCCTAACCCTAACCCTAACCCTAACCCTAACCCTAACCCTAACCCTAACCCTAACCCTAACCCTAACCCTAACCCTAACCCTAACCCTAACCCTAACCCTAACCCTAACCCTAACCCTAACCCTAACCCTAACCCTAACCCTAACCCTAACCCTAACCCTAACCCTAACCCTAACCCTAACCCTAACCCTAACCCTAACCCTAACCCTAACCCTAACCCTAACCCTAACCCTAACCCTAACCCTAACCCTAACCCTAACCCTAACCCTAACCCTAACCCTAACCCTAACCCTAACCCTAACCCTAACCCTAACCCTAACCCTAACCCTAACCCTAACCCTAACCCTACACCGCAACCCTACACCGCAACCCTAACCCTAACCCTACACTGCAACCGTACACCTACACCGCAACCGTACACCTACACTGCAACCCTACAGCGCAACCCTAACTGTACACTGCAACTGTAGACCGCAACCCTAACCCTAATATGCATTGCTAAATGCAGGTCCTTAGCCCTACAAGATGGCGGCGCCCGCGCGGTCACGTGACGCGGAGCAAGATGGCGGCGCCGGGGAGGTCACGTGACGGGGAGCAAGATGGCGGCGCCCATAGGGTCATGTGACGGGGAGCAAGATGGCGGCGCCCAGGTGGTCACGTGACGGGGAGCAAGATGGCGGCGACGACGTGGGTAGTGTAGTGTGCCAGGTGGAGCACTAATTAGGGGTTGTATAGGTATATATAAAAAAGAAGAAAAACTATATGTCCGGTGCAGCAGTAGAAAATTTCAGGCTCCCGGGGAGTAAATTCTTTTTAATAATTATTTAAAGTTTGTTTTTTATTTTACTCCCAGGGAGCCTGAAAGTTTCTACTGCTGCTTTTTGAAAGCTAGAAAGGGAAACAAAGTTAGAAATGAAAAGATGGAAAGAAAGAGAAAGAGAAAGAGAGAGAGAGAGAGTTAGGAGAGAAAGAGAGAAAGAGAGAGTTAGGAGAGAAAGAGAGAGTTAGGAGAGAAAGAGAGAAAGAAAGTTAGGAGAGAAAGAGAGAAAGAGAGTTAAGAGAGAAAGAGAGAAAGAGAGTTAAGAGAGAAAGAGAGAAAGAGAGTTAAGAGAGAAAGAGAGTTAGGAGAGAAAGAGATAGTTAGGAGAGAAAGAGAGAAAGAGAGAGTTAGGAGAGAAAAAGAGAGAGTTAGGAGAGAAAGAGAGTTAGGAGAGAGAGAAAGAGAGTTAGGAGAGAGAGAAAGAGAGTTAGGAGAGAAAGAGAGAAAGAGAGAGTTAGGAGAGAAAGAGAGAGTTAGGAGAGAAAGAGAGAAAGAAAGTTAGGAGAGAAAGAGAGAGTTAGGAGAGAGAGAGAGAGTTAGGAGAGAAAGAGAGAAAGAGAGAGTTAGGAGAGAAAGAGAGAGTTAGGAGAGAAAGAGAGAAAGAAAGTTAGGAGAGAAAGAGAGAAAGAGAGAGGAGAGAAAGAGAGAAAGAGAGAGGACAGAAAGAGAGAGTTAGGAGAGAAAGAGAGAAAGAGAGAGTTAGGAGAGAAAGAGAGAAAGAGAGAGTTAGGAGAGAAAGAGAGAGTTAGGAGAGAAAGAGAGAAAGAGTTAGGAGAGAAAGAGAGTTAGGAGAGAGAGAAAGAGAGGAGAGAAAGAGAGAAAGAGAGAGGAAAAGAAATAGGAAAAGAATGGCAGAGAGTAAAAAATGAGAAGGGTTACAGTGAAAAAGAAAGAGGGTGAGAGTGAGAAAGAAGACAAAAGAATAGAGAAAAAAAAGAAGAGAAGCTGGAGAGAAAAAGAAATAAAGAGTAAAAGCATCAACTAGAGAGAAAAATAAATAGTTAGAAATACTGAAATAGACAAACAGAAGAAAAGACATACAGGGAAATAGAGAAGCAGAGAGAGACACTTAGTGAGAAACAGAAACAAAGTTAGGGATGGACAGAAATGACGAGACAGAAAGAAAACTAAGAGAAGAAGCAAAGGAAGAAATACAGTGGGGAAAAAAAAATGACTAAACCGCACCAAAAAAACACAGGAGCCAAAGGGGGAGGGGGAGGGAGCGGGGGGCATCATTATTAGGGTTGATTCAACTTTATTGAATGAATTCTTTTATTTACACTCCAGCAAAACACATGGAAACGATGTATACAAATGGGAGCGTAGATACAATCCGTACGCTGACCGGTAGAAATCCCGCTTACGTACTGAGCCGTATGTGGAAATGCGGCGCCAAATGCAAACACGGAACGATACGGGGCGATAGAAACCGAACGCATATTAACACAATATAACCTTTTTTCTATTTACATTACATTTTGTTTGATTGTTAGAGGAAAGACCAAAACAAAAATAGCACACAGAAACCAACAGTCATCCACCGTGACCGCCTCCTTCACATTGCACGCAAACTCACCGTCGCTCTCGTTGCAACCGCTCCGTTAAGCCCCGGCAATCGTTGTTCCTCGGGAACGTGGTTCCCGGGAGCCTCCGAAAAAATCCTCCTGCCTGACGAAAACCCCGGTCCCGGGACGGTCCGCCTCCGAACTTTGGCGATGAACTTCGCCTCGCGGACCGACCGGGACCGAGGAAAAAAAAACCCAGCCGGGGGGAAAAAAAAAAAAAACCCCCGGCTGGGGATTTTTTATTCTAAATTTAAAAATGAGCTGAAAAACCTGAAAGGCAAAGGCCATACGCACAAGGTTAGAACCGGTCCACACGCACACACACACAAACACACACGCACGGAGCCCTCCTTCAGCTTACCCACAAACCCACCCTCGCTCTCGTCTCAACCGCTCCCCTAACCCCCGGCCGTCGACACGCCTGCACGACGCTCCTCGGGAACGTGGTTCCCGGGAGCCTCCGAAAAAATCCTCCTGCCTGACGAAAACCCCGGTCCCGGGACGGTCCGCCTCCCAACTTTGGCGATGAACGTCGCCTCGCGGACCGGCCGGGACCGAGGAAAAAAAAACCCAGCCGGGGGGAAAAAAAAAAAAAACCCCCCGGCTGGGGATTTTTTATTCTAAATTTAAAAATGAGCTGAAAAACCTGAAAGGCAAAGGCCATACGCACAAGGTTAGAACCGGTCCACACGCACACACACACAAACACACACGCACGGAGCCCTCCTTCAGCTTACCCGCAAACCCACCCTCGCTCTCGTCTCAACCGCTCCCCTTACCCCCGGCCGTCGACACGCCTGCACGACGCTCCTCGGGAACGTGGTTCCCGGGAGCCTCCGAAAAAATCCTCCTGCCTGACGAAAACCCCGGTCCCGGGACGGTCCGCCTCCCAACTTTGGCGATGAACGTCGCCTCGCGGACCGGCCGGGACCGAGGAAAAAAAAACCCAGCCGGGGGGAAAAAAAAAAAAACCCCCCGGCTGGGGATTTTTTATTCTAAATTTAAAAATGAGCTGAAAAACCTGAAAGGCAAAGGCCATACGCACAAGGTTAGAACCGGTCCACACGCACACAAACACACGCACACGGAGCCCTCCTTCAGCTTACCCGCAAACCCACCCTCGCTCTCGTCTCAACCGCTCCCCTAACCCCCGGCCGTCGACACGCCTGCACGACGCTCCTCGGGAACGTGGTTCCCGGGAGCCTCCGAAAAAATCCTCCTGCCTGACGAAAACCCCGGTCCCGGGACGGTCCGCCTCCCAACTTTGGCGATGAACGTCGCCTCGTGGACCGGCCGGGACCGAGGAAAAAAAAACCCAGCCGGGGGGAAAAAAAAAAAACCCCCCGGCTGGGGATTTTTTATTCTAAATTTAAAAATGAGCTGAAAAACCTGAAAGGCAAAGGCCATACGCACAAGGTTAGAACCGGTCAACACGCACTCACACCTGCAGACGCAAGCTCTCACAGACAGACACGGACAATCACGCTCTCTGGCACGCTCTTCCGCTTACACGCTGACCGCGACCCTTACTTGAAACGCTACGTTGACGCTTCGACGCGTCTTCTGACCGCGGCTCTTCGATGTCCGGCGGTAGATTCCGGGATAACATGTAGGGATCCGGGGACCTGCGAGACGACAGAGACGACGGGAGGCGGTCGACGAGTGACTATCTGACGGCTAGGAGCTGTTCCCGCTCCGGGCCCATAAATTTTGTACCCAAAACCCCCATAGAAGACAGATGAACTGTAAAGTTTTATAACTGCTCTACCTAACCGTGACTACGTGCCTGGGCAGGGCAGCTCCGATCGTAAGTGGCGCGACAGAGGCGTGTACAACATAAGCCAAGGTAGGTACATACAATATATGCACAATATAAGCCAACGTAGGTACATACAGTATAAGTACATACAATATAAACCGACATAGGTACATACGACGTAAGTACATACAATATAAGCACATACAGTATAAGCCAACATAGGTAGGTACAACCTAAGCACGTACAATATATGCCGACGTAGATACAATATAAGCGAGGACTTGACGTAACTCTCCGGAAGATTAATTGTTGAGCCCTATACCCTTTGAGAAGGCGCAAGCTACGGAACTACTGCGGTCAGGTGATGAGGGTCTAATATGCTCCCTCTAGAAGTCCGAGAGAATAGCATGTGAAGAGAAGGCGCTACCAAAGGTGAGAAGGAAGATGGATGAGAACGTCTCCTGTACTTCTTCCCGTCTCAAAAAGTAAAAATGTAACGATGCCGGAATAAGCGATATCCAGGAAGGTACACGAGTAAAATATGGCCGATACGGCAGAGAACAATGCCGATAAAGCCTCGAGATGTAACAAAGGCCTATGACGCAGAAATCAATGGACACGGACGACATAACACAGACACGGACGACATAACACAGACACGGACGACATAACACAGACACGAGTGGAAACTGCCTGCCAGTTCCACCTTATGGACCCAAGATTGCTAGTCCAAGATGAGTCATAGGCCGATGATGCCAAAGGAAAGAAAGCCCTAGGGCAATAGCATGTGATGATGAAATTTAACTCCTTTCAAGATGTTAGTGCCAAAGGACTTAAGAGGAAGCCTAAGAAGCTCAGTAGGCCTGGACAAGAAAGCGATGACTACGGCGTGACCGTGGCTAGAGCTCCGGACGTGAAGGCGGGCTCCTCGGGTGAAAAGATCCACGACGATGTCGAGAGTCAAAGAAGGCCGCCGACGCAAACCTCGCGAGGACACGAAGATGGATCGGAACTGCCCTGCCCGGCGAAGACTCTGGTGAGGCTGAGGAGAAACCCTCTCCCTCTGCTTCCGAGGGGCCCGTCCCACTATGGGCCTCTCCTCTAAGCTAACATCTAATTGTCTCCTGTGATAGTAAAGGTTTTTCCCCTTCTCCCACCTACTGGCCCCGACACTTAGCTTTTGCAAGACGACCGGACAAAATCCATCGTCAGCCGGACGTGGACGGCGACACGTTCTCTACGTCCGCTTCGGTGCTGCCGTTTCCAAACTTCAGCTATGCGCCTCCTCACGGTACCTAAGACAAAACAGAAAATGCAACTAGCGCCCTGCAAAAGAGGAATCCCCGGAACTCTGACGCACCGCTGCCCCGGCTCACCTGAAATCTTGATGCGACTCAACAGGCTGCCAGGAGGATACCTACAAAAGGAAAAGGTACAGGCTTAGCGTGCTGCCGCATAACGGTCACCTATGGGTCACCCTGCCTAAATGCCGACTCACCCGCTTGACTCTGTTCCTTCACACGCCTAGAGCAGCAATGACACCTGCAAAGAAACAAAGCAAAAAAAACCACACTGAGATACTGAGAAAAGACCACCACCCTGACCCGACAAGTACGCCCACCTACACCTTAAGCTTGCACCCACCTGGCCTCAGACACCTGGGATCAGAGACATCTCGCAAGAGGACTGCCTAAAATAAAAAAAATAAAAAAAAAAAAAAAGGGGATGCTTAGACTTTCACCAGAAACTGAGACCTGTGCGAGAACAACTGCCTCTGTCCACTGCTCACCTGGCACACTTGGCCTTGACTGCAGCTATCTGCCTGGACTGCCTAATAATAGACAAAGAACAGTGCTGTAACATAGTCACCATGTATGCTTCCCCTGCAAATACAAACAGCGACTGACCTTCTCAGGGAAAACCCCCTGACCCAGGAGGGGCGCTCTGCCACAGATCTTAAATGTCTGCATCTGAAAGAAAGTTAGGAGAAAATTCAAACAACTGTAGGATAACTTAACAGGTCCCAGCATCCTGTGTGAATCTAGGAATACCATCTAGAATACAACTACATCCCCCATTCCAAATTGCAGGTCTCCAGGACTTGTGCAATTACACCAGGCTATGCAGCAGGACAGAGCAGCTCCGGGACAAATATGTGCAGACACCCGTGACACAGGACAGGACACGACAAACGAGGGGACGCCACGAGGAGAAAAATCTCTTGGCGAGAAAAATGCCCGCGAGGACAGAGAGATTGCGGAACGAGATGACCTAGGGGAGACGGACGGCTCGGAGCCGATGAGGCTCAAAGAACCCTGCAGGAAGAAGATGCTAAGAAAACGATGTCTTCCGAGAACTGCACAAGCGGATGCCTGAAAAGCCTACGGTAAGAATGAGCTACCTAGCTCGGCGTTCTCACGAGTCCTAAGCCGCTATAATGGATCCTTGGGGCGTGCGGCTGTCGCTACCGCTCAGAACGAGACCTTCAAAGACATCCGACCGGATGCTTCTAAAGACAGATACCACTGCGATGCCTGTCGGGACTCCCGAGTCAAAAGGCCTGTGGCGTTGGGGCCGGGCCGAGGAACGCAAAGATCACAGATGCCAAGATGACCCTCAGACAGCTAAGGTAAAAAAAGACAAGTGACGTGACAGACCCAAACAACACAGAATGCACAAGAGACAAGTGACACGACCCACACCGGAACTGCTCTGCCCTGCGCACCTCAGCGCTGAGATCAAAAGAGACGCTTTCCCTTTAGGTGGCCTAAGGAGACACTTCTTAGACATCCCCATCTCCAAAGCAGACTCAAAAATCCCTTCCGGGCAGTCCCAAGCCAGCACCCCGCTTCCCTCCCCTCAGTGGGTCGTAGCCCTCGACTTATCTTGCACACTTCTGGGCGTGCAAATCCCTGTCGAGTGCAAAAGAAGGCCACCTCCCCGTCTGGGAAGTTCCAGCTGTCACCAGGCTCTTATCTCTTCGTCTGCCAAGACAAAGAAAAGGAAACATCAGTGCACAATCTTAACAGCACATGGGCTAAAACCTGACAATTCTGCTACTCACCTTCTCCTAAGAGAGCCCTGGCGTTCGGGCCGCACGCTTCGGCCGTGCTCCGAGGCCGACGCTGCCGTCACGAGGTACGCCTAGGTTAAGTGGAGACAAGGTGACTGGGCACGGCTGAAACTGGAGTGGACCCCCGCTCCTCCTCCCTACCTCCCCGACTCACCGCAGCTCCTCGGCCGTTCCCGTGAGCTACCCAGACGGGACCTTGAAATACAAGATGCGTGGGCTTCATCACGGGGTCCCGTCATACTTCCGGAGGGCTCACGAGTGCAGGAAACCCGGTCCGTCCGCCACCTGATGACATGGGCTTAGCGTACGCCGAGTGGATGGCCTAAAGCACGCAAATGAGAACGGATGGTTAGAGGTGCACCAGAAACTGAGACCTGTGCGAGAACAACTGCTTCTGTCCACTGCTCACCTGGCACACTTGGCCTTGGCTGCAGCTATCTGCCTGGACTTCCTAATAATAAAGACAAAGAACAGTGCTGTAACATAGTCACCATTTATGCTTCCCCTGCAAACACAAACAGCGACTGACCTTCTCAGGGAAAACCCCCTGACCCAGGAGGGGCGCTCTGCCACAGATCTTAAATGTCTGCATCTGAAAGAAAGTTAGGAGAAAATTCAAACAACTGTAGGATAACTTAACAGGTCCAAGCATCCTGTGTGAATCTAGGAATACCATCTAGAATACAACTACATCCCCCATTCCAAATTGCAGGTCTCCAGGACTTGTGCAATTACACCAGGCTATGCAGCAGGACAGAGCAGCTCCGGGACAAATATGTGCAGACACCCGTGACACAGGACAGGACACGACAAACGAGGGGACGCCACGAGGAGAAAAATCTCTTGGCGAGAAAAATGCCCGCGAGGACAGAGAGATTGCGGAACGAGATGACCTAGGGGAGACGGACGGCTCGGAGCCGATGAGGCTCAAAGAACCCTGCAGGAAGAAGATGCTAAGAAAACGATGTCTTCCGAGAACTGCACAAGCGGATGCCTGAAAAGCCTACGGTAAGAATGAGCTACCTAGCTCGGCGTTCTCACGAGTCCTAAGCCGCTATAATGGATCCTTGGGGCGTGCGGCTGTCGCTACCGCTCAGAACGAGACCTTCAAAGACATCCGACCGGATGCTTCTAAAGACAGATACCACTGCGATGCCTGTCGGGACTCCCGAGTCAAAAGGCCTGTGGCGTTGGGGCCGGGCCGAGGAACGCAAAGATCACAGATGCCAAGATGACCCTCAGACAGCTAAGGTAAAAAAAGACAAGTGACGTGACAGACCCAAACAACACAGAATGCACAAGAGACAAGTGACACGACCCACACCGGAACTGCTCTGCCCTGCGCACCTCAGCGCTGAGATCAAAAGAGACGCTTTCCCTTTAGGTGGCCTAAGGAGACACTTCTTAGACATCCCCATCTCCAAAGCAGACTCAAAAATCCCTTCCGGGCAGTCCCAAGCCAGCACCCCGCTTCCCTCCCCTCAGTGGGTCGTAGCCCTCGACTTATCTTGCACACTTCTGGGCGTGCAAATCCCTGTCGAGTGCAAAAGAAGGCCACCTCCCCGTCTGGGAAGTTCCAGCTGTCACCAGGCTCTTATCTCTTCGTCTGCCAAGACAAAGAAAAGGAAACATCAGTGCACAATCTTAACAGCACATGGGCTAAAACCTGACAATTCTGCTACTCACCTTCTCCTAAGAGAGCCCTGGCGTTCGGGCCGCACGCTTCGGCCGTGCTCCGAGGCCGACGCTGCCGTCACGAGGTACGCCTAGGTTAAGTGGAGACAAGGTGACTGGGCACGGCTGAAACTGGAGTGGACCCCCGCTCCTCCTCCCTACCTCCCCGACTCACCGCAGCTCCTCGGCCGTTCCCGTGAGCTACCCAGACGGGACCTTGAAATACAAGATGCGTGGGCTTCATCACGGGGTCCCGTCATACTTCCGGAGGGCTCACGAGTGCAGGAAACCCGGTCCGTCCGCCACCTGATGACATGGGCTTAGCGTACGCCGAGTGGATGGCCTAAAGCACGCAAATGAGAACGGATGGTTAGAGGTGCACCAGAAACTGAGACCTGTGCGAGAACAACTGCTTCTGTCCACTGCTCACCTGGCACACTTGGCCTTGGCTGCAGCTATCTGCCTGGACTTCCTAATAATAAAGACAAAGAACAGTGCTGTAACATAGTCACCATTTATGCTTCCCCTGCAAACACAAACAGCGACTGACCTTCTCAGGGAAAACCCCTTGACCCGGGATTGGGGGCTCTGCTACAGATTTAATCTGCCTGCATCTGAAAGAAAGGTAGGAGTAATGTCAAACGGCTGCAGGATAACTTAACAGCACCAAACATGTCAATCTACGAATACAATCTAGAGCCCAACTACACCCCGCAGCAGAAATTTCAACTCCTGGGACTTGTCCTGTTACAGGCTATGCAGCAGGGCAGAGCAGTTCCGGGACAAATACGTGCAGACACCCGTGACACAGGACAGAACGTGACAAACGAGGGGACGCGACAGGGGGAGAGAGCTCTCGGTGAGAACAATGCCGGCGAGCGCCGGGAGAATGCGGAACGAGATGACCTAGGTGAGACGGACGGCTCGGAGCCGATGAGGCTCAGAGAACCCTGCAGGAACAAGATGCTAACAGAATGATTTCTTAAGAGAACTGCAGAGAGGAATGTTTTACGGTCCGAAGGCTCTAGCTAGCTTTGCATTCTTATCGGTCCTAATCGGCTTTAAGGGATCATTGCGGTGTGTGGCTGTTGACACAGCTCAGAGCAAGACCTTAAAAAACATCTGACTGGATGCTTCTAAAGAGAGATGCAATTCAGATGCCTGTCTGACCTCTGGAATCAAGAGTCCTATTGCACTGGTGCCCGTCCAAGGAATGCGGAGATCACGGATGCCAAAAATGAGGCCGGGGTTTCCGATAGGGCCCTCAAAGGGCTAAGGTAAAAAAGCCATGTGACACGAAATACCCAAACACACAGAATGCACAATAGACAAGTGACACAACACACACCGGAACTGCTCTGCCCTGAGCACTGTGATCAAAAAAAACCCTTTCCCTTTAGGTGGCCTAAGTGGATACTTCTTGCACATCCCTGCCACCAAAGCTGATTCAAAAAACGCTCCCAGCGCCTCGCTTTCATCCCCTCTCAAGGTCGTAGCCCTCGACTTATCTCTCGGACATCCGGGGATGAGAATCCACGTCACGTGCAAACGGAGGCCGCCTTGCCTGCTGGGAATTTTCTTACGATCACCGGGCTGTAGTCCCTTGCTCAACTACAATCGAGAACACCAAACATCACTGCGTGATCTTAGCTGTACAACGGACAAAACCCAGCAATTCTGCTACTCACCGTTCTCCTCAGAATGCCCGGCTCCTTGGGCCGCACGCTTTGGCCGTGCTCGGAGGCTGACGCCGTCATCGCAGGGTATGCCTGGGTTGAGAAGAGACAAAGTGACTCGGCATTGCTGAAACCTAAGTGGACCCTGGCTCCCTCTCCCTACCTCGGCGACTCACCGCAACTCCTCGGCCCTTGCCAAAGGCTACCCGGATGGGACCTTGAAATACAAAATTTCAAGGCTTCATCACGGCCCTGAAATACTTCCAGAGGACTCACGAGCACAGGAAACCCGGTCCATCGGCTGGTTGGTGACGGGGGCTTGGCATACTCCGAGTGGATTGCCTAAAGCACACAAACAAGAATGGAGGCTTTAGAGTTGCACCAGAAATTGAGACCTGAGTGAGAACACCTGTTTCTGCAACCGGTCACTGCTCACCTTGACTGCAGAGATCCAGATTTAATGCCTAAAAATAAAGACAGAAAACAGTACTGTAACACACAGTCACCATTTATACTTCCACTGCAGAGACAAACGGTGACTGACCTGCTCAGGGGAACCCCCTCTCCAGGGACTGGGGGGGCTCTGCCACAGATTTAATCCACCTGCATCTGAAAGAGAGTTAGGACAAAAGTCAAATGGTTGCAAGATAACTTAACAGCTGCAAACACCTTATGCCAATCTAGGAATACCATCTAGAGTCCAACTACACCCTGCACTGCAAATTTCAAGTCCCCAGAACTTATCCTATTACACCAGGCTATGCAGCAGGGCAGAACAGCTCTGGGACAAATATGTGCAGACACCCGTGACACAGGACGGGACAAACAAGGGGACGCTAAACACAAACAACACGTTATGACACAAACAACACGTTATGATACGAACGGCGTGACACAAGGATGATAACTTCCTGGCAAGAAGAATAATGGCGAGGAGTGAGAGGATGCCAAAAGAGATGACCGATGCTCTGGCAGTGGTGGATGGAGGAGGCTCTAAGGAGCAGAAGAGCTCCTGGAGAAGACTGGAACAGAGTGACCCGTTAAAAGAACTGTTGGTCACAATGATCAGGATGGCTGTGAGACAATGCTACGTTTAGAATGCTTTCCATATCCATACAATCTGGTAAGCCCCAGGATGTTACAGCTCGTGGCTGGAAAGGATGGATGGCGATACGGCCGGGAAGGAGGCCTCAAAAGACGTCCGACTCGATGCTTCGGAGATGCGACCGAGAGAGACGGCCGAGCCCGCCGGTAAAAGAACGAACGATATCGGCGTCGTGCCGAGAAGTGCGAGCGTTCGAGAACCCAGAGATGCTGGCTGATGCTTGTGTTAAGGCCCTTGAGGGGAAAAGGCAGGGATATCTGATCCAAGGGACCCCAAAGACACACCAGATAACACGGTACATGGGACAACACAACACGGACCGGAACTGTTCTGCACTGCACACCCTACAGCTGCAATCAAAAGTAGAGCCTCTCCCTTTAGCTGTCCTAAGAGGCCCCTTAGAAGATATCCCTTTATCCTCTGCTAGTTTTCAAATCTATCCCAGGAATTTCCAATCCACTACTCCCATCTCCAGGCTGTGGCCCCGACTTATCTTTTGGGTGATGGCTGATGTGAATCCAGGTTGGACCTGAAATGAGTCTACCTCGGAGGGCCGTGTGATCGCCTGTTAGCCTCTTAGTCGGTTACAATAAAGAACAGCAAAATCAATGCATGAGTTTAGTGTTACGTGGGCCAAATCCCAGCAAGTCAGCTACTTATCCTCTTCTGAGCGTGCCTGGGTCCTCAAGTCTCCAGCTTCATCCTGAGTCCAAGGCTATGGCTGTTATTATGAGTGGCACCTGGATTAGAGAGAGGCAAAGTTACATGGCATTTCTGTGAGTGCAGTGGATGAGCTCGTGTGCTGTACGACGCACGAATGCCTCTGCTATGCTTGTGAAAAGCCTTGGGGGGGTCCTCAAATAGACACCATTTCTCACCCTGCTACCTTCAAAACCCCCCACAATAACTCCTAACCGGGCACCCTGCTCACTCTCCCTCTCCTAGTCACAATCCTCAACTCATCTGAAGCCTCAATCTCAAACATCATCTTTGACACAGGGCAGATACCTTTTGTGACGCAATGAATCTGCTGAAAAAATGTTGTACTTGACACAACCTGGAGTTGCAGGAAGTTGGACTCCTCCTAAAAAAAAAAACCAAAAAAACAACAAAACAAAATCATAAATTACAAAACCACCTTACCACCCCTGAATGCAAAACCCAAATCATGAACTTAAATACTCCCTGTATTCAACGTTGTTTTCTTCACAGTCTCTTCAAAGCCTCTGTTGCTTTAGATGCCCAAAAGCACCTGCTGAAAACAACCTGAGATAAGCTGAAAGAGCCTCTTCACCAAAATGAGAGGAGAGCTCTTACCCCAGCAGATTCCAGAGAGGGAATGAAGGCCCCTGGTCAAGGCTGGGGTTAATATACCCCTGATTGGGCCCGCCTCTCGTTCCCACAATGCCTGGGAAAGGAGAGGGGCAAATCCCACCGGGTATAAAAGCCCTCAGAGTGGCTGCAGCTGTTTGGCTCCTCTGACTTGAATTCGAGGGGAGTAAAGGGCTTGCTACAGAAGAAAACTCTCCAGGGAAATGACAGCACTTTCTTTTTTGCTACAACTACTTGGAACAAAAGGGCAGAAAGCTGGTAAGAAATAAACTTTGTTTATTTGAAAATAAAAAAGAAATAAAACTTTGTTTTTAGGCAGCATAGCTAGATAAGTTGGGTAATTTGCTGTTAACTTATATAATTATTCCTCAGTGACTACTAAGTAGTACTCCACTTGTGACTAAGTAGGGTGGAGAAGAATACTAATTATATGAACAGTCTGTCTCCTTGGGACTACTACCTAGGGCTATCTACATGATAAATAAAAATAAGAAAAATAATAGCCTCCCAGGCAGCATAAAGATTAAGTACATGCCAGGCTTGCCCTGCTCTGAGATATTTAGTCCTAGGGTGCAGAAAGAAGTGCCCTGGAAGGTAGTTTTAAACCCTTAAAATGCTGAAAAAGACAGAGCCTCCTTCAAGTGAAGCCTTTAACAGGAGGAAATGGGGCAGTTACCTCCGCTGAAACTGATACAATGGCAAATGAATGTCTTCTGCCCTTTAATTCAATCCCCGAGAATATTGGGAAAAGAGGGGTTTTCCTCACTTTAAATCTCTCCAGTGATGAAGAAAGAGGGATTTTCCCCTCAATCCAAACCCTTAAGAAGGAGGGACAGCTGGGCTTTCCCCTCAATTTAAGCCTTAGGACAACACAAAGGGTTACCCTTAATTCAAATGCAGTTACCCTTAATTCAAACCCATAAAAAACATTATCAAGGTTTTCCCCTTCTATTTAATCTGGAAAATAATGGAAAATGGGGATTCCCTGTCAATTAACACCCCTAACAGCATAGAAAAGGCAGGGATTCTTTCCACTGAGACCATTAAAATTGCAGGGAAAGTGGATTCCCTCACGATTTGAACACAAGAAATAATGGAAAAGGAAGCTTTTTCTCTCAATTTAAACTCCTTTTCTCCTACTAAGCCCTCTCTTTTCTGGGACTGCTGTGGAAGGTCTGGGGGTTCTAGGGAAGGGCTGACACAATAAAAGGGGAAAGCTGAAAGCTCTCCCCTGGAACCCCACATGCTGCCTGGCCTGCTCAGGTGCTGACCCTTGGCAAGAGGGCTCTTCCCTTGGCATTTTCTCAAAGGGATGCTCCGTGCCCAGGTGGGTCTGGCTGCTCCCCAGTCCCTGCTGGATGTTCCAACCATAGTTCCTGGAGGAACGCTTGGAATAGCCCTGTTAGGCCCTCTGGACTAGCAGCTCCCTATGCAGGTGTGCCCAGGAAACCGTCTGAAAGTGGCTTGTCACACGGGGGGCTGCGACACTTTGGAGTGGGGGATGAGGTGAAGAAAGGTCCTGTGGGGAGTTCCCTCCCCCACGCAGCCCTTTGTCTGCCCCTTAAACAATGGGGTGTCAGACTTTGCTTTCCAAGGAAATTAACAGTCTTTCCTCTCTGTGTGCCCCTAGCCAAACAGGAATTGCATCCAAAATTGCAGACAGCGAACGATTTCTCCCAGACCACAGATGCCAACACCAAGAACTCTTGCTGACCTCGGGGTGAAGCACACCACCAGTGAACAGACATCAATACACGGTGAGAGAGAGTTTGGTTTTACAGGGAAAAGGATCAGCGATTGGGTCCAGAGGTCAGTGGCCCCAAATGACATTATGCAACCTCAAGGTCCGAACGGTGCAAGATTTACAAGGGAGCAAAACTGCACCCACCGAAAATTCGGGCTGCCCTGGCAGTGACAAGAACCTCCTGCAAACTAGCATAAAAATCGGGAGTGGTGGTTTTTGTTTCACAGGGAAAAGGGCTGGGGATAAAGTTCAAGGGGCCTGTGGCTCTGAATAGGCGGTTCCCTCCACAAATCTCAATAAGGCAGGCTGAGTCCCACACCCAAATAGTCACCACCAAGAATTTCTGCTGCCCTGACAGTCCCAAGGGAACCCTGCAAACTGACATCAGGAACCTGGGCTGGCCACTTTTATTTCCCAAGGAAAAAGGCTGATCTTTGCTTCGGGGGCCTGTGGCCCTGAAGTGGCCGGACACCTCCAAAAATCCAAACGATCGAAGATGTGTCGCAGACCCAAGCTGCCCCCAGCTCAAACCTGTGCTGCCCTGACAGTCCCAAGGGAACCCTACAAACTGACATCAGGAACCTGGGCTGGCCACTTCTCTTTCCCAAGAAAAAAGGCTAATCTTTGCCTCCAGGGGCCTGTAGCCCTGAGTGGCCGGGCACCTCCAAAAATCCAAACGATCGAAGATGTGTCGCAGACCCAAGCTGCCCCCAGCTCAAACCTGTGCTGCCCTGACAGTCCCAGGGGAACCCTAAAAACTGACATCAGGAACCTGAGCTGGCCACTTTTCTTTCCCAGGGAAAGGGACCAGTCTGTGTCTCCAGGGGACTGTGGCCTTGACAGGCCAGACACCTCCAAAAATCCAAACGATCGAAGATGTGTCACAGACCCAAGCTGCCCCCAGCTCAAACCTGAGCTGCCCTGACAGTCCCAAGGGAACCCTACAAACTGACATCAGGAACCTGGGCTGGCCACTTTTCTTTCCCTGGGGAAAGGACCGGTCGGTGTCTCCAGGGACCTGTGGCGCTGAGTGGACGGACACCTCCAAAAATCCAAACGATCGAAGATATGTCGCAGCCCCAAGCTGCCCCCACCTCAAACCTGTGCTGCCCTGACAGTCCCAAGGGAACCCTACAAACTGACATCAGGAACCTGGGCTGGCCACTTTTCTTTCCCAGGGAAAAAGGCTGATCTTTGCCTCCAGGGACCTGTGGCCCTGAGTGGCCGGACACCTCCAAAAATCCAAACGATCGAAGATGTGTCGCAGACCCAAGCTGCCCCCACCTCAAACCTGTGCTGCCCTGACAGTCCCAAGGGAACCCTACAAACTGACATCAAGAACCGGGGCTGGCCACTTTTCTTTCCCAAAGAAAATCGCTGATCCTTGCCTCCAGGGACCTGTGGCCCTGAAGTGGCCGGACACCTCCTAAACTCCAAACGATCGAAGATGTGTCGCAGACCCAAGCTGCCCCCAGCTCAAACCTGTGCTGCCCTGACAGTCCCAAGGGAACCCTACAAACTGACATCAGGAACCTGGGCTGGCCACTTTTCTTTCCCAGGGAAAAAGGCTGATCTTTGCCTCCAGGGACCTGTGGCCCTGAGTGGCCGGACACCTCCAAAAATCCAAACGATCGAAGATGTGTTGCAGACCCAAGCTGCCCCCACCTCAAACCTGTGCTGGCCTGACAGTCCCAAGGGAACCCTACAAACTGACATCAGGAACCTGGGCTGGCCACTTTTCTTTCCCAGGGAAAAGGACCGGTCTGTGTCTCCAGGGACCTGTAGCCCTGAGTGGCCGGGCACCTCCAAAAATCCAAACGATCGAAGATGTGTCGCAGACCCATGCTGCCCCCACCTCAAACCTGTGCTGGCCTGACAGTCCCAAGGGAACTCTACAAACTGACATCAGGAACCTGGGCTGGCCACTTTTCTTTACCAAGGAAAAAGGACCGGACTTTGTCTCCAGGGGCCTGTGGCCCTGACGTGGCCGGACACCTCCAAAAATCCAAACGATCGAAGATGTGTCGCAGACCCAAGCTGCCCCCAGCTCAAACCTGTGCTGCCCTGACAGTCCCAAGGGAACCCTACAAACTGACATCAGGAACCTGGGCTGCCTACATTTCTTTCCCAGGGAAAAGGACCGGTCTGTGTCTCCAGGGGCTTGTGGCCCTGAGTGGCCGGACACCTCCAAAAATCCAAACGATCGAAGATGTGACGCAGACCCAAGCTGCCCCCACCTCAAAACTATGCTGCCCCGACAGTCCCAAGGGAACCCTACAAACTGACATCAGGAACCTGGGCTGGCCACTTTTCTTTCCCAATTGAAATAGCTGATCTTTGCCTCCAGGGGCCTGTGGCCCTGAGTGGCCGGACACCTCCAAAAATCCAAACGATCGAAGATGTGTCGCAGACCCAAGCTGCCCCCAGCTCAAACCTGTGCTGCCCTGACAGTCCCAAGGGAACCCTACAAACTGACATCAGGAGTCTGAGCTGGCCACTTTTCTTTCCAAAGGAAAAAGGACCGGTCTTTCTCTCCAGGGGCCTGTGGCCCTGAGTGGCCGGACACCTCCAAAAATCCAAATGATCGAAGATGTGTCGCAGACCCAAGCTGCCCCCAGCTCAAACCTCTGCTGCCCTGACAGTCCCAAGGGAACCCTACAAACTGACATCAGGAACCTGGGCTGGCCACTTTTCTTTCCCAGGGAAAAGGACCGGTCTGTGTCTCCAGGGGCCTGTAGCCCTGACTGGCTGGACACCTCCAAAAATCCAAACGATCGAGGATGTGTCGCAGACCCAAGCTGCCCCCACCTCAAACCTCTGCTGCCCTGACAGTCCCAAGGGAACCCTACAAACTGACATCAGGAACCTGGGCTGGCCACTTTTCTTTCCCAAGGAAAAAGGGTGATCTTTGCCTCCAGGGGCCTGTGGCCCTGAGTGGCCGGACACCTCCAAAAATCCAAACGATCGAAGATGTGTCGCAGACCCAAGCTGCCCCCAGCTCAAACCTGTGCTGCCCTGACAGTCCCAAGGGAACCCTACAAACTGACATCAGGAATTTGGGATGGCCACTTTTCTTTCCCAAGGAAAAAGGACCGGCCTTTGTCTCCAGGAGCCTGTGGCCCTGAGTGGCCGGACACCTCCAAAAATCCAAACGATCGAAGATGTGTCGCAGACCCAAGCTGCCCCCAGCTCAAACCTGTGCTGCCCTGACAGTCCCAAGGGAACCCTACAAACTGACATCAGGAACCTGGGCTGGCCACTTTTATTTCCCAAGGAAAAAGGACCGGCCTTTGTCTCCAGGAGCCTGTGGCCCTGAGTGTCCGGACACCTCCAAAAATCCAAACGATCGAAGATGTGTCGCAGACCCAAGCTGCCCCCACCTCAAACCTGTGCTGCCCTGACAGTCCCAAGGGAACCCTACAAACTGACATCAGGAACCTGGGCTGGCCACTTTTCTTTCCCAAGGAAAAAGGACCGGTCTTTGTCTCAAGGGGCCTGTGGCCCTGAAGTGGCTGGACAACTCCAAAAATCCAAACGATCGAAGATGTGTCGCAGACCCAAGCTGCCCCCAGCTCAAACCTGTGCTGCCCTGACAGTCCCAAGGGAACCCTACAAACTGACATCAGGAACCTGGGCTGGCCACTTTTCTTTCCCAAGGAAAAAGGCTGATCTTTGCCTCCAGGGGCCTGTGGCCCTGAGTGGCCGGACACCTCCAAAAATCCAAACGATCGAGGATGTGTCGCAGACCTAAGCTGCCCCCACCTCAAACCTGTGCTGCCCTGACAGTCCCAAGGGAACCCTACAAACTGACATCAGGAACCTGGGCTGGCCACTTTTCTTTCCCAAGGAAAAAGTCTGATCTTTGCCTCCAGGGGCCTGTGGCCCTGAGTGTCCGGACACCTCCAAAAATCCAAACGATCGAGGATGTGTCGCAGACCCAAGCTGCCCCCACCTCAAACCTGTGCTGCCCTGACAGTCCCAAGGGAACCCTACAAACTGACATCAGGAACCTGGGCTGGCCACTTTTCTTTCCCAGGGAAAAAGGATTGGTCTGTGTCTCCAGGGGCATGTGGCCCTGAAGTGGCCGGACACCTCCAAAAATCCAAACGATCGAAGATGTGTCGCAGACCCAAGCTGCCCCCAGCTCAAACCTGTGCTGCCCTGACAGTCCCAAGGGAACCCTACAAACTGACATCAGGAACCTGGGCTGGCCACTTTTCTTTCCCAATGAAAAAGGCTGATCTTTGCCTCCAGGGGCCTGTGGCCCTGAAGTGGCCGGACACCTCCAAATATCCAAACGATCGAAGATGTGTCGCAGACCCAAGCTGCCCCCAGCTCAAACCTGTGCTGCCCTGACAGTCCCAAGGGAACTCTACAAACTGACATCAGGAACCTGGGCTGGCCACTTTTCTTTCCCAAATAAAATAGCTGATCTTTGCCTCCAGGGGCCTGTGGCCCTGAGTGGCCGGACACCTCCAAAAATCCAAACGATCGAAGATGTGTCGCAGACCCAAGCTGCCCCCAGCTCAAACCTCTGCTGCCCTGACAGTCCCAAGGGAACTCTACAAACTGACATCAGGAACCTGGGCTGGCCACTTTTCTTTCCGTGGGAAAAAGGACCGGTCTTTGTCTCAAGGGGCCTGTGGCCCTGAAGTGGCCGGACACCTCCAAAAATCCAAACGATCGAAGATGTGTCGCAGACCCAAGCTGCCCCCAGCTCAAACCTGTGCTGCCCTGACAGTCCCAAGGGAACCCTACAAACTGACATCAGGAACCTGGGCTGGCCACTTTTCTTTCCCAAGGAAAAAGTCTGATCTTTGCCTCCAGGGGCCTGTGGCCCTGAGTGTCCGGACACCTCCAAAAATCCAAACGATCGAGGATGTGTCGCAGACCCAAGCTGCCCCCACCTCAAACCTGTGCTGCCCTGACAGTCCCAAGGGAACCCTACAAACTGACATCAGGAACCTGGGCTGGCCACTTTTCTTTCCCAGGGAAAAGGACCGGTCTTTGCCTCCAGGGGCCTGTGGCCCTGAGTGTCCGGACACCTCCAAAAATCCAAACGATCGAAGATGTGTCGCAGACCCAAGCTGACCCCACCTCAAACCTGTGCTGCCCTGACAGTCCCAAGGGAACCCTACAAATTGACATCAGGAACCTGGGCTGGCCACTTTTCTTTCCCAAGGAAAAAGGACCGGCCTTTGTCTCCAGGAGCCTGTGGCCCTGAGTGTCCGGACACCTCCAAAAATCCAAACGATCGAAGATGTGTCGCAGACCCAAGCTGCCCCCAGCTCAAACCTGTGCTGCCCTGACAGTCCCAAGGGAACCCTACAAACTGACATCAGGAACCTGGGCTGGCCACTTTTCTTTCCCAAATAAAATAGCTGATCTTTGCCTCCCGGGGCCTGTGGCCCTGAGTGGCCGGACGCCTCCAAAAATCCAAACGATCGAAGATGTGTCGCAGACCCAAGCTGCCCCCAGCTCAAACCTGTGCTGCCCTGACAGTCCCAAGGGAACCCTACAAACTGACATCAGGAACCTGGGCTGGCCACTTTTCTTTCCCAGGGAAAAAGGATTGGTCTGTGTCTCCAGGGGCCTGTGGCCCTGAAGTGGCCGGACACCTCCAAAAATCCAAACGATCGAAGATGTGTCGCAGACCCAAGCTGCCCCCAGCTCAAACCTCTGCTGCCCTGACAGTCCCAAGGGAACTCTACAAACTGACATCGGGAACCTGGGCTGGCCACTTTTCTTTCCCAAGGAAAAAGGACCGGTCTTTGTCTCAAGGGGTCTGTGGCCCTGAAGTGGCCGGACACCTGCAAAAATCCAAACGATCAAAGATGTGTCGCAGACCCAAGCTGCCCCCAGCTCAAACCTGTGCTGCCCTGACAGTCCCAAGGGAACCCTACAAACTGACATCAGGAATTTGGGATGGCCACTTTTCTTTCCCAGGGAAAAAGGACTGGCCTTTGTCTCCAGGAGCCTGTGGCCCTGAGTGGCCGGACACCTCCAAAAATCAAACGATCGAAGATGTGTCGCAGACCCAAGCTGCCCCCAGCTCAAACCTGTGCTGCCCTGACAGTCCCAAGGGAACCCTACAAACTGACATCAGGAACCTGGGCTGGCCACTTTTCTTTCCCAAGGAAAAAGGGTGATCTTTGCCTCCAGGGGCCTGTGGCCCTGAGTGGCCGGACACCTCCAAAAACCCAAACGATCGAAGATGTGTCGCAGACCCAAGCTGCCCCCACCTCAAACCTGTGCTGCCCTGACAGTCCCAAGGGAACCCTACAAACTGACATCAGGAACCTGGGCTGGCCACTTTTCTTTCCCAGGGAAAAGGACCGGCCTTTGTCTCCAGGAGCCTGTGGCCCTGAGTGGCCGGTCACCTCCAAAAATCCAAACGATCGAAGATGTGTCGCAGACCCAAGCTGCCCCCAGCTCAAACCTCTGCTGCCCTGACAGTCCCAAGGGAACCCTACAAACTGACATCAGGAACCTGGGCTGGCCACTTTTCCTGGGGAAAAAGGACCGGTCTTTGTCTCCAGGGGACTGTGGCCCTGACTGGACGGACACCTCCAAAATCCAAATGATCGAGGATGTGTCGCAGACCCAAGCTGCCCCCAGCTCAAACCTGTGCTGCCCTGACAGTCCCAAGGGAACTCTACAAACTGACATCAGGAACCTGGGCTGGTCACTTTTCTTTCCCAAGGAAAAAGGCTGATCTTTGCCTCCAGGGGCCTGTGGCCCTGAGTGGCCGGACACCTCCAAAAATCCAAACGATCGAAGATGTGTCGCAGACCCAAGCTGCCCCCAGCTCAAACCTGTGCTGCCCTGACAGTCCCAAGGGAACCCTACAAACTGACATCAGGAACCTGGGCTGGCCACTTTTCTTTCCCAATTAAAAAGGCTGATCTTTGCCTCCAGGGGCCTGTGGCCCTGAGTGTCCGGACACCTCCAAAAATCCAAATGATCGAAGATGTGTCGCAGACACAAGCTGCCCCCAGCTCAAACCTGTGCTGCCCTGACAGTCCCAAGGGAACTCTACAAACTGACATCAGGAACCTGGGCTGGCCACTTTTCTTTCCCAAATAAAATAGCTGATCTTTGCCTCCAGGGGCCTGTGGCCCTGAGTGTCCGGGCACCTCCAAAAATCCAAACGATCGAAGATGTGTCGCAGACCCAAGCTGCCCCCAGCTCAAACCTGTGCTGCCCTGACAGTCCCAAGGGAACCCTACAAACTGACATCAGGAACCTGGGCTGGCCACTTCTCTTTCCCAGGGAAAAGGACCGGTCTGTGTCTCCAGGGGCCTGTGGCCCTGAGTGTCCGGACACCTCCAAAAATCCAAACGATCGAAGATGTGTCGCAGACCCAAGCTGCCCCCAGCTCAAACCTGTGCTGCCCTGACAGTCCCAAGGGAACCCTACAAACTGACATCAGGAATTTGGGATGGCCACTTTTCTTTCCCAGGGAAAAAGGACCGGTCTTTCTCTCCAGGAGCCTGTGGCCCTGAGTGGCCCGACACCTCCAAAAATCCAAACGATCGAAGATGTGTCGCAGACCCAAGCTGCCCCCAGCTCAAACCTGTGCTGCCCTGACAGTCCCAAGGGAACTCTACAAACTGACATCAGGAACCTGGGCTGGCCACTTTTCTTTCCCAAATACAATAGCTGATCTTTGCCTCCAGGGGCCTGTGGCCCTTAGTGTCCGGACACCTCCAAAAATCCAAACGATCGAAGATGTGTCGCAGACACAAGCTGCCCCCAGCTCAAACCTGTGCTGCCCTGACAGTCCCAAGGGAACCCTACAAACTGACATCAGGAACCTGGGCTGGCCACTTTTCTTTCCCAGGGAAAAAGGATTGGTCTGTGTCTCCAGGGGCCTGTGGCCCTGAAGTGGCCGGACACCTCCAAAAATCCAAACGATCGAAGATGTGTCGCAGACCCAAGCTGCCCCCAGCTCAAACCTGTGCTGCCCTGACAGTCCCAAGGGAACCCTACAAACTGACATCAGGAACCTGGGCTGGCCACTTTTCTTTCCCAAATAAAATAGCTGATGTTTGCCTCCAGGGGCCTGTGGCCCTGAGTGGCCGGACACCTCCAAAAATCCAAACGATCGAAGATGTGTCGCAGACCCAAGCTGCCCCCAGCTCAAACCTGTGCTGCCCTGACAGTCCCAAGGGAACTCTACAAACTGACATCAGGAACCTGGGCTGGCCACTTTTCTTTCCCAAATAAAATAGCTGATCTTTGCCTCCAGGGGCCTGTGGCCATGAGTGTCCGGACACCTCCAAAAATCCAAACGATCGAAGATGTGTCGCAGACACAAGCTGCCCCCAGCTCAAACCTGTGCTGCCCTGACAGTCCCAAGGGAACCCTACAAACTGACATCAGGAACCTGGGCTGGCCACTTTTCTTTCCCAGGGAAAAAGGATTGGTCTGTGTCTCCAGGGGCCTGTGGCCCTGAAGTGGCCGGACACCTCCAAAAATCCAAACGATCGAAGATGTGTCGCAGACCCAAGCTGCCCCCAGCTCAAACCTGTGCTGCCCTGACAGTCCCAAGGGAACCCTACAAACTGACATCAGGAATTTGGGATGGCCACTTTTCTTTCCCAGGGAAAAAGGACTGGCCTTTGTCTCCAGGAGCCTGTGGCCCTGAGTGGCCAGACACCTCCAAAAATCAAACGATCGAAGATGTGTCGCAGACCCAAGCTGCCCCCAGCTCAAACCTGTGCTGCCCTGACAGTCCCAAGGGAACCCTACAAACTGACATCAGGAACCTGGGCTGGCCACTTTTCTTTCCCAAGGAAAAAGGGTGATCTTTGCCTCCAGGGGCCTGTGGCCCTGAGTGGCCGGACACCTCCAAAAACCCAAACGATCGAAGATGTGTCGCAGACCCAAGCTGCCCCCACCTCAAACCTGTGCTGGCCTGACAGTCCCAAGGGAACCCTACAAACTGACATCAGGAACCTGGGCTGGCCACTTTTCTTTCCCAGGGAAAAGGACCGGCCTTTGTCTCCAGGAGCCTGTGGCCCTGAGTGGCCGGTCACCTCCAAAAATCCAAACGATCGAAGATGTGTCGCAGACCCAAGCTGCCCCCAGCTCAAACCTGTGCTGCCCTGACAGTCCCAAGGGAACCCTACAAACTGACATCAGGAATTTGGGATGGCCACTTTTCTTTCCCAGGGAAAAAGGACCGGTCTTTCTCTCCAGGAGCCTGTGGCCCTGAGTGTCCGGACACCTCCAAAAATCCAAACGATCGAAGATGTGTCGCAGACCCAAGCTGCCCCCACCTCAAACCTGTGCTGCCCTGACAGTCCCAAGGGAACCCTACAAACTGACATCAGGAACCTGGGCTGGCCACTTTTCTTTCCCAGGGAAAAGGACCGGTCTGTGTCTCCAGGGGCCTGTGGCCCTGAGTGTCCGGACACCTCCAAAAATCCAAACGATCGAAGATGTGTCGCAGACCCAAGCTGCCCCCACCTCAAACCTGTGCTGCCCTGACAGTCCCAAGGGAACCCTACAAACTGACATCAGGAACCTGGGCTGGCCACTTTTCTTTCCCAGTTAAAAAGGCTGATCTTTGCCTCCAGGGGCCTGTGGCCCTGAGTGGCCGGACACCTCCAAAAATCCAAACGATCGAAGATGTGTCGCAGACCCAAGCTGCCCCCAGCTCAAACCTGTGCTGCCCTGACAGTCCCAAGGGAACCCTACAAACTGACATCAGGAACCTGGGCTGGCCACTTTTCTTTCCCAAATAAAATAGCTGATCTTTGCCTCCAGGGGCCTGTGGCCCTGAGTGGCCGGACACCTCCAAAAATCCAAACGATCGAAGATGTGTCGCAGACCCAAGCTGCCCCCAGCTCAAACCTGTGCTGCCCTGACAGTCCCAAGGGAACTCTACAAACTGACATCAGGAACCTGGGCTGGCCACTTTTCTTTCCCAAATAAAATAGCTGATCTTTGCCTCCAGGGGCCTGTGGCCATGAGTGTCCGGACACCTCCAAAAATCCAAACGATCGAAGATGTGTCGCAGACCCAAGCTGCCCCCAGCTCAAACCTGTGCTGCCCTGACAGTCCCAAGGGAACCCTACAAACTGACATCAGGAACCTGGGCTGGCCACTTTTCTTTCCCAGGGAAAAAGGATTGGTCTGTGTCTCCAGGGGCCTGTGGCCCTGAAGTGGCCGGACACCTCCAAAAATCCAAACGATCGAAGATGTGTCGCAGACCCAAGCTGCCCCCAGCTCAAACCTGTGCTGCCCTGACAGTCCCAAGGGAACCCTACAAACTGACATCAGGAATTTGGGATGGCCACTTTTCTTTCCCAGGGAAAAAGGACTGGCCTTTGTCTCCAGGAGCCTGTGGCCCTGAGTGGCCAGACACCTCCAAAAATCAAACGATCGAAGATGTGTCGCAGACCCAAGCTGCCCCCAGCTCAAACCTGTGCTGCCCTGACAGTCCCAAGGGAACCCTACAAACTGACATCAGGAACCTGGGCTGGCCACTTTTCTTTCCCAAGGAAAAAGGGTGATCTTTGCCTCCAGGGGCCTGTGGCCCTGAGTGGCCGGACACCTCCAAAAACCCAAACGATCGAAGATGTGTCGCAGACCCAAGCTGCCCCCACCTCAAACCTGTGCTGGCCTGACAGTCCCAAGGGAACCCTACAAACTGACATCAGGAACCTGGGCTGGCCACTTTTCTTTCCCAGGGAAAAGGACCGGCCTTTGTCTCCAGGAGCCTGTGGCCCTGAGTGGCCGGTCACCTCCAAAAATCCAAACGATCGAAGATGTGTCGCAGACCCAAGCTGCCCCCAGCTCAAACCTCTGCTGCCCTGACAGTCCCAAGGGAACCCTACAAACTGACATCAGGAACCTGGGCTGGCCACTTTTCCTGGGGAAAAAGGACCGGTCTTTGTCTCCAGGGGACTGTGGCCCTGACTGGACGGACACCTCCAAAATCCAAATGATCGAGGATGTGTCGCAGACCCAAGCTGTCCCCAGCTCAAACCTGTGCTGCCCTGACAGTCCCAAGGGAACTCTACAAACTGACATCAGGAACCTGGGCTGGTCACTTTTCTTTCCCAAGGAAAAAGGCTGATCTTTGCCTCCAGGGGCCTGTGGCCCTGAGTGGCCGGACACCTCCAAAAATCCAAACGATCGAAGATGTGTCGCAGACCCAAGCTGCCCCCAGCTCAAACCTGTGCTGCCCTGACAGTCCCAAGGGAACCCTACAAACTGACATCAGGAACCTGGGCTGGCCACTTTTCTTTCCCAATTAAAAAGGCTGATCTTTGCCTCCAGGGGCCTGTGGCCCTGAGTGTCCGGACACCTCCAAAAATCCAAATGATCGAAGATGTGTCGCAGACCCAAGCTGCCCCCAGCTCAAACCTGTGCTGCCCTGACAGTCCCAAGGGAACTCTACAAACTGACATCAGGAACCTGGGCTGGCCACTTTTCTTTCCCAAATAAAATAGCTGATCTTTGCCTCCAGGGGCCTGTGGCCCTGAGTGGCCGGGCACCTCCAAAAATCCAAACGATCGAAGATGTGTCGCAGACCCAAGCTGCCCCCAGCTCAAACCTGTGCTGCCCTGACAGTCCCAAGGGAACCCTACAAACTGACATCAGGAACCTGGGCTGGCCACTTCTCTTTCCCAGGGAAAAGGACCGGTCTGTGTCTCCAGGGGCCTGTGGCCCTGAGTGTCCGGACACCTCCAAAAATCCAAACGATCGAAGATGTGTCGCAGACCCAAGCTGCCCCCAGCTCAAACCTGTGCTGCCCTGACAGTCCCAAGGGAACCCTACAAACTGACATCAGGAATTTGGGATGGCCACTTTTCTTTCCCAGGGAAAAAGGACCGGTCTTTCTCTCCAGGAGCCTGTGGCCCTGAGTGGCCCGACACCTCCAAAAATCCAAACGATCGAAGATGTGTCGCAGACCCAAGCTGCCCCCAGCTCAAACCTGTGCTGCCCTGACAGTCCCAAGGGAACCCTACAAACTGACATCAGGAACCTGGGCTGGCCACTTTTCTTTCCCAAATAAAATAGCTGATCTTTGCCTCCAGGGGCCTGTGGCCCTGAGTGGCCGGACACCTCCAAAAATCCAAACGATCGAAGATGTGTCGCAGACCCAAGCTGCCCCCAGCTCAAACCTGTGCTGCCCTGACAGTCCCAAGGGAACTCTACAAACTGACATCAGGAACCTGGGCTGGCCACTTTTCTTTCCCAAATAAAATAGCTGATCTTTGCCTCCAGGGGCCTGTGGCCATGAGTGTCCGGACACCTCCAAAAATCCAAACGATCGAAGATGTGTCGCAGACACAAGCTGCCCCCAGCTCAAACCTGTGCTGCCCTGACAGTCCCAAGGGAACCCTACAAACTGACATCAGGAACCTGGGCTGGCCACTTTTCTTTCCCAGGGAAAAAGGATTGGTCTGTGTCTCCAGGGGCCTGTGGCCCTGAAGTGGCCGGACACCTCCAAAAATCCAAACGATCGAAGATGTGTCGCAGACCCAAGCTGCCCCCAGCTCAAACCTGTGCTGCCCTGACAGTCCCAAGGGAACCCTACAAACTGACATCAGGAATTTGGGATGGCCACTTTTCTTTCCCAGGGAAAAAGGACTGGCCTTTGTCTCCAGGAGCCTGTGGCCCTGAGTGGCCAGACACCTCCAAAAATCAAACGATCGAAGATGTGTCGCAGACCCAAGCTGCCCCCAGCTCAAACCTGTGCTGCCCTGACAGTCCCAAGGGAACCCTACAAACTGACATCAGGAACCTGGGCTGGCCACTTTTCTTTCCCAAGGAAAAAGGGTGATCTTTGCCTCCAGGGGCCTGTGGCCCTGAGTGGCCGGACACCTCCAAAAACCCAAACGATCGAAGATGTGTCGCAGACCCAAGCTGCCCCCACCTCAAACCTGTGCTGGCCTGACAGTCCCAAGGGAACCCTACAAACTGACATCAGGAACCTGGGCTGGCCACTTTTCTTTCCCAGGGAAAAGGACCGGCCTTTGTCTCCAGGAGCCTGTGGCCCTGAGTGGCCGGTCACCTCCAAAAATCCAAACGATCGAAGATGTGTCGCAGACCCAAGCTGCCCCCAGCTCAAACCTGTGCTGCCCTGACAGTCCCAAGGGAACCCTACAAACTGACATCAGGAATTTGGGATGGCCACTTTTCTTTCCCAGGGAAAAAGGACCGGTCTTTCTCTCCAGGAGCCTGTGGCCCTGAGTGTCCGGACACCTCCAAAAATCCAAACGATCGAAGATGTGTCGCAGACCCAAGCTGCCCCCAGCTCAAACCTGTGCTGCCCTGACAGTCCCAAGGGAACCCTACAAACTGACATCAGGAACCTGGGCTGGCCACTTTTCTTTCCCAGGGAAAAGGACCGGTCTGTGTCTCCAGGGGCCTGTGGCCCTGAGTGTCCGGACACCTCCAAAAATCCAAACGATCGAAGATGTGTCGCAGACCCAAGCTGCCCCCACCTCAAACCTGTGCTGCCCTGACAGTCCCAAGGGAACCCTACAAACTGACATCAGGAACCTGGGCTGGCCACTTTTCTTTCCCAGTTAAAAAGGCTGATCTTTGCCTCCAGGGGCCTGTGGCCCTGAGTGGCCGGACACCTCCAAAAATCCAAACGATCGAAGATGTGTCGCAGACACAAGCTGCCCCCAGCTCAAACCTGTGCTGCCCTGACAGTCCCAAGGGAACCCTACAAACTGACATCAGGAACCTGGGCTGGCCACTTTTCTTTCCCAAATAAAATAGCTGATCTTTGCCTCCAGGGGCCTGTGGCCCTGAGTGGCCGGACACCTCCAAAAATCCAAACGATCGAAGATGTGTCGCAGACCCAAGCTGCCCCCAGCTCAAACCTGTGCTGCCCTGACAGTCCCAAGGGAACTCTACAAACTGACATCAGGAACCTGGGCTGGCCACTTTTCTTTCCCAAATAAAATAGCTGATCTTTGCCTCCAGGGGCCTGTGGCCATGAGTGTCCGGACACCTCCAAAAATCCAAACGATCGAAGATGTGTCGCAGACACAAGCTGCCCCCAGCTCAAACCTGTGCTGCCCTGACAGTCCCAAGGGAACCCTACAAACTGACATCAGGAACCTGGGCTGGCCACTTTTCTTTCCCAGGGAAAAAGGATTGGTCTGTGTCTCCAGGGGCCTGTGGCCCTGAAGTGGCCGGACACCTCCAAAAATCCAAACGATCGAAGATGTGTCGCAGACCCAAGCTGCCCCCAGCTCAAACCTGTGCTGCCCTGACAGTCCCAAGGGAACCCTACAAACTGACATCAGGAATTTGGGATGGCCACTTTTCTTTCCCAGAGAAAAAGGACTGGCCTTTGTCTCCAGGAGCCTGTGGCCCTGAGTGGCCAGACACCTCCAAAAATCAAACGATCGAAGATGTGTCGCAGACCCAAGCTGCCCCCAGCTCAAACCTGTGCTGCCCTGACAGTCCCAAGGGAACCCTACAAACTGACATCAGGAACCTGGGCTGGCCACTTTTCTTTCCCAAGGAAAAAGGGTGATCTTTGCCTCCAGGGGCCTGTGGCCCTGAGTGGCCGGACACCTCCAAAAACCCAAACGATCGAAGATGTGTCGCAGACCCAAGCTGCCCCCACCTCAAACCTGTGCTGGCCTGACAGTCCCAAGGGAACCCTACAAACTGACATCAGGAACCTGGGCTGGCCACTTTTCTTTCCCAGGGAAAAGGACCGGCCTTTGTCTCCAGGAGCCTGTGGCCCTGAGTGGCCGGTCACCTCCAAAAATCCAAACGATCGAAGATGTGTCGCAGACCCAAGCTGCCCCCAGCTCAAACCTCTGCTGCCCTGACAGTCCCAAGGGAACCCTACAAACTGACATCAGGAACCTGGGCTGGCCACTTTTCCTGGGGAAAAAGGACCGGTCTTTGTCTCCAGGGGACTGTGGCCCTGACTGGACGGACACCTCCAAAATCCAAATGATCGAGGATGTGTCGCAGACCCAAGCTGCCCCCAGCTCAAACCTGTGCTGCCCTGACAGTCCCAAGGGAACTCTACAAACTGACATCAGGAACCTGGGCTGGTCACTTTTCTTTCCCAAGGAAAAAGGCTGATCTTTGCCTCCAGGGGCCTGTGGCCCTGAGTGGCCGGACACCTCCAAAAATCCAAACGATCGAAGATGTGTCGCAGACCCAAGCTGCCCCCAGCTCAAACCTGTGCTGCCCTGACAGTCCCAAGGGAACCCTACAAACTGACATCAGGAACCTGGGCTGGCCACTTTTCTTTCCCAATTAAAAAGGCTGATCTTTGCCTCCAGGGGCCTGTGGCCCTGAGTGTCCGGACACCTCCAAAAATCCAAATGATCGAAGATGTGTCGCAGACCCAAGCTGCCCCCAGCTCAAACCTGTGCTGCCCTGACAGTCCCAAGGGAACTCTACAAACTGACATCAGGAACCTGGGCTGGCCACTTTTCTTTCCCAAATAAAATAGCTGATCTTTGCCTCCAGGGGCCTGTGGCCCTGAGTGTCCGGGCACCTCCAAAAATCCAAACGATCGAAGATGTGTCGCAGACCCAAGCTGCCCCCAGCTCAAACCTGTGCTGCCCTGACAGTCCCAAGGGAACCCTACAAACTGACATCAGGAACCTGGGCTGGCCACTTCTCTTTCCCAGGGAAAAGGACCGGTCTGTGTCTCCAGGGGCCTGTGGCCCTGAGTGTCCGGACACCTCCAAAAATCCAAACGATCGAAGATGTGTCGCAGACCCAAGCTGCCCCCAGCTCAAACCTGTGCTGCCCTGACAGTCCCAAGGGAACCCTACAAACTGACATCAGGAATTTGGGCTGGCCACTTTTCTTTCCCAGGGAAAAAGGACCGGTCTTTCTCTCCAGGAGCCTGTGGCCCTGAGTGGCCCGACACCTCCAAAAATCCAAACGATCGAAGATGTGTCGCAGACCCAAGCTGCCCCCAGCTCAAACCTGTGCTGCCCTGACAGTCCCAAGGGAACTCTACAAACTGACATCAGGAACCTGGGCTGGCCACTTTTCTTTCCCAGGGAAAAAGGATTGGTCTGTGTCTCCAGGGGCCTGTGGCCCTGAAGTGGCCGGACACCTCCAAAAATCCAAACGATCGAAGATGTGTCGCAGACCCAAGCTGCCCCCAGCTCAAACCTGTGCTGCCCTGACAGTCCCAAGGGAACCCTACAAACTGACATCAGGAACCTGGGCTGGCCACTTTTCTTTCCCAAATAAAATAGCTGATCTTTGCCTCCAGGGGCCTGTGGCCCTGAGTGGCCGGACACCTCCAAAAATCCAAACGATCGAAGATGTGTCGCAGACCCAAGCTGCCCCCAGCTCAAACCTGTGCTGCCCTGACAGTCCCAAGGGAACTCTACAAACTGACATCAGGAACCTGGGCTGGCCACTTTTCTTTCCCAAATAAAATAGCTGATCTTTGCCTCCAGGGGCCTGTGGCCATGAGTGTCCGGACACCTCCAAAAATCCAAACGATCGAAGATGTGTCGCAGACACAAGCTGCCCCCAGCTCAAACCTGTGCTGCCCTGACAGTCCCAAGGGAACCCTACAAACTGACATCAGGAACCTGGGCTGGCCACTTTTCTTTCCCAGGGAAAAAGGATTGGTCTGTGTCTCCAGGGGCCTGTGGCCCTGAAGTGGCCGGACACCTCCAAAAATCCAAACGATCGAAGATGTGTCGCAGACCCAAGCTGCCCCCAGCTCAAACCTGTGCTGCCCTGACAGTCCCAAGGGAACCCTACAAACTGACATCAGGAATTTGGGATGGCCACTTTTCTTTCCCAGGGAAAAAGGACTGGCCTTTGTCTCCAGGAGCCTGTGGCCCTGAGTGGCCAGACACCTCCAAAAATCAAACGATCGAAGATGTGTCGCAGACCCAAGCTGCCCCCAGCTCAAACCTGTGCTGCCCTGACAGTCCCAAGGGAACCCTACAAACTGACATCAGGAACCTGGGCTGGCCACTTTTCTTTCCCAAGGAAAAAGGGTGATCTTTGCCTCCAGGGGCCTGTGGCCCTGAGTGGCCGGACACCTCCAAAAACCCAAACGATCGAAGATGTGTCGCAGACCCAAGCTGCCCCCACCTCAAACCTGTGCTGGCCTGACAGTCCCAAGGGAACCCTACAAACTGACATCAGGAACCTGGGCTGGCCACTTTTCTTTCCCAGGGAAAAGGACCGGCCTTTGTCTCCAGGAGCCTGTGGCCCTGAGTGGCCGGTCACCTCCAAAAATCCAAACGATCGAAGATGTGTCGCAGACCCAAGCTGCCCCCAGCTCAAACCTGTGCTGCCCTGACAGTCCCAAGGGAACCCTACAAACTGACATCAGGAACCTGGGCTGGCCACTTTTCCTGGGGAAAAAGGACCGGTCTTTGTCTCCAGGGGACTGTGGCCCTGACTGGACGGACACCTCCAAAATCCAAATGATCGAGGATGTGTCGCAGACCCAAGCTGCCCCCAGCTCAAACCTGTGCTGCCCTGACAGTCCCAAGGGAACTCTACAAACTGACATCAGGAACCTGGGCTGGTCACTTTTCTTTCCCAAGGAAAAAGGCTGATCTTTGCCTCCAGGGGCCTGTGGCCCTGAGTGGCCGGACACCTCCAAAAATCCAAACGATCGAAGATGTGTCGCAGACCCAAGCTGCCCCCAGCTCAAACCTGTGCTGCCCTGACAGTCCCAAGGGAACCCTACAAACTGACATCAGGAACCTGGGCTGGCCACTTTTCTTTCCCAATTAAAAAGGCTGATCTTTGCCTCCAGGGGCCTGTGGCCCTGAGTGTCCGGACACCTCCAAAAATCCAAATGATCGAAGATGTGTCGCAGACCCAAGCTGCCCCCAGCTCAAACCTGTGCTGCCCTGACAGTCCCAAGGGAACTCTACAAACTGACATCAGGAACCTGGGCTGGCCACTTTTCTTTCCCAAATAAAATAGCTGATCTTTGCCTCCAGGGGCCTGTGGCCCTGAGTGGCCGGGCACCTCCAAAAATCCAAACGATCGAAGATGTGTCGCAGACCCAAGCTGCCCCCAGCTCAAACCTGTGCTGCCCTGACAGTCCCAAGGGAACCCTACAAACTGACATCAGGAACCTGGGCTGGCCACTTTTCTTTCCCAGGGAAAAGGACCGGTCTGTGTCTCCAGGGGCCTGTGGCCCTGAGTGTCCGGACACCTCCAAAAATCCAAACGATCGAAGATGTGTCGCAGACCCAAGCTGCCCCCAGCTCAAACCTGTGCTGCCCTGACAGTCCCAAGGGAACCCTACAAACTGACATCAGGAATTTGGGATGGCCACTTTTCTTTCCCAGGGAAAAAGGACCGGTCTTTCTCTCCAGGAGCCTGTGGCCCTGAGTGGCCCGACACCTCCAAAAATCCAAACGATCGAAGATGTGTCGCAGACCCAAGCTGCCCCCAGCTCAAACCTGTGCTGCCCTGACAGTCCCAAGGGAACTCTACAAACTGACATCAGGAACCTGGGCTGGCCACTTTTCTTTCCCAAATACAATAGCTGATCTTTGCCTCCAGGGGCCTGTGGCCCTTAGTGTCCGGACACCTCCAAAAATCCAAACGATCGAAGATGTGTCGCAGACCCAAGCTGCCCCCAGCTCAAACCTGTGCTGCCCTGACAGTCCCAAGGGAACCCTACAAACTGACATCAGGAACCTGGGCTGGCCACTTTTCTTTCCCAGGGATAAAGGATTGGTCTGTGTCTCCAGGGGCCTGTGGCCCTGAAGTGGCCGGACACCTCCAAAAATCCAAACGATCGAAGATGTGTCGCAGACCCAAGCTGCCCCCAGCTCAAACCTGTGCTGCCCTGACAGTCCCAAGGGAACCCTACAAACTGACATCAGGAATTTGGGATGGCCACTTTTCTTTCCCAGGGAAAAAGGACTGGCCTTTGTCTCCAGGAGCCTGTGGCCCTGAGTGGCCGGACACCTCCAAAAATCCAAACGATCGAAGATGTGTCGCAGACACAAGCTGCCCCCAGCTCAAACCTGTGCTGCCCTGACAGTCCCAAGGGAACCCTACAAACTGACATCAGGAACCTGGGCTGGCCACTTTTCTTTCCCAAGGAAAAAGGGTGATCTTTGCCTCCAGGGGCCTGTGGCCCTGAGTGGCCGGACACCTCCAAAAATCCAAACGATCGAAGATGTGTCGCAGACCCAAGCTGCCCCCAGCTCAAACCTGTGCTGCCCTGACAGTCCCAAGGGAACCCTACAAACTGACATCAGGAACCTGGGCTGGCCACTTTTCTTTCCCAAGGAAAAAGGGTGATCTTTGCCTCCAGGGGCCTGTGGCCCTGAGTGGCCGGACACCTCCAAAAATCCAAACGATCGAAGATGTGTCGCAGACCCAAGCTGCCCCCACCTCAAACCTGTGCTGCCCTGACAGTCCCAAGGGAACCCTACAAACTGACATCAGGAACCTGGGCTGGCCACTTTTCTTTCCCAGGGAAAAGGACCGGCCTTTGTCTCCAGGAGCCTGTGGCCCTGAAGTGGCCGGACACCTCCAAAAATCCAAACGATCGAAGATGTGTCGCAGACCCAAGCTGCCCCCAGCTCAAACCTGTGCTGCCCTGACAGTCCCAAGGGAATCCTACAAACTGACATCAGGAACCTGGGCTGGCCACTTTTCTTTCCCAAATAAAATAGCTGATCTTTGCCTCCAGGGGCCTGTGGCCCTGAGTGGCCGGACACCTCCAAAAATCCAAACGATCGAAGATGTGTCGCAGACCCAAGCTGCCCCCAGCTCAAACCTGTGCTGCCCTGACAGTCCCAAGGGAACCCGAGAAACTGACATCAGGAATTTGGGATGGCCACTTTTCTTTCCCAGGGAAAAAGGACCGGTCTTTCTCTCCAGGAGCCTGTGGCCCTGAGTGGCCGGACACCTCCAAAAATCCAAACGATCGAAGATGTGTCGCAGACACAAGCTGCCCCCAGCTCAAACCTGTGCTGCCCTGACAGTCCCAAGGGAACCCTACAAACTGACATCAGGAACCTGGGATGGCCACTTTTATTTCCCAAGTAAAAAGGCTGATCTTTGCCTCCAGGGGCCTGTGGCCCTGAAGTGGCCGGACACCTCCAAAAATCCAAACGATCGAAGATGTGTCGCAGACCCAAGCTGCCCCCAGCTCAAACCTCTGCTGCCCTGACAGTCCCAAGGGAACTCTACAAACTGACATCTGCAACCTGGGCTGGCCACTTTTCTTTCCCAAATAAAATAGCTGATCTTTGCCTCCAGGGGCCTGTGGCCCTGAGTGTCCGGACACCTCCAAAAATCCAAACGATCGAAGATGTGTCGCAGACCCAAGCTGCCCCCAGCTCAAACCTGTGCTGCCCTGACAGTCCCAAGGGAACCCTACAAACTGACATCAGCAACCTGGGCTGGCCACTTTTATTTCCCAAGTAAAAAGGCTGATCTTTGCCTCCAGGGGCCTGTGGCCCTGAAGTGGCCGGACACCTCCAAAAATCCAAACGATCGAAGATGTGTCGCAGACCCAAGCTGCCCCCAGCTCAAACCTGTGCTGCCCTGACAGTCCCAAGGGAACCCTACAAACTGACATCAGGAACCTGGGCTGGCCACTTTTCTTTCCCAGGGAAAAAGGATTGGTCTGTGTCTCCAGGGGCCTGTGGCCCTGAAGTGGCCGGACACCTCCAAAAATCCAAACGATCGAAGATGTGTCGCAGACCCAAGCTGCCCCCAGCTCAAACCTGTGCTGCCCTGACAGTCCCAAGGGAACCCTACAAACTGACATCAGGAACCTGGGCTGGCCACTTTTCTTTCCCAAATAAAATAGCTGATCTTTGCCTCCAGGGGCCTGTGGCCCTGAGTGTCCGGACACCTCCAAAAATCCAAACGATCGAAGATGTGTCGCAGACCCAAGCTGCCCCCAGCTCAAACCTGTGCTGCCCTGACAGTCCCAAGGGAACCCGAGAAACTGACATCAGGAATTTGGGATGGCCACTTTTCTTTCCCTGGGAAAAAGGGCCGGTCTTTCTCTCCAGGAGCCTGTGGCCCTGAGTGGCCGGACACCTCCAAAAATCCAAACGATCGAAGATGTGTCGCAGACCCAAGCTGCCCCCACCTCAAACCTGTGCTGCCCTGACAGTCCCAAGGGAACCCTACAAACTGACATCAGGAACCTGGGCTGGCCACTTTTCTTTCCCAGGGAAAAGGACCGGTCTTTGTCTCCAGGAGCCTGTGGCCCTGAAGTGGCCGGACACCTCCAAAAATCCAAACGATCGAAGATGTGTCGCAGACCCAAGCTGCCCCCAGCTCAAACCTGTGCTGCCCTGACAGTCCCAAGGGAACCCTACAAACTGACATCAGGAATTTGGGATGGCCACTTTTCTTTCCCAGGGAAAAAGGACCGGTCTTTCTCTCCAGGAGCCTGTGGCCCTGAGTGTCCGGACACCTCCAAAAATCCAAACGATCGAAGATGTGTCGCAGACCCAAGCTGCCCCCACCTCAAACCTGTGCTGCCCTGACAGTCCCAAGGGAACCCTACAAACTGACATCAGGAACCTGGGCTGGCCACTTTTCTTTCCCAGGGAAAAGGACCGGTCTGTGTCTCCAGGGGCCTGTGGCCCTGAGTGTCCAGACACCTCCAAAAATCCAAACGATCGAAGATGTGTCGCAGACCCAAGCTGCCCCCACCTCAAACCTGTGCTGCCCTGACAGTCCCAAGGGAACCCTACAAACTAACATCAGGAACCTGGGCTGGCCACTTTTCTTTCCCAGTTAAAAAGGCTGATCTTTGCCTCCAGGGGCCTGTGGCCCTGAGTGGCCGGACACCTCCAAAAATCCAAACGATCGAAGATGTGTCGCAGACCCAAGCTGCCCCCAGCTCAAACCTGTGCTGCCCTGACAGTCCCAAGGGAACCGTACAAACTGACATCAAGAACCTGGGCTGGCCACTTTTCTTTCCCAAATAAAATAGCTGATCTTTGCCTCCAGGGGCCTGTGGCCCTGAGTGGCCGGACACCTCCAAAAATCCAAACGATCGAAGATGTGTCGCAGACCCAAGCTGCCCCCAGCTCAAACCTGTGCTGCCCTGACAGTCCCAAGGGAACCCTACAAACTGACATCAGGAATTTGGGATGGCCACTTTTCTTTCCCAGGGAAAAAGGACCGGTCTTTCTCTCCAGGAGCCTGTGG
This sequence comes from Vidua macroura, assembly GCF_024509145.1. Lineage (NCBI taxonomy): Eukaryota > Metazoa > Chordata > Aves > Passeriformes > Viduidae > Vidua > Vidua macroura. The sequence goes on along the minus strand of NC_071595.1, from coordinate 7,871,567 downwards.
CCCTGAGTGGCCGGACACCTCCAAAAATCCAAACGATCGAAGATGTGTCGCAGACACAAGCTGCCCCCAGCTCAAACCTGTGCTGCCCTGACAGTCCCAAGGGAACCCTACAAACTGACATCAGGAACCTGGGATGGCCACTTTTATTTCCCAAGTAAAAAGGCTGATCTTTGCCTCCAGGGGCCTGTGGCCCTGAAGTGGCCGGACACCTCCAAAAATCCAAACGATCGAAGATGTGTCGCAGACCCAAGCTGCCCCCAGCTCAAACCTGTGCTGCCCTGACAGTCCCAAGGGAACCCTACAAACTGACATCAGGAACCTGGGCTGGCCACTTTTCTTTCCCAAATAAAATAGCTGATCTTTGCCTCCAGGGGCCTGTGGCCCTGAGTGTCCGGACACCTCCAAAAATCCAAACGATCGAAGATGTGTCGCAGACCCAAGCTGCCCCCAGCTCAAACCTGTGCTGCCCTGACAGTCCCAAGGGAACTCTACAAACTGACATCAGGAACCTGGGCTGGCCACTTTTCTTTCCCAAATACAATAGCTGATCTTTGCCTCCAGGGGCCTGTGGCCCTGAGTGTCCGGACACCTCCAAAAATCCAAACGATCGAAGATGTGTCGCAGACACAAGCTGCCCCCAGCTCAAACCTGTGCTGCCCTGACAGTCCCAAGGGAACCCTACAAACTGACATCAGGAACCTGGGCTGGCCACTTTTCTTTCCCAGGGAAAAAGGATTGGTCTGTGTCTCCAGGGGCCTGTGGCCCTGAGTGGCCGGACACCTCCAAAAATCCAAACGATCGAAGATGTGTCGCAGACCCAAGCTGTCCCCAGCTCAAACCTGTGCTGCCCTGACAGTCCCAAGGGAACCCTACAAACTGACATCAGGAATTTGGGATGGCCACTTTTCTTTCCCAGGGAAAAAGGACTGGCCTTTGTCTCCAGGAGCCTGTGGCCCTGAGTGGCCGGACACCTCCAAAAATCAAACGATCGAAGATGTGTCGCAGACCCAAGCTGCCCCCAGCTCAAACCTGTGCTGCCCTGACAGTCCCAAGGGAACCCTACAAACTGACATCAGGAACCTGGGCTGGCCACTTTTCTTTCCCAAGGAAAAAGGGTGATCTTTGCCTCCAGGGGCCTGTGGCCCTGAGTGGCCGGACACCTCCAAAAATCCAAACGATCGAAGATGTGTCGCAGACCCAAGCTGACCCCACCTCAAACCTGTGCTGCCCTGACAGTCCCAAGGGAACCCTACAAACTGACATCAGGAACCTGGGATGGCCACTTTTCTTTCCCAGGGAAAAGGACCGGCCTTTGTCTCCAGGAGCCTGTGGCCCTGAGTGGCCGGTCACCTCCAAAAATCCAAACGATCGAAGATGTGTCGCAGACCCAAGCTGCCCCCAGCTCAAACCTGTGCTGCCCTGACAGTCCCAAGGGAACCCTACAAACTGACATCAGGAACCTGGGCTGGCCACTTTTCTTTCCCAAGGAAAAAGGACCGGCCTTTGTCTCCAGGAGCCTGTGGCCCTGAGTGGCCGGACACCTCCAAAAATCCAAACGATCGAAGATGTGTCGCAGACCCAAGCTGTCCCCAGCTCAAACCTGTGCTGCCCTGACAGTCCCAAGGGAACCCTACAAACTGACATCAGGAACCTGGGCTGGCCACTTTTCTTTCCCAAGGAAAAAGGACCGGCCTTTGTCTCCAGGAGCCTGTGGCCCTGACTGGACGGACACCTCAAAAAATCCAAATGATCGAGGATGTGTCGCAGACCCAAGCTGCCCCCACCTCAAACCTGTGCTGCCCTGACAGTCCCAAGGGAACCCTACAAACTGACATCTGGAATTTGGGATGGCCACTTTTCTTTCCCGGGGAAAAAGGACCGGTCTTTCTCTCTAGGATCCTGTGGCCCTGAGTGGCCGGACACCTCCAAAAATCCAAACGATCGAAGATGTGTCGCAGACCCAAGCTGCCCCCAGCTCAAACCTGTGCTGCCCTGACAGTCCCAAGGGAACTCTACAAACTGACATCAGGAACCTGGGCTGGCCACTTTTCTTTCCCAAATAAAATAGCTGATCTTTGCCTCCAGGGGCCTGTGGCCCTGAGTGGCCGGACACCTCCAAAAATCCAAACGATCGAAGATGTGTCGCAGACACAAGCTGCCCCCAGCTCAAACCTGTGCTGCCCTGACAGTCCCAAGGGAACCCTACAAACTGACATCAGGAACCTGGGCTGGCCACTTTTCTTTCCCAGGGAAAAAGGATTGGTCTGTGTCTCCAGGGGCCTGTGGCCCTGAAGTGGCCGGACACCTCCAAAAATCCAAACGATCGAAGATGTGTCGCAGACCCAAGCTGCCCCCAGCTCAAACCTGTGCTGCCCTGACAGTCCCAAGGGAACCCTACAAACTGACATCAGGAATTTGGGATGGCCACTTTTCTTTCCCAGGGAAAAAGGACTGGCCTTTGTCTCCAGGAGCCTGAGGCCCTGAGTGGCTGGACACCTCCAAAAATCCAAACGATCGAAGATGTGTCGCAGACACAAGCTGCCCCCAGCTCAAACCTGTGCTGCCCTGACAGTCCCAAGGGAACCCTACAAACTGACATCAGGAACCTGGGCTGGCCACTTTTCTTTCCCAGGGAAAAGGACCGGCCTTTGTCTCCAGGAGCCTGTGGCCCTGAAGTGGCCGGACACCTCCAAAAATCCAAACGATCGAAGATGTGTCGCAGACCCAAGCTGCCCCCAGCTCAAACCTGTGCTGCCCTGACAGTCCCAAGGGAACCCTACAAACTGACATCAGGAACCTGGGCTGGCCACTTTTCTTTCCCAAATAAAATAGCTGATCTTTGTCTCCAGGGGCCTGTGGCCCTGAGTGGCCGGACACCTCCAAAAATCCAAACGATCGAAGATGTGTCGCAGACCCAAGCTGCCCCCAGCTCAAACCTGTGCTGCCCTGACAGTCCCAAGGGAACCCGAGAAACTGACATCAGGAATTTGGGATGGCCACTTTTCTTTCCCAGGGAAAAAGGACCGGTCTTTCTCTCTAGGAGCCTGTGGCCCTGAGTGGCCGGACACCTCCAAAAATCCAAACGATCGAAGATGTGTCGCAGACACAAGCTGCCCCCAGCTCAAACCTGTGCTGCCCTGACAGTCCCAAGGGAACCCTACAAACTGACATCAGGAACCTGGGATGGCCACTTTTATTTCCCAAGTAAAAAGGCTGATCTTTGCCTCCAGGGGCCTGTGGCCCTGAAGTGGCCGGACACCTCCAAAAATCCAAACGATCGAAGATGTGTCGCAGACCCAAGCTGCCCCCAGCTCAAACCTCTGCTGCCCTGACAGTCCCAAGGGAACTCTACAAACTGACATCAGGAACCTGGGCTGGCCACTTTTCTTTCCCAAATAAAATAGCTGATCTTTGCCTCCAGGGGCCTGTGGCCCTGAGTGTCCGGACACCTCCAAAAATCCAAACGATCGAAGATGTGTCGCAGACACAAGCTGCCCCCAGCTCAAACCTGTGCTGCCCTGACAGTCCCAAGGGAACCCTACAAACTGACATCAGGAACCTGGGATGGCCACTTTTATTTCCCAAGTAAAAAGGCTGATCTTTGCCTCCAGGGACCTGTGGCCCTGAGTGGCTGGGCACCTCCAAAAATCCAAACGATCGAAGATGTGTCGCAGACCCAAGCTGCCCCCAGCTCAAACCTGTGCTGCCCTGACAGTCCCAAGGGAACCCTACAAACTGACATCAGGAACCTGGGCTGGCCACTTTTCTTTCCCAGGGAAAAGGACCGGTCTGTGTCTCCAGGGGCCTGTGGCCCTGAGTGTCCAGACACCTCCAAAAATCCAAACGATCGAAGATGTGTCGCAGACCCAAGCTGCCCCCAGCTCAAACCTGTGCTGCCCTGACAGTCCCAAGGGAACCCTACAAACTGACATCAGGAACCTGGGATGGCCACTTTTCTTTCCCAAATAAAATAGCTGATCTTTGCCTCCAGGGGCCTGTGGCCCTGAGTGGCCGGACACCTCCAAAAATCCAAACGATCAAAGATGTGTCGCAGACCCAAGCTGCCCCCAGCTCAAACCTGTGCTGCCCTGACAGTCCCAAGGGAACCCGAGAAACTGACATCAGGAATTTGGGATGGCCACTTTTCTTTCCCAGGGAAAAAGGACCGGTCTTTCTCTCCAGGAGCCTGTGGCCCTGAGTGGCCGGACACCTCCAAAAATCCAAACGATCGAAGATGTGTCGCAGACACAAGCTGCCCCCAGCTCAAACCTGTGCTGCCCTGACAGTCCCAAGGGAACCCTACAAACTGACATCAGGAACCTGGGATGGCCACTTTTATTTCCCAAGTAAAAAGGCTGATCTTTGCCTCCAGGGGCCTGTGGCCCTGAAGTGGCCGGACACCTCCAAAAATCCAAACGATCGAAGATGTGTCGCAGACCCAAGCTGCCCCCAGCTCAAACCTCTGCTGCCCTGACAGTCCCAAGGGTACTCTACAAACTGACATCAGGAACCTGGGCTGGCCACTTTTCTTTCCCAAATAAAATAGCTGATCTTTGCCTCCAGGGGCCTGTGGCCCTGAGTGTCCGGACACCTCCAAAAATCCAAACGATCGAAGATGTGTCGCAGACCCAAGCTGCCCCCAGCTCAAACCTGTGCTGCCCTGACAGTCCCAAGGGAACCCTACAAACTGACATCAGGAACCTGGGCTGGCCACTTTTCTTTCCCAGGGAAAAAGGATTGGTCTGTGTCTCCAGGGGCCTGTGGCCCTGAAGTGGCCGGACACCTCCAAAAATCCAAACGATCGAAGATGTGTCGCAGACCCAAGCTGCCCCCAGCTCAAACCTGTGCTGCCCTGACAGTCCCAAGGGAACCCTACAAACTGACATCAGGAATTTGGGATGGCCACTTTTCTTTCCCAAGGAAAAAGGACCGGCCTTTGTCTCCAGGAGCCTGTGGCCCTGAGTGGCCGGACACCTCCAAAAATCCAAACGATCGAAGATGTGTCGCAGACCCAAGCTGCCCCCAGCTCAAACCTGTGCTGCCCTGACAGTCCCAAGGGAACCCTACAAACTGACATCAGGAACCTGGGCTGGCCACTTTTCTTTCCGTGGGAAAAAGGACCGGTCTTGTCTCCAGGGGCCTGTGGCCCTGAAGTGGCCGGACACCTCCAAAAATCCAAACGATCGAAGATGTGTCGCAGACCCAAGCTGCCCCCAGCTCAAACCTGTGCTGCCCTGACAGTCCCAAGGGAACTCTACAAACTGACATCAGGAACCTGGGCTGGCCACTTTTCTTTCCCAAATACAATAGCTGATCTTTGCCTCCAGGGGCCTGTGGCCCTGAGTGGCCGGACACCTCCAAAAATCCAAACGATCGAAGATGTGTCGCAGACCCAAGCTGCCCCCAGCTCAAACCTCTGCTGCCCTGACAGTCCCAAGGGAACTCTACAAACTGACATCAGGAACCTGGGCTGGCCACTTTTCTTTCCCAAATAAAATAGCTGATCTTTGCCTCCAGGGGCCTGTGGCCCTGAGTGGCCGGGCACCTCCAAAAATCCAAACGATCGAGGATGTGTCGCAGAGCCAAGCTGCCCCCATCTCAAACATGTGCTGCCCTGACAGTCCCAAGAGAACCCTACAAACTGACATCAGGAACCTGGGCTGGCCACTTTTCTTTCCCAAGGAAAAAGGCTGATCTTTGCCTCCAGGGGCCTGTGGCCCTGAGTGGCCGGGCACCTCCAAAAATCCAAACGATCGAAGATGTGTCGCAGACCCAAGCTGCCCCCAGCTCAAACCTGTGCTGCCCTGACAGTCCCAAGGGAACTCTACAAACTGACATCAGGAACCTGGGCTGGCCACTTTTATTTCCCAAATAAAATAGCTGATCTTTGCCTCCAGGGGCCTGTGGCCCTGAGTGGCCGGACACCTCCAAAAATCCAAACGATCGAAGATGTGTCGCAGACCCAAGCTGACCCCACCTCAAACCTCTGCTGCCCTGACAGTCCCAAGGGAACCCTACAAACTGACATCAGGAACCTGGGCTGGCCACTTTTCTTTCCCAGGGAAAAGGACCGGCCTTTGTCTCCAGGAGCCTGTGGCCCTGAGTGGCCGGACACCTCCAAAAATCCAAACGATCGAAGATGTGTCGCAGACCCAAGCTGCCCCCAGCTCAAACCTGTGCTGCCCTGACAGTCCCAAGGGAACCCTACAAACTGACATCAGGAACCTGGGCTGGCCACTTTTCTTTCCCAAATAAAATAGCTGATCTTTTCCTCCAGGGACCTGTGGCCCTGAGTGGCTGGGCACCTCCAAAAATCCAAACGATCGAAGATGTGTCGCAGACCCAAGCTGCCCCCAGCTCAAACCTGTGCTGCCCTGACAGTCCCAAGGGAACCCTACAAACTGACATCAGGAACCTGGGCTGGCCACTTTTCGTTCCCAGGGAAAAGGACCGGTCTGTGTCTCCAGGGGCCTGTGGCCCTGAGTGGCCAGACACCTCCAAAAATCCAAACGATCGAAGATGTGTCGCAGACCCAAGCTGCCCCCAGCTCAAACCTGTGCTGCCCTGACAGTCCCAAGGGAACCCTACAAACTGACATCAGGAACCTGGGCTGGCCACTGTTTTTTCCCAAATAAAATAGCTGATCTTTGCCTCCAGGGGCCTGTGGCCCTGAGTGGCCGGACACCTCCAAAAATCCAAACGATCAAAGATGTGTCGCAGACCCAAGCTGCCCCCAGCTCAAACCTGTGCTGCCCTGACAGTCCCAAGGGAACCCGAGAAACTGACATCAGGAATTTGGGATGGCCACTTTTCTTTCCCAGGGAAAAAGGACCGGCCTTTGTCTCCAGGAGCCTGTGGCCCTGAGTGGCCGGACACCTCCAAAAATCCAAACGATCGAAGATGTGTCGCAGACACAAGCTGCCCCCAGCTCAAACCTGTGCTGCCCTGACAGTCCCAAGGGAACCCTACAAACTGACATCAGGAACCTGGGATGGCCACTTTTATTTCCCAAGTAAAAAGGCTGATCTTTGCCTCCAGGGGCCTGTGGCCCTGAAGTGGCCGGACACCTCCAAAAATCCAAACGATTGAAGATGTGTCGCAGACCCAAGCTGCCCCCAGCTCAAACCTCTGCTGCCCTGACAGTCCCAAGGGAACTCTACAAACTGACATCAGGAACCTGGGCTGGCCACTTTTCTTTCCCAAATAAAATAGCTGATCTTTGCCTCCAGGGGCCTGTGGCCCTGAGTGTCCGGACACCTCCAAAAATCCAAACGATCGAAGATGTGTCGCAGACACAAGCTGCCCCCAGCTCAAACCTGTGCTGCCCTGACAGTCCCAAGGGAACCCTACAAACTGACATCAGGAACCTGGGCTGGCCACTTTTCTTTCCCAGGTAAAAAGGATTGGTCTGTGTCTCCAGGGGCCTGTGGCCCTGAGTGTCCAGACACCTCCAAAAATCCAAACGATCGAAGATGTGTCGCAGACCCAAGCTGCCCCCAGCTCAAACCTGTGCTGCCCTGACAGTCCCAAGGGAACCCTACAAACTGACATCAGGAATTTGGGATGGCCACTTTTCTTTCCCAAGGAAAAAGGACCGGCCTTTGTCTCCAGGAGACTGTGGCCCTGAGTGGCCCGACACCTCCAAAAATCCAAACGATCGAAGATGTGTCGCAGACCCAAGCTGCCCCCAGCTCAAACCTGTGCTGCCCTGACAGTCCCAAGGGAACCCTACAAACTGACATCAGGAACCTGGGCTGGCCACTTTTCTTTCCGTGGGAAAAAGGACCGGTCTTTGTCTCCAGGGGCCTGTGGCCCTGAAGTGGCCGGACACCTCCAAAAATCCAAACGATCGAAGATGTGTCGCAGACCCAAGCTGCCCCCAGCTCAAACCTGTGCTGCCCTGACAGTCCCAAGGGAACTCTACAAACTGACATCAGGAACCTGGGCTGGCCACTTTTCTTTCCCAAATACAATAGCTGATCTTTGCCTCCAGGGGCCTGTGGCCCTGAGTGGCCGGACACCTCCAAAAATCCAAACGATCGAAGATGTGTCGCAGACCCAAGCTGCCCCCAGCTCAAACCTGTGCTGCCCTGACAGTCCCAAGGGAACTCTACAAACTGACATCAGGAACCTGGGCTGGCCACTTTTCTTTCCCAAATAAAATAGCTGATCTTTGCCTCCAGGGGCCTGTGGCCCTGAGTGGCCGGGCACCTCCAAAAATCCAAACGATCGAGGATGTGTCGCAGAGCCAAGCTGCCCCCATCTCAAACATGTGCTGCCCTGACAGTCCCAAGAGAACCCTACAAACTGACATCAGGAACCTGGGCTGGCCACTTTTCTTTCCCAAGGAAAAAGGCTGATCTTTGCCTCCAGGGGCCTGTGGCCCTGAGTGGCCGGGCACCTCCAAAAATCCAAACGATCGAAGATGTGTCGCAGACCCAAGCTGCCCCCAGCTCAAACCTGTGCTGCCCTGACAGTCCCAAGGGAACTCTACAAACTGACATCAGGAACCTGGGCTGGCCACTTTTATTTCCCAAATAAAATAGCTGATCTTTGCCTCCAGGGGCCTGTGGCCCTGAGTGGCCGGACACCTCCAAAAATCCAAACGATCGAAGATGTGTCGCAGACCCAAGCTGCCCCCAGCTCAAACCTGTGCTGCCCTGACAGTCCCAAGGGAACCCTACAAACTGACATCAGGAACCTGGGCTGGCTACTTTTCTTTCCGTGGGAAAAAGGACCGGTCCTTGTCTCCAGGGGCCTGTGGCCCTGAAGTGGCCGAACACCTCCAAAAATCCAAACGATCGAAGATGTGTCGCAGACCCAAGCTGCCCCCAGCTCAAACCTGTGCTGCCCGGACAGTCCCAAGGGAACCCTACAAACTGACATCAGGAACCTGGGCTGGCCACTTTTCTTTCCCAAGGAAAAAGGACCGGTCTTTGTCTCCAGGGGCCTGTGGCCCTGAAGTGGCCGGACACCTCCAAAAATCCAAACGATCGAAGATGTGTCGCAGACCCAAGCTGCCCCCAGCTCAAACCTGTGCTGCCCTGACAGTCCCAAGGGAATTCTACAAACTGACATCAGGAACCTGGGCTGGCCACTTTTCTTTCCCAAATAAAATAGCTGATCTTTCCCTCCAGGGACCTGTGGCCCTGAGTGGCCGGGCAGCTCCAAAAATCCAAACGATCGAGGATGTGTCGCAGAGCCAAGCTGCCCCCACCTCAAACCTGTGCTGCCCTGACAGTCCCAAGGGAACCCTACAAACTGACATCAGGAACCTGGGCTGGCCACTTTTCTTTCCCAAGGAAAAAGGCTTATCTTTGCCTCCAGGGGCCTGTGGCCCTGAGTGTTCTGACACCTCCAAAAATCCAAACGATCGAAGATGTGTCGCAGACCCAAGCTGCCCCCAGCTCAAACCTGTGCTGCCCTGACAGTCCCAAGGGAACTCTACAAACTGACATCAGGAACCTGGGCTGGCCACTTTTCTTTCCCAAATAAAATAGCTGATCTTTGCCTCCAGGGGCCTGTGGCCCTGAGTGGCCGGACACCTCCAAAAATCCAAACGATCGAAGATGTGTCGCAGACCCAAGCTGCCCCCAGCTCAAACCTGTGCTGCCCTGACAGTCCCAAGGGAACCCTACAAATTGACATCAGGAATTTGGGATGGCCACTTTTCTTTCCCAAGGAAAAAGGACCGGCCTTTGTCTCCAGGAGCCTGTGGCCCTGAGTGGCCGGACACCTCCAAAAATCCAAACGATCGAAGATGTGTCGCAGACCCAAGCTGCCCCCAGCTCAAACCTGTGCTGCCCTGACAGTCCCAAGGGAACCCTACAAACTGACATCAGGAACCTGGGCTGGCCACTTTTCTTTCCCAGGGAAAAGGACCGGTCTTTGTCTCCAGGGGCCTGTGGCCCTGAAGTGGCCGGACACCTCCAAAAATCCAAACGATTGAAGATGTGTCGCAGACCCAAGCTGCCCCCAGCTCAAACCTGTGCTGCCCTGACAGTCCCAAGGGAACTCTACAAACTGACATCAGGAACCTGGGCTGGCCACTTCTCTTTCCCAAATAAAATAGCTGATCTTTGCCTCCAGGGGCCTGTGGCCCTGAGTGGCCGGACACCTCCAAAAATCCAAACGATCGAAGATGTGTCGCAGACCCAAGCTGCCCCCAGCTCAAACCTGTGCTGCCCTGACAGTCCCAAGGGAACCCTACAAACTGACATCAGGAACCTGGGCTGGCCACTTTTCTTTCCGTGGGAAAAAGGACCGGTCTTTGTCTCCAGGGGCCTGTGGCCCTGAAGTGGCCGGACACCTCCAAAAATCCAAACGATCGAAGATGTGTCGCAGACCCAAGCTGCCCCCAGCTCAAACCTCTGCTGCCCTGACAGTCCCAAGGGAACTCTACAAACTGACATCAGGAACCTGGGCTGGCCACTTTTCTTTCCCAAATACAATAGCTGATCTTTGCCTCCAGGGGCCTGTGGCCCTGAGTGGCCGGACACCTCCAAAAATCCAAACGATCGAAGATGTGTCGCAGACCCAAGCTGCCCCCACCTCAAACCTGTGCTGCCCTGACAGTCCCAAGGGAACCCTACAAACTGACATCAGGAACCTGGGCTGGCCACTTTTCTTTCCCAAGGAAAAAGGGTGATCTTTGCCTCCAGGGGCCTGTGGCCCTGAGTGGCCGGACACCTCCAAAAATCCAAACGATCGAAGATGTGTCGCAGACCCAAGCTGACCCCACCTCAAACCTGTGCTGCCCTGACAGTCCCAAGGGAACCCTACAAACTGACATCAGGAACCTGGGCTGGCCACTTTTCTTTCCCAGGGAAAAGGACCGGCCTTTGTCTCCAGGAGCCTGTGGCCCTGAGTGGCCGGACACCTCCAAAAATCCAAACGATCGAAGATGTGTCGCAGACCCAAGCTGCCCCCAGCTCAAACCTGTGCTGCCCTGACAGTCCCAAGGGAACCCTACAAACTGACATCAGGAACCTGGGCTGGCCACTTTTCTTTCCCAAATAAAATAGCTGATCTTTTCCTCCAGGGACCTGTGGCCCTGAGTGGCTGGGCACCTCCAAAAATCCAAACGATCGAAGATGTGTCGCAGACCCAAGCTGCCCCCACCTCAAACCTGTGCTGCCCTGACAGTCCCAAGGGAACCCTACAAACTGACATCAGGAACCTGGGCTGGCCACTTTTCGTTCCCAGGGAAAAGGACCGGTCTGTGTCTCCAGGGGCCTGTGGCCCTGAGTGGCCAGAAACCTCCAAAAATCCAAACGATCGAAGATGTGTCGCAGACCCAAGCTGCCCCCAGCTCAAACCTGTGCTGCCCTGACAGTCCCAAGGGAACCCTACAAACTGACATCAGGAACCTGGGCTGGCCACTTTTTTTTCCCAAATAAAATAGCTGATCTTTGCCTCCAGGGGCCTGTGGCCCTGAGTGGCCGGACACCTCCAAAAATCCAAACGATCAAAGATGTGTCGCAGACCCAAGCTGCCCCCAGCTCAAACCTGTGCTGCCCTGACAGTCCCAAGGGAACCCGAGAAACTGACATCAGGAATTTGGGATGGCCACTTTTCTTTCCCAGGGAAAAAGGACCGGTCTTTCTCTCCAGGAGCCTGTGGCCCTGAGTGGCCGGACACCTCCAAAAATCCAAACGATCGAAGATGTGTCGCAGACACAAGCTGCCCCCAGCTCAAACCTGTGCTGCCCTGACAGTCCCAAGGGAACCCTACAAACTGACATCAGGAACCTGGGATGGCCACTTTTATTTCCCAAGTAAAAAGGCTGATCTTTGCCTCCAGGGGCCTGTGGCCCTGAAGTGGCCGGACACCTCCAAAAATCCAAACGATTGAAGATGTGTCGCAGACCCAAGCTGCCCCCAGCTCAAACCTCTGCTGCCCTGACAGTCCCAAGGGAACTCTACAAACTGACATCAGGAACCTGGGCTGGCCACTTTTCTTTCCCAAATAAAATAGCTGATCTTTGCCTCCAGGGGCCTGTGGCCCTGAGTGTCCGGACACCTCCAAAAATCCAAACGATCGAAGATGTGTCGCAGACACAAGCTGCCCCCAGCTCAAACCTGTGCTGCCCTGACAGTCCCAAGGGAACCCTACAAACTGACATCAGGAACCTGGGATGGCCACTTTTCTTTCCCAGGGAAAAAGGATTGGTCTGTGTCTCCAGGGGCCTGTGGCCCTGAGTGTCCAGACACCTCCAAAAATCCAAACCATCGAAGATGTGTCTCAGACCCAAGCTGCCCCCAGCTCAAACCTGTGCTGCCCTGACAGTCCCAAGGGAACCCTACAAACTGACATCAGGAATTTGGGATGGCCACTTTTCTTTCCCAAGGAAAAAGGACCGGCCTTTGTCTCCAGGAGACTGTGGCCCTGAGTGGCCGGACACCTCCAAAAATCCAAACGATCGAAGATGTGTCGCAGACCCAAGCTGCCCCCAGCTCAAACCTGTGCTGCCCTGACAGTCCCAAGGGAACCCTACAAACTGACATCAGGAACCTGGGCTGGCCACTTTTCTTTCCGTGGGAAAAAGGACCGGTCTTTGTCTCCAGGGGCCTGTGGCCCTGAAGTGGCCGGACACCTCCAAAAATCCAAACGATCGAAGATGTGTCGCAGACCCAAGCTGCCCCCAGCTCAAACCTGTGCTGCCCTGACAGTCCCAAGGGAACTCTACAAACTGACATCAGGAACCTGGGCTGGCCACTTTTCTTTCCCAAATACAATAGCTGATCTTTGCCTCCAGGGGCCTGTGGCCCTGAGTGGCCGGACACCTCCAAAAATCCAAACGATCGAAGATGTGTCGCAGACCCAAGCTGCCCCCAGCTCAAACCTGTGCTGCCCTGACAGTCCCAAGGGAATTCTACAAACTGACATCAGGAACCTGGGCTGGCCACTTTTCTTTCCCAAATAAAATAGCTGATCTTTCCCTCCAGGGACCTGTGGCCCTGAGTGGCCGGGCAGCTCCAAAAATCCAAACGATCGAGGATGTGTCGCAGAGCCAAGCTGCCCCCACCTCAAACCTGTGCTGCCCTGACAGTCCCAAGGGAACCCTACAAACTGACATCAGGAACCTGGGCTGGCCACTTTTCTTTCCCAAGGAAAAAGGCTTATCTTTGCCTCCAGGGGCCTGTGGCCCTGAGTGTTCTGACACCTCCAAAAATCCAAACGATCGAAGATGTGTCGCAGACCCAAGCTGCCCCCAGCTCAAACCTGTGCTGCCCTGACAGTCCCAAGGGAACTCTACAAACTGACATCAGGAACCTGGGCTGGCCACTTTTCTTTCCCAAATAAAATAGCTGATCTTTGCCTCCAGGGGCCTGTGGCCCTGAGTGGCCGGACACCTCCAAAAATCCAAACGATCGAAGATGTGTCGCAGACCCAAGCTGCCCCCAGCTCAAACCTGTGCTGCCCTGACAGTCCCAAGGGAACCCTACAAATTGACATCAGGAATTTGGGATGGCCACTTTTCTTTCCCAAGGAAAAAGGACCGGCCTTTGTCTCCAGGAGCCTGTGGCCCTGAGTGGCCGGACACCTCCAAAAATCCAAACTATCGAAGATGTGTCGCAGACCCAAGCTGCCCCCAGCTCAAACCTGTGCTGCCCTGACAGTCCCAAGGGAACCCTACAAACTGACATCAGGAACCTGGGCTGGCCACTTTTCTTTCCCAGGGAAAAGGACCGGTCTTTGTCTCCAGGGGCCTGTGGCCCTGAAGTGGCCGGACACCTCCAAAAATCCAAACGATTGAAGATGTGTCGCAGACCCAAGCTGCCCCCAGCTCAAACCTGTGCTGCCCTGACAGTCCCAAGGGAACTCTACAAACTGACATCAGGAACCTGGGCTGGCCACTTCTCTTTCCCAAATAAAATAGCTGATCTTTGCCTCCAGGGGCCTGTGGCCCTGAGTGGCCGGACACCTCCAAAAATCCAAACGATCGAAGATGTGTCGCAGACCCAAGCTGCCCCCAGCTCAAACCTGTGCTGCCCTGACAGTCCCAAGGGAACCCTACAAACTGACATCAGGAACCTGGGCTGGCCACTTTTCTTTCCGTGGGAAAAAGGACCGGTCTTTGTCTCCAGGGGCCTGTGGCCCTGAAGTGGCCGGACACCTCCAAAAATCCAAACGATCGAAGATGTGTCGCAGACCCAAGCTGCCCCCAGCTCAAACCTCTGCTGCCCTGACAGTCCCAAGGGAACTCTACAAACTGACATCAGGAACCTGGGCTGGCCACTTTTCTTTCCCAAATACAATAGCTGATCTTTGCCTCCAGGGGCCTGTGGCCCTGAGTGGCCGGACACCTCCAAAAATCCAAACGATCGATGATGTGTCGCAGACCCAAGCTGCCCCCAGCTCAAACCTGTGCTGCCCTGACAGTCCCAAGGGAACTCTACAAACTGACATCAGGAACCTGGGCTGGCCACTTTTCTTTCCCAAATAAAATAGCTGATCTTTGCCTCCAGGGGCCTGTGGCGCTGAGTGGCCGGGCACCTCCAAAAATCCAAACGATCGAGGATGTGTCGCAGACCCAAGCTGCCCCCATCTCAAACCTGTGCTGCCCCGACAGTCCCAAGGGAACCCTACAAACTGACATCAGGAATTTGGGATGGCCACTTTTCTTTCTGCGGGAAAAAGGACCGGTCTTTGTCTCCAGGGGCCTGTGGCCCTGAAGTGGCCGGACACCTCCAAAAATCCAAACGATCGAAGATGTGTCGCAGACCCAAGCTGCCCCCAGCTCAAACCTGTGCTGCCCTGACAGTCCCAAGGGAACCCTACAAACTGACATCAGGAACCTGGGCTGGCCACTTTTCTTTCCCAAATAAAATAGCTGATCTTTGCCTCCAGGGGCCTGTGGCCCTGAGTGGCCGGGCACCTCCAAAAATCCAAACGATCGAGGATGTGTCGCAGAGCCAAGCTGCCCCCATCTCAAACATGTGCTGCCCTGACAGTCCCAAGGGAACCCTACAAACTGACATCAGGAACCTGGGCTGGCCACTTCTCTTTCCCAAGTAAACGGGACCGGCCTTTGTCTCCAGGAGCCTGTGGCCCTGAGTGGCCGGACACCTCCAAAAATCCAAACGATCGAAGATGTGTCGCAGACCCAAGCTGACCCCACCTCAAACCTGTGCTGCCCTGACAGTCCCAAGGGAACCCTACAAACTGACATCAGGAACCTGGGCTGGCCACTTTTCTTTCCCAGGGAAAAGGACCGGTCTGTGTCTCCAGGGGCCTGTGGCCCTGAGTGGCCGGACACCTCCAAAAATCCAAACGATCAAAGATGTGTCGCAGACCCAAGCTGCCCCCACCTCAAACCTGTGCTGCCCTGACAGTCCCAAGGGAGCCCTGCAAACTGACAGCAGGAACCTGGTCTGCTGAATGTGCTTTCACAAGGTTTATATCTCTCGTTTGTGACCAGGGTCCGGCACTCCCCCTGGGGCGTCAGGCCCTGAGCGTCCTTTTCCCTCCTCCATTTCGAAACCTTGCATGATTTTTCCGAGACCCCATCTGCCACCCCCAAATACTCAGGGGATTTTTTTTTCCTGAATGCCTCTTGGGAACTGACTGTAGAAAACTTGTTGCTTGATTTTTTCTCTGCTGGATTTCTCCTTGAGAAAGCTGCCAGCATGTAGCCCTTACCACCACCACTTCGATGGGCCCAGAAATCACAACCTTCAGACCATCAGCATGGGACCCTGCCCACTGCCCCTCCAGTGGCACCTTTCCAAAGCATTGCACTACATTCCAGTAATACTCTGCATTTCCAGTGGTTCAGCCTGTCTGCCCCTCATCCTGACCCTTAAAATGCACTAAGGAATTCTAAAACAGCCTTTAGGAAGGTGTAACAATGCCCTAAAAGACACCAGACAAGTCCTAAAAAGCCTTCCAAAATCCCCTAAATATTCCTAATAGTCCTGCAAAAACACTCAAGGAAACCTGCTCAGCCTCCAAACCCTTCCTGGTGCTCTCTAGCCCACAGATGTCATCCCTACCTTTCTCCAGGGGGTCCTGTTGTCCTCTGAGGGTTCTGTCGTTGTCCTGGTGTGAGGGTCACTGCCTTGTCCTAGCGGGAGCGTTCCGGTGTGCTCTCGCTGTTAGGGTTGCTGTGTGGTGCTGCTGCTGGCAGGGCTGAAAAGGGAAAAGGCTCTTGTTAGGGGGGCTGCTTAGGCTGAGGTTAGGGCTGGGGGGAGAGGTGGTGCTCCTGTACCCTAACTTGCCTCCTAAGCTGTACCCTGTAGCCCTGATCTCCACTGCACTGTCCAGCCCTCAAGCCCTCGCCCTTTACCCCTCAACCTCTCCCTCTGCCCCCCAGCCCTCAGGCTCTGTGTGTCACCCTCGAGCCCCCCCTTTGCCCCTCAAGCCCCCTCTCAGCTGCCCCTCAGCTCCTGTGCGTCACCCTTAATCCCTCTCCTTTGCCCCTCAGCCCCCAGCTTCTCTGTGTCATGCTCCAGCTGCCCCTGCCCCCCTCAGCATCTCTCTGTCACCCACTGTCCCCTCTCCCTGTGCCTCCCTCAGCTCCCAGCCTCTGTCACCCTCAAGCCCCCACAGTGCCCCTCAGCCTCTATGTGCTGTGCCATGAAAAAACATAAAATTTCCCTAAAAACCCCTCATCTTCAAAATGTCCTAAAAGCCCCACAAAAACATAAAAATAGCCTCAGAATACCCTTAAAATACAAGAAAAATACTCTACTTTTAAAAAACCCCTAAAACACACCTAAATATCCCTAAACAACCTTTAAAAAATCCCTCAATATTCCTGAAAGAGCTCTAAAAATACCCCAAAAATACTTAAAATACCCTGATAAGACCCTAAGAAAACCTAAAAGTTCCCTCAAAAGACCTAAAAATACCCTAGTCCTAAGAGTCCTCCACATACCCTCAATAGTCCTAAAAAAGCCCTAAAATTTTTTAAATAGTCCTAAAAAAGCCCCAAGAACACCCAACCCCCCCCCAAATATTCTAATTAGCAGTGAGAAAGCCCTTAAAATACCCTAAAAAAAATCTTTTAAAAGCCCTGATAAAGGCCTAAAAGTATCCTAAATAGTCACAGAAAATTCCTAAAAAGCTCCTGTGAAAAAAAACCCTAAAATATCTTTTAAAAGCCCTAAAAAAACCCTAAAGAAGTGCTCAGTCCCCAACCTTTACCAGTCACTCTCTAGCCAGCAAACATCATCCCTACCTTTTCATTAGGGTCACTGCCTGCAGCTGCTGGGAGGGTTCTGGGGCTGTCCCAGCAGTAGGGTTGCTGCCTGCAGCTGCTGTTGAGGAACACTGGTGTTCTAGGGGTGTGTTTAGGGTGAGCTTAGGGTTGGGGTGAGGGCTGCTGCTGTACCCTAACCCTTCCTGGTACCCCGTGCCCTGTCCTTTGTACCCCTAACCCTCAGGGTCAGCTCTCCACCTGTCAAGTCCCCCCCTTTTTGCCCCTCAGCCCGCAATGTCTGTGTGTCACCCCAAGCCCCCGACACTGTCCTGTGGCCCCCTAACCTCCACCGTGCACTTTCCACCCTTGTAGGGGTGGTTTTAAGGGTGAGGTTAAGGGTGCTGTGAGGGCTGGTTCACCTGTCACCCTCAGGCACCCCCCCACTTTGTCCCTCAGGACAGCCCCTGCCTCTCAGCCTCCTTGTGTCACCCTCAGGTTCCCACCGCAGCCTCTCAGCGTCTCTGTGCCACCCTGGAGCCCCCCTTTTTAACTCCTAAAGACCCCTTCTGCCTCTCAGCTGCCCCCATGTTCTGTGTCACCCTCCAGCCCCCTCCCCTCAGCCCCAGCTGCCTTTGTGACACCGCGCGGCCCACAGACGCCGTCCCTGCCTGTTTTCTTTGGGTGTTGTCCTGCTGCGAGGGCCGCACTATCCCCACGAGTCCGGGCTCCCATGTCCTGCTGCAGGGAGTCACACCTGGGGCATGGGAGGAGTGAGGGATGGGGCAGGGGCGGGATGGGGAGGGGTGAAGGGTGGAGAGAGACTGGGGAAGGGGTGGGCTGGAAGGACAAGTAGGGGTGAGGGGTGGAGACAGGGACAGAGCAGAACAGGGCAGAGGGAAGAGGGACATTTGGAGGGGGCAGTCCACATATCCCAGACCAAAGCTGCAGCAAAATACAATTTTAGTGGACAGGGCAAAGCCAAACACCACCTGCAAACTGACACCAGGAACCAGGGCTGGCCACTTTTCTTTCCCAGGGAAAAGGGCATGTCAGGGCCACAGACCCCTGGAGGCAAAGATCAGCCTTTTTCCTTGGGAAAGAAAAGTGGCCAGCCCAGGTTCCTGATGTCAGTTTGTAGGGTTCCCTTGGGACTGTCAGGGCAGCACAGGTTTGAGGTGGGGGCAGCTTGGGTCTGCGACACATCCTCGACCGTTCGGAATTTTTGGAGGTGCCCGGCCACTGTGGGCCACAGGCCCCTGGAGACAAAGATCAGCTTTTTTCCTTTGGAAAGAAAAGTGGTCAGCCCAGGTTCTTAATGTCAGTTTGTAGGGATCCCTTGGGACTGTCAGGGCAGCACAGGTTTGAGGTGGGGGCAGCTTGGGTCTGCAACACATCCTCGATCGTTTGGATTTTTGGAGGTGTCCAGCCACTTCAGTGCCACAGGCCCCTGGAGACACAGACCGGTCCTTTTCCCTGGGAAAGAAAAGTGGCCAGCCCAGGTTCTTAATGTCAGTTTGTAGGGTTCCCTTGGGACTGTCAGGGCAGCACAGGTGTGAGGTGGGGGCAGCTTGGGTCTGTGACACATCCTCGATCGTTCGGATTTTTGGACGTAGCCGGCCACTGAGGACCACAGGCCCATGGAGACAAAGATCAGCTTTTTTCCTTTGGAAAGAAAAGTGGCCAGCCCAGGTTCCTGAGGTCAGTTTGTAGGGTTCCCTTGGGACTGTCAGGGCAGCACAGGTTTGAGCTGGGGGCAGCTTGGGTCTGCGACACATCTTCGATCGTTTGGATTTTTGGAGGTGTCCGGCCACTCAGGGCTACAGGTCCCTGGAGACACAGACCGGTCCTTTTCCCTGGAAAAGAAAAGTGGCCAGCCCAGGTTCCTGATGTCAGTTTGTAGGGTTCCCTTGGGACTGTCAGGGCAGCACAGGTTTGAGCTGGGGGCAGCTTAGGTCTGCGACACATCCTCGATCGTTCGGATTTTGGGACGCAGCCGGCCACTGAGGGCCTAACCCTAAACCCTAAACCCAAAGCCTAACCCCTAACCCTACAAGATGGTGGCACCCCTGTGCTCACATGATGGGGAGTAAAATGGCAGCACCTGTGTGGTCATGTGACAGGGAGCAAGATGGTGGCGCCCATAGGGTCACGTGATGGGGAGCAAGGTGGCGGTGTCTACATGGTGGGGGTGATGTGGGTAGTGGGTATTGTAATGTGCCAGGTGGAGCACTAATTAGGGGTTGTATAGGTATATATAAAAAAGAAGAAAAACTATATGTCCGGTGCAGCAGTAGAAAGTTTCAGGCTCCCGGGGAGTAAATTATTTTTTTTTTTTTAATAATTATTTAAAGTTTGTTTTTTATTTTACTCCCAGGGAGCCTGAAAGTTTCTACTGCTGCTTTTTGAAAGCTAGAAAGGGAAACAAAGTTAGAAATGAAAAGATGGAAAGAAAGAAAAAGACAGACTTAAGAGAGGACTTAAGAGAGGACTTAAGAGAGGACTTAAGAGAGCACTTAAGAGAGGACTTAAGAGAGGACTTAAGAGAGGACTTAAGAGAGGACTTAAGAGAGGACTTAAGAGAGGACTTAAGAGAGCACTTAAGAGAGCACTTAAGAGAGGACTTAAGAGAGGACTTAAGAGACGAAAAGAAATAGGAAAAGAATGGCAAAGAGTAAAAAAATGAGAAGGGTTACAGTGAAAAAGAAAGAGGGTGAGAGTAAAAAAGAGGACAAAAGAATAGAGAAAAAAAAGAAGAGAAGCTGGAGAGAAAAAGAAATAAAGAGTAAAAGCATCAACTAGAGAGACAAATAAATAGTTAGAAATAGTGAAACAGAGAAACAGAAGAAAAGACATACAGGGAAATAGAGAAGCAGAGAGAGAGAGAGTTAGAAACAGTGAGAAACAGAAACAAAGTTAGGGACGGACAGAAATGACGTGACAGAAAGAAAACTAAGAGAAGAAGCAAAGGAAGAAATACAGTGGGGAAAAAAAAATTACTAAACCACAGCAAAAAAACACAGGAGCCAAAGGGGGAAGGGGAGGGAGCAGGGGGCATCATTATTAGGGTTGATTCAAATTTATTGAATATTTTTTTTTATTTACACTCCTGCAAAACACATGGAAACGATGTATAAAAATGGGAACCCTACAAACAGACATCAGGAACCTGGGCTGGCCACTTTTCTTTCCCAAATAAAATAGCTGATCTTTGCCTCCAGGGGCCTGTGGCCCTGAAGTGGCCGGACACCTCCAAAAATCCAAACGATCGAAGATGTGTCGCAGACCCAAGCTGCCCCCACCTCAAACCTGTGCTGCCCTGACAGTCCCAAGGGAACCCTACAAACTGACATCAGGAACCTGGGCTGGCCACTTTTCTTTCCCAGGGAAAAAGGCTGATCTTTGCCTCCAGGGGCCTGTGGCCCTGAAGTGGCCGGACACCTCCAAAAATCCAAACGATCGAAGATGTGTCGCAGACCCAAGCTGCCCCCAGCTCAAACCTGTGCTGCCCTGACAGTCCCAAGGGAACCCTACAAACTGACATCAGGAATTTGGGATGGCCACTTTTCTTTCCCAGGGAAAAAGGACCGGTCTTTGTCTCCAGGAGCCTGTGGCCCTGAGTGGCCGGACACCTCCAAAAATCCAAACGATCGAAGATGTGTCGCAGACCCAAGCTGCCCCCAGCTCAAACCTGTGCTGCCCTGACAGTCCCAAGGGAACCCTACAAACTGACATCAGGAACCTGGGCTGGCCACTTTTCTTTCCCAAGGAAAAAGGCAGATCTTTGCCTCCAGGGGCCTGTGGCCCTGAGTGGCCGGGCACCTCCAAAAATCCAAACGATCGAAGATGTGTCGCAGACCCAAGCTGCCCCCAGCTCAAACCTGTGCTGCCCTGACAGTCCCAAGGGAACCCTACAAACTGACATCAGGAACCTGGGCTGGCCACTTCTCTTTCCCAAGTAAACGGGACCGGCCTTTGTCTCCAGGAGCCTGTGGCCCTGAGTGTCCGGACACCTCCAAAAATCCAAACGATCGAAGATGTGTCGCAGACCCAAGCTGCCCCCAGCTCAAACCTCTGCTGCCCTGACAGTCCCAAGGGAACTCTACAAACTGACATCAGGAACCTGGGCTGGCCACTTTTCTTTCCCAAATAAAATAGCTGATCTTTGCCTCCAGGGGCCTGTGGCCCTGAGTGGCCGGACACCTCCAAAAATCCAAACGATCGAAGATGTGTCGCAGACCCAAGCTGCCCCCAGCTCAAACCTGTGCTGCCCTGACAGTCCCAAGGGAACTATACAAACTGACATCAGGAACCTGGGCTGGCCACTTTTCTTTCCCAAATAAAATAGCTGATCTTTGCCTCCAGGGGCCTGTGGCCCTGAGTGGCCGGACACCTCCAAAAATCCAAACGATCGAAGATGTGTCGCAGACCCAAGCTGCCCCCAGCTCAAACCTGTGCTGCCCTGACAGTCCCAAGGGAACTCTACAAACTGACATCAGGAACCTGGGCTGGCCACTTTTCTTTCCCAAATAAAATAGCTGATCTTTGCCTCCAGGGGCCTGGGCCCTGAGTGGCCGGGCACCTCCAAAAATCCAAACGATCGAGGATGTGTCGCAGAGCCAAGCTGCCCCCATCTCAAACATGTGCTGCCCTGACAGTCCCAAGAGAACCCTACAAACTGACATCAGGAACCTGGGCTGGCCACTTTTCTTTCCCAAGGAAAAAGGCTGATCTTTGCCTCCAGGGGCCTGTGGCCCTGAGTGGCTGGGCACCTCCAAAAATCCAAACGATCGAAGATGTGTCGCAGACCCAAGCTGCCCCCAGCTCAAACCTGTGCTGCCCTGACAGTCCCAAGGGAACCCTACAAACTGACATCAGGAACCTGGGCTGGCCACTTTTCTTTCCCAGGGAAAAAGGATTGGTCTTTGTATCCAGGGGCCTGAGGCCCTGAAGTGGCCGGACACCTCCAAAAATCCAAACTATCGAAGATGTGTCGCAGACCCAAGCTGCCCCCAGCTCAAACCTGTGCTGCCCTGACAGTCCCAAGGGAACCCTACAAACTGACATCAGCAACCTGGGCTGGCCACTTCTCTTTCCCAAGTAAACGGGACCGGCCTTTGTCTCCAGGAGCCTGTGGCCCTGAGTGTCCGGACACCTCCAAAAATCCAAACGATCGAAGATGTGTCGCAGACCCAAGCTGCCCCCAGCTCAAACCTGTGCTGCCCTGACAGTCCCAAGGGAACCCTACAAACTGACATCAGGAACCTGGGCTGGCCACTTTTCCCGGGGAAAAAGGACCGGTCTTTGTCTCCAGGGGACTGTGGCCCTGACTGGACGGACACCTCCAAAAATCCAAATGATCGAGGATGTGTCGCAGACCCAAGCTGCCCCCACCTCAAACCTGTGCTGCCCGGACAGTCCCAAGGGAACCCTACAAACTGACATCAGGAACCTGGGCTGGCCACTTTTCTTTCCCAAGGAAAAAGGACCGGCCTTTGTCTCCAGGAGCCTGTGGCCCTGAGTGGCCGGACACCTCCAAAAATCCAAACGATCGAAGATGTGTCGCAGACCCAAGCTGTCCCCAGCTCAAACCTGTGCTGCCCTGACAGTCCCAAGGGAACCCTACAAACTGACATCAGGAACCTGGGCTGGCCACTTTTCTTTCCCAGGGAAAAGGACCGGTCTGTGTCTCCAGGGGCCTGTGGCCCTGAGTGTCCGGACACCTCCAAAAGTCCAAACGATCGAAGATGTGTCGCAGACCCAAGCTGCCCCCAGCTCAAACCTGTGCTGCCCTGACAGTCCCAAGGGAACCCTACAAACTGACATCAGGAACCTGGGCTGGCCACTTTTCTTTCCCAGGGAAAAAGGACCGGTCTTTCTCTCCAGGAGCCTGTGGCCCTGAGTGGCCGGACACCTCCAAAAATCCAAACGATCGAAGATGTGTCGCAGACCCAAGCTGCCCCCAGCTCAAACCTGTGCTGCCCTGACAGTCCCAAGGGAACCCTACAAACTGACATCAGGAACCTGGGCTGGCCACTTTTCTTTCCCAAGGAAAAAGGGTGATCTTTGCCTCCAGGGGCCTGTGGCCCTGAGTGTCCGGACACCTCCAAAAATCCAAACGATCGAAGATGTGTCGCAGACCCAAGCTGCCCCCAGCTCAAACCTGTGCTGCCCTGACAGTCCCAAGGGAACCCGAGAAACTGACATCAGGAATTTGGGATGGCCACTTTTCTTTCCCAGGGAAAAAGGACCAGTCTTTCTCTCCAGGAGCCTGTGGCCCTGAGTGGCCGGACACCTCCAAAAATCCAAACGATCGAAGATGTGTCGCAGACCCAAGCTGCCCCCAGCTCAAACCTGTGCTGCCCTGGCAGTCCCAAGGGAACCCTACAAACTGACATCAGGAACCTGGGATGGCCACTTTTATTTCCCAAGTAAAAAGGCTGATCTTTGCGTCCAGGGGCCTGTGGCCCTGAAGTGGCCGGACACCTCCAAAAATCCAAACAATCGAAGATGTGTCGCAGACCCAAGCTGCCCCCAGCTCAAACCTGTGCTGCCCTGACAGTCCCAAGGGAACCCTACAAACTGACATCAGGAACCTGGGCTGGCCACTTTTCTTTCCCAAATAAAATAGCTGATCTTTGCCTCCAGGGGCCTGTGGCCCTGAGTGTCCGGACACCTCCAAAAATCCAAACGATCGAAGATGTGTCGCAGACACAAGCTGCACCCACCTCAAACCTGTGCTGCCCTGACAGTCCCAAGGGAACCCTACAAACTGACATCAGGAACCTGGGCTGGCCACTTTTCTTTCCCAGGGAAAAAGGACCGGTCTTTGTCTCCAGGGGCCTGTGGCCCTGAAGTGGCCGGACACCTCCAAAAATCCAAACGATCGAAGATGTGTCGCAGACCCAAGCTGCCCCCAGCTCAAACCTGTGCTGCCCTGACAGTCCCAAGGGAACCCTACAAACTGACATCAGGAATTTGGGATGGCCACTTTTCTTTCCCAGGGACAAAGGACTGGCCTTTGTCTCCAGGAGCCTGTGGCCCTGAGTGGCCGGACACCTCCAAAAATCCAAACGATCGAAGATGTGTCGCAGACCCAAGCTGCCCCCAGCTCAAACCTGTGCTGCCCTGACAGTCCCAAGGGAACCCTACAAACTGACATCAGGAACCTGGGCTGGCCACTTTTCTTTCCCAAGGAAAAAGGCTGATCTTTGCCTCCAGGGGCCTGTGGCCCTGAGTGGCCGGACACCTCCAAAAATCCAAACGATCGAAGATGTGTCGCAGACCCAAGCTGCCCCCACATCAAACCTGTGTTGCCCTGACAGTCCCAAGGGAACCCTACAAACTGACATCAGGAACCTGGGCTGGCCACCTTTCCTAGGGAAAAAGGACCGGTCTTTGTTTTCAGGGGCCTGTGGCCCTGAGTGTCCGGACACCTCCAAAAATCCAAACGATCGAAGATGTGTCGCAGACCCAAGCTGCCCCCAGCTCAAACCTGTGCTGCCCTGACAGTCCCAAGGGAACCCTAGAAACTGACATCAGGAACCTGGGCTGGCCACTTTTCTTTCCCAGGGAAAAGGACCGGTCTGTGTCTCCAGGGGCCTGTGGCCCTGAGTGTCCAGACACCTCCAAAAATCCAAACGATCGAAGATGTGTCGCAGACACAAGCTGCCCCCAGCTCAAACCTGTGCTGCCCTGACAGTCCCAAGGGAACCCTACAAACTGACATCAGGAACCTGGGCTGGCCACTATTCTTTCCCAAGGAAAAAGGACCGGCCTTTGTCTCCAGGAGCCTGTGGCCCTGAGTGGCCGGACACCTCCAAAAATCCAAACGATCGAAGATGTGTCGCAGACCCAAGCTGCCCCCACCTCAAACCTGTGCTGCCCTGACAGTCCCAAGGAAACCCTACAAACTGACATCAGGAACCTGGGCTGGCCACTTTTCTTTCCCAAATAAAATAGCTGATCTTTGCCTCCAGGGGCCTGTGGCCCTGAGTGGCCGGACACCTCCAAAAATCCAAACGATCGAAGATGTGTCGCAGACCCAAGCTGCCCCCAGCTCAAACCTGTGCTGCCCTGACAGTCCCAAGGGAACCCTACAAACTGACATCAGGAACCTGGGCTGGCCACTTTTCTTTCCCAAATAAAATAGCTGATCTTTGCCTCCAGGGGCCTGTGGCCCTGAGTGGCCGGACACCTCCAAAAATCCAAACGATCGAAGATGTGTCGCAGACCCAAGCTGCCCCCAGCTCAAACCTGTGCTGCCCTGACAGTCCCAAGGGAACTCTACAAACTGACATCAGGAACCTGGGCTGGCCACTTTTCTTTCCCAAGGAAAAAGGCTGATCTTTGCCTCCAGGGGCCTGTGGCCCTGAGTGGCCGGACACCTCCAAAAATCCAAACGATCGAAGATGTGTCGCAGACCCAAGCTGCCCCCACCTCAAACCTGTGCTGCCCCGACAGTCCCAAGGGAACCCTACAAACTGACATCAGGAATTTGGGATGGCCACTTTTCTTTCCGTGGGAAAAAGGACCGGTCTTTGTCTCCAGGGGCCTGTGGCCCTGAAGTGGCCGGACACCTCCAAAAATCCAAACGATCGAAGATGTGTCGCAGACCCAAGCTGACCCCACCTCAAACCTGTGCTGCCCTGACAGTCCCAAGGGAACCCTACAAACTGACATCAGGAACCTGGGCTGGCCACTTTTCTTTCCCAGGGAAAAGGACCGGTCTGTGTCTCCAGGGGCCTGTGGCCCTGAGTGGCCGGACACCTCCAAAAATCCAAACGATCAAAGATGTGTCGCAGACCCAAGCTGCCCCCACCTCAAACCTGTGCTGCCCTGACAGTCCCAAGGGAGCCCTGCAAACTGACAGCAGGAACCTGGTCTGCTGAATGTGCTTTCACAAGGTTTATATCTCTCGTTTGTGACCAGGGTCCGGCACTCCCCCTGGGGCGTCAGGCCCTGAGCGTCCTTTTCCCTCCTCCATTTCGAAACCTTGCATGATTTTTCCGAGACCCCATCTGCCACCCCCAAATACTCAGGGGATTTTTTTTTCCTGAATGCCTCTTGGGAACTGACTGTAGAAAACTTGTTGCTTGATTTTTTCTCTGCTGGATTTCTCCTTGAGAAAGCTGCCAGCATGTAGCCCTTACCACCACCACTTCGATGGGCCCAGAAATCACAACCTTCAGACCATCAGCATGGGACCCTGCCCACTGCCCCTCCAGTGGCACCTTTCCAAAGCATTGCACTACATTCCAGTAATACTCTGCATTTCCAGTGGTTCAGCCTGTCTGCCCCTCATCCTGACCCTTAAAATGCACTAAGGAATTCTAAAACAGCCTTTAGGAAGGTGTAACAATGCCCTAAAAGACACCAGACAAGTCCTAAAAAGCCTTCCAAAATCCCCTAAATATTCCTAATAGTCCTGCAAAAACACTCAAGGAAACCTGCTCAGCCTCCAAACCCTTCCTGGTGCTCTCTAGCCCACAGATGTCATCCCTACCTTTCTCCAGGGGGTCCTGTTGTCCTCTGAGGGTTCTGTCGTTGTCCTGGTGTGAGGGTCACTGCCTTGTCCTAGCGGGAGCGTTCCGGTGTGCTCTCGCTGTTAGGGTTGCTGTGTGGTGCTGCTGCTGGCAGGGCTGAAAAGGGAAAAGGCTCTTGTTAGGGGGGCTGCTTAGGCTGAGGTTAGGGCTGGGGGGAGAGGTGGTGCTCCTGTACCCTAACTTGCCTCCTAAGCTGTACCCTGTAGCCCTGATCTCCACTGCACTGTCCAGCCCTCAAGCCCTCGCCCTTTACCCCTCAACCTCTCCCTCTGCCCCCCAGCCCTCAGGCTCTGTGTGTCACCCTCGAGCCCCCCCTTTGCCCCTCAAGCCCCCTCTCAGCTGCCCCTCAGCTCCTGTGCGTCACCCTTAATCCCTCTCCTTTGCCCCTCAGCCCCCAGCTTCTCTGTGTCATGCTCCAGCTGCCCCTGCCCCCCTCAGCATCTCTCTGTCACCCACTGTCCCCTCTCCCTGTGCCTCCCTCAGCTCCCAGCCTCTGTCACCCTCAAGCCCCCACAGTGCCCCTCAGCCTCTATGTGCTGTGCCATGAAAAAACATAAAATTTCCCTAAAAACCCCTCATCTTCAAAATGTCCTAAAAGCCCCACAAAAACATAAAAATAGCCTCAGAATACCCTTAAAATACAAGAAAAATACTCTACTTTTAAAAAACCCCTAAAACACACCTAAATATCCCTAAACAACCTTTAAAAAATCCCTCAATATTCCTGAAAGAGCTCTAAAAATACCCCAAAAATACTTAAAATACCCTGATAAGACCCTAAGAAAACCTAAAAGTTCCCTCAAAAGACCTAAAAATACCCTAGTCCTAAGAGTCCTCCACATACCCTCAATAGTCCTAAAAAAGCCCTAAAATTTTTTAAATAGTCCTAAAAAAGCCCCAAGAACACCCAACCCCCCCCCAAATATTCTAATTAGCAGTGAGAAAGCCCTTAAAATACCCTAAAAAAAATCTTTTAAAAGCCCTGATAAAGGCCTAAAAGTATCCTAAATAGTCACAGAAAATTCCTAAAAAGCTCCTGTGAAAAAAAACCCTAAAATATCTTTTAAAAGCCCTAAAAAAACCCTAAAGAAGTGCTCAGTCCCCAACCTTTACCAGTCACTCTCTAGCCAGCAAACATCATCCCTACCTTTTCATTAGGGTCACTGCCTGCAGCTGCTGGGAGGGTTCTGGGGCTGTCCCAGCAGTAGGGTTGCTGCCTGCAGCTGCTGTTGAGGAACACTGGTGTTCTAGGGGTGTGTTTAGGGTGAGCTTAGGGTTGGGGTGAGGGCTGCTGCTGTACCCTAACCCTTCCTGGTACCCCGTGCCCTGTCCTTTGTACCCCTAACCCTCAGGGTCAGCTCTCCACCTGTCAAGTCCCCCCCTTTTTGCCCCTCAGCCCGCAATGTCTGTGTGTCACCCCAAGCCCCCGACACTGTCCTGTGGCCCCCTAACCTCCACCGTGCACTTTCCACCCTTGTAGGGGTGGTTTTAAGGGTGAGGTTAAGGGTGCTGTGAGGGCTGGTTCACCTGTCACCCTCAGGCACCCCCCCACTTTGTCCCTCAGGACAGCCCCTGCCTCTCAGCCTCCTTGTGTCACCCTCAGGTTCCCACCGCAGCCTCTCAGCGTCTCTGTGCCACCCTGGAGCCCCCCTTTTTAACTCCTAAAGACCCCTTCTGCCTCTCAGCTGCCCCCATGTTCTGTGTCACCCTCCAGCCCCCTCCCCTCAGCCCCAGCTGCCTTTGTGACACCGCGCGGCCCACAGACGCCGTCCCTGCCTGTTTTCTTTGGGTGTTGTCCTGCTGCGAGGGCCGCACTATCCCCACGAGTCCGGGCTCCCATGTCCTGCTGCAGGGAGTCACACCTGGGGCATGGGAGGAGTGAGGGATGGGGCAGGGGCGGGATGGGGAGGGGTGAAGGGTGGAGAGAGACTGGGGAAGGGGTGGGCTGGAAGGACAAGTAGGGGTGAGGGGTGGAGACAGGGACAGAGCAGAACAGGGCAGAGGGAAGAGGGACATTTGGAGGGGGCAGTCCACATATCCCAGACCAAAGCTGCAGCAAAATACAATTTTAGTGGACAGGGCAAAGCCAAACACCACCTGCAAACTGACACCAGGAACCAGGGCTGGCCACTTTTCTTTCCCAGGGAAAAGGGCATGTCAGGGCCACAGACCCCTGGAGGCAAAGATCAGCCTTTTTCCTTGGGAAAGAAAAGTGGCCAGCCCAGGTTCCTGATGTCAGTTTGTAGGGTTCCCTTGGGACTGTCAGGGCAGCACAGGTTTGAGGTGGGGGCAGCTTGGGTCTGCGACACATCCTCGACCGTTCGGAATTTTTGGAGGTGCCCGGCCACTGTGGGCCACAGGCCCCTGGAGACAAAGATCAGCTTTTTTCCTTTGGAAAGAAAAGTGGTCAGCCCAGGTTCTTAATGTCAGTTTGTAGGGATCCCTTGGGACTGTCAGGGCAGCACAGGTTTGAGGTGGGGGCAGCTTGGGTCTGCAACACATCCTCGATCGTTTGGATTTTTGGAGGTGTCCAGCCACTTCAGTGCCACAGGCCCCTGGAGACACAGACCGGTCCTTTTCCCTGGGAAAGAAAAGTGGCCAGCCCAGGTTCTTAATGTCAGTTTGTAGGGTTCCCTTGGGACTGTCAGGGCAGCACAGGTGTGAGGTGGGGGCAGCTTGGGTCTGTGACACATCCTCGATCGTTCGGATTTTTGGACGTAGCCGGCCACTGAGGACCACAGGCCCATGGAGACAAAGATCAGCTTTTTTCCTTTGGAAAGAAAAGTGGCCAGCCCAGGTTCCTGAGGTCAGTTTGTAGGGTTCCCTTGGGACTGTCAGGGCAGCACAGGTTTGAGCTGGGGGCAGCTTGGGTCTGCGACACATCTTCGATCGTTTGGATTTTTGGAGGTGTCCGGCCACTCAGGGCTACAGGTCCCTGGAGACACAGACCGGTCCTTTTCCCTGGAAAAGAAAAGTGGCCAGCCCAGGTTCCTGATGTCAGTTTGTAGGGTTCCCTTGGGACTGTCAGGGCAGCACAGGTTTGAGCTGGGGGCAGCTTAGGTCTGCGACACATCCTCGATCGTTCGGATTTTGGGACGCAGCCGGCCACTGAGGGCCTAACCCTAAACCCTAAACCCAAAGCCTAACCCCTAACCCTACAAGATGGTGGCACCCCTGTGCTCACATGATGGGGAGTAAAATGGCAGCACCTGTGTGGTCATGTGACAGGGAGCAAGATGGTGGCGCCCATAGGGTCACGTGATGGGGAGCAAGGTGGCGGTGTCTACATGGTGGGGGTGATGTGGGTAGTGGGTATTGTAATGTGCCAGGTGGAGCACTAATTAGGGGTTGTATAGGTATATATAAAAAAGAAGAAAAACTATATGTCCGGTGCAGCAGTAGAAAGTTTCAGGCTCCCGGGGAGTAAATTATTTTTTTTTTTTTAATAATTATTTAAAGTTTGTTTTTTATTTTACTCCCAGGGAGCCTGAAAGTTTCTACTGCTGCTTTTTGAAAGCTAGAAAGGGAAACAAAGTTAGAAATGAAAAGATGGAAAGAAAGAAAAAGACAGACTTAAGAGAGGACTTAAGAGAGGACTTAAGAGAGGACTTAAGAGAGCACTTAAGAGAGGACTTAAGAGAGGACTTAAGAGAGGACTTAAGAGAGGACTTAAGAGAGGACTTAAGAGAGGACTTAAGAGAGCACTTAAGAGAGCACTTAAGAGAGGACTTAAGAGAGGACTTAAGAGACGAAAAGAAATAGGAAAAGAATGGCAAAGAGTAAAAAAATGAGAAGGGTTACAGTGAAAAAGAAAGAGGGTGAGAGTAAAAAAGAGGACAAAAGAATAGAGAAAAAAAAGAAGAGAAGCTGGAGAGAAAAAGAAATAAAGAGTAAAAGCATCAACTAGAGAGACAAATAAATAGTTAGAAATAGTGAAACAGAGAAACAGAAGAAAAGACATACAGGGAAATAGAGAAGCAGAGAGAGAGAGAGTTAGAAACAGTGAGAAACAGAAACAAAGTTAGGGACGGACAGAAATGACGTGACAGAAAGAAAACTAAGAGAAGAAGCAAAGGAAGAAATACAGTGGGGAAAAAAAAATTACTAAACCACAGCAAAAAAACACAGGAGCCAAAGGGGGAAGGGGAGGGAGCAGGGGGCATCATTATTAGGGTTGATTCAAATTTATTGAATATTTTTTTTTATTTACACTCCTGCAAAACACATGGAAACGATGTATAAAAATGGGAACCCTACAAACAGACATCAGGAACCTGGGCTGGCCACTTTTCTTTCCCAAATAAAATAGCTGATCTTTGCCTCCAGGGGCCTGTGGCCCTGAAGTGGCCGGACACCTCCAAAAATCCAAACGATCGAAGATGTGTCGCAGACCCAAGCTGCCCCCACCTCAAACCTGTGCTGCCCTGACAGTCCCAAGGGAACCCTACAAACTGACATCAGGAACCTGGGCTGGCCACTTTTCTTTCCCAGGGAAAAAGGCTGATCTTTGCCTCCAGGGGCCTGTGGCCCTGAAGTGGCCGGACACCTCCAAAAATCCAAACGATCGAAGATGTGTCGCAGACCCAAGCTGCCCCCAGCTCAAACCTGTGCTGCCCTGACAGTCCCAAGGGAACCCTACAAACTGACATCAGGAATTTGGGATGGCCACTTTTCTTTCCCAGGGAAAAAGGACCGGTCTTTGTCTCCAGGAGCCTGTGGCCCTGAGTGGCCGGACACCTCCAAAAATCCAAACGATCGAAGATGTGTCGCAGACCCAAGCTGCCCCCAGCTCAAACCTGTGCTGCCCTGACAGTCCCAAGGGAACCCTACAAACTGACATCAGGAACCTGGGCTGGCCACTTTTCTTTCCCAAGGAAAAAGGCAGATCTTTGCCTCCAGGGGCCTGTGGCCCTGAGTGGCCGGGCACCTCCAAAAATCCAAACGATCGAAGATGTGTCGCAGACCCAAGCTGCCCCCAGCTCAAACCTGTGCTGCCCTGACAGTCCCAAGGGAACCCTACAAACTGACATCAGGAACCTGGGCTGGCCACTTCTCTTTCCCAAGTAAACGGGACCGGCCTTTGTCTCCAGGAGCCTGTGGCCCTGAGTGTCCGGACACCTCCAAAAATCCAAACGATCGAAGATGTGTCGCAGACCCAAGCTGCCCCCAGCTCAAACCTCTGCTGCCCTGACAGTCCCAAGGGAACTCTACAAACTGACATCAGGAACCTGGGCTGGCCACTTTTCTTTCCCAAATAAAATAGCTGATCTTTGCCTCCAGGGGCCTGTGGCCCTGAGTGGCCGGACACCTCCAAAAATCCAAACGATCGAAGATGTGTCGCAGACCCAAGCTGCCCCCAGCTCAAACCTGTGCTGCCCTGACAGTCCCAAGGGAACTATACAAACTGACATCAGGAACCTGGGCTGGCCACTTTTCTTTCCCAAATAAAATAGCTGATCTTTGCCTCCAGGGGCCTGTGGCCCTGAGTGGCCGGACACCTCCAAAAATCCAAACGATCGAAGATGTGTCGCAGACCCAAGCTGCCCCCAGCTCAAACCTGTGCTGCCCTGACAGTCCCAAGGGAACTCTACAAACTGACATCAGGAACCTGGGCTGGCCACTTTTCTTTCCCAAATAAAATAGCTGATCTTTGCCTCCAGGGGCCTGGGCCCTGAGTGGCCGGGCACCTCCAAAAATCCAAACGATCGAGGATGTGTCGCAGAGCCAAGCTGCCCCCATCTCAAACATGTGCTGCCCTGACAGTCCCAAGAGAACCCTACAAACTGACATCAGGAACCTGGGCTGGCCACTTTTCTTTCCCAAGGAAAAAGGCTGATCTTTGCCTCCAGGGGCCTGTGGCCCTGAGTGGCTGGGCACCTCCAAAAATCCAAACGATCGAAGATGTGTCGCAGACCCAAGCTGCCCCCAGCTCAAACCTGTGCTGCCCTGACAGTCCCAAGGGAACCCTACAAACTGACATCAGGAACCTGGGCTGGCCACTTTTCTTTCCCAGGGAAAAAGGATTGGTCTTTGTATCCAGGGGCCTGAGGCCCTGAAGTGGCCGGACACCTCCAAAAATCCAAACTATCGAAGATGTGTCGCAGACCCAAGCTGCCCCCAGCTCAAACCTGTGCTGCCCTGACAGTCCCAAGGGAACCCTACAAACTGACATCAGCAACCTGGGCTGGCCACTTCTCTTTCCCAAGTAAACGGGACCGGCCTTTGTCTCCAGGAGCCTGTGGCCCTGAGTGTCCGGACACCTCCAAAAATCCAAACGATCGAAGATGTGTCGCAGACCCAAGCTGCCCCCAGCTCAAACCTGTGCTGCCCTGACAGTCCCAAGGGAACTCTACAAACTGACATCAGGAACCTGGGCTGGCCACTTTTCTTTCCCAAATAAAATAGCTGATCTTTGCCTCCAGGGGCCTGTGGCCCTGAGTGGCCGGACACCTCCAAAAATCCAAACGATCGAAGATGTGTCGCAGACCCAAGCTGCCCCCAGCTCAAACCTGTGCTGCCCTGACAGTCCCAAGGGAACTCTACAAACTGACATCAGGAACCTGGGCTGGCCACTTTTCTTTCCCAAATAAAATAGCTGATCTTTGCCTCCAGGGGCCTGTGGCCCTGAAGTGGCCGGACACCTCCAAAAATCCAAACGATCGAAGATGTGTCGCAGACCCAAGCTGCCCCCAGCTCAAACCTGTGCTGCCCTGACAGTCCCAAGGGAACCCTACAAACTGACATCAGGAACCTGGGCTGGCCACTTTTCTTTCCCAGGGAAAAGGACCGGTCTTTGTCTCCAGGGGCCTGTGGCCCTGAAGTGGCCGGACACCTCCAAAAATCCAAACTATCGAAGATGTGTCGCAGACCCAAGCTGCCCCCAGCTCAAACCTGTGCTGCCCTGACAGTCCCAAGGGAACCCTACAAACTGACATCAGGAATTTGGGATGGCCACTTTTCTTTCCCAGGGAAAAAGGACCGGTCTTTGTCTCCAGGAGCCTGTGGCCCTGAGTGGCCGGACACCTCCAAAAATCCAAACGATCGAAGATGTGTCGCAGACCCAAGCTGCCCCCAGCTCAAACCTGTGCTGCCCTGACAGTCCCAAGGGAACTCTACAAACTGACATCAGGAACCTGGGCTGGCCACTTTTCTTTCCCAAGGAAAAAGTCAGATCTTTGCCTCCAGGGGCCTGTGGCCCTGAGTGGCCGGGCACCTCCAAAAATCCAAACGATCGAAGATGTGTCGCAGACCCAAGCTGCCCCCAGCTCAAACCTGTGCTGCCCTGACAGTCCCAAGGGAACCCTACAAACTGACATCAGGAACCTGGGCTGGCCACTTCTCTTTCCCAAGTAAACGGGACCGGCCTTTGTCTCCAGGAGCCTGTGGCCCTGAGTGTCCGGACACCTCCAAAAATCCAAACGATCGAAGATGTGTCGCAGACCCAAGCTGCCCCCAGCTCAAACCTGTGCTGCCCTGACAGTCCCAAGGGAACTCTACAAACTGACATCAGGAACCTGGGCTGGCCACTTTTCTTTCCCAAATAAAATAGCTGATCTTTGCCTCCAGGGGCCTGTGGCCCTGAGTGGCCGGACACCTCCAAAAATCCAAACGATCGAAGATGTGTCGCAGACCCAAGCTGCCCCCAGCTCAAACCTGTGCTGCCCTGACAGTCCCAAGGGAACTCTAAAAACTGACATCAGGAACCTGGGCTGGCCACTTTTCTTTCCCAAATAAAATAGCTGATCTTTGCCTCCAGGGGCCTGTGGTCCTGAGTGGCCGGACACCTCCAAAAATCCAAACGATCGAGGATGTGTCGCAGAGCCAAGCTGCCCCCATCTCAAACATGTGCTGCCCTGACAGTCCCAAGAGAACCCTACAAACTGACATCAGGAACCTGGGCTGGCCACTTTTCTTTCCCAAGGAAAAAGGCTGATCTTTGCCTCCAGGGGCCTGTGGCCCTGAGTGGCCGGGCACCTCCAAAAATCCAAACGATCGAAGATGTGTCGCAGACCCAAGCTGCCCCCAGCTCAAACCTGTGCTGCCCTGACAGTCCCAAGGGAACCCTACAAACTGACATCAGGAACCTGGGCTGGCCACTTTTCTTTCCCAGGGAAAAGGACCGGTCTTTGTCTCCAGGGGCCTGTGGCCCTGAAGTGGCCGGACACCTCCAAAAATCCAAACGATTGAAGATGTGTCGCAGACACAAGCTGCCCCCAGCTCAAACCTGTGCTGCCCGGACAGTCCCAAGGGAACCCTACAAACTGACATCAGGAACCTGGGCTGGCCACTTTTCTTTCCCAAGGAAAAAGGACCGGTCTTTGTCTCCAGGGGCCTGTGGCCCTGAAGTGGCCGGACACCTCCAAAAATCCAAACGATCGAAGATGTGTCGCAGACCCAAGCTGCCCCCAGCTCAAACCTGTGCTGCCCTGACAGTCCCAAGGGAACCCTACAAACTGACATCAGGAACCTGGGCTGGCCACTTTTCTTTCCCAAGGAAAAAGGCTTATCTTTGCCTCCAGGGGCCTGTGGCCCTGAGTGTTCTGACACCTCCAAAAATCCAAACGATCGAAGATGTGTCGCAGACCCAAGCTGCCCCCAGCTCAAACCTGTGCTGCCCTGACAGTCCCAAGGGAACTCTACAAACTGACATCAGGAACCTGGGCTGGCCACTTTTCTTTCCCAAATAAAATAGCTGATCTTTGCCTCCAGGGGCCTGTGGCCCTGAGTGGCCGGACACCTCCAAAAATCCAAACGATCGAAGATGTGTCGCAGACCCAAGCTGCCCCCAGCTCAAACCTGTGCTGCCCTGACAGTCCCAAGGGAACCCTACAAATTGACATCAGGAATTTGGGATGGCCACTTTTCTTTCCCAAGGAAAAAGGACCGGTCTTTGTCTCCAGGGGCCTGTGGCCCTGAAGTGGCCGGACACCTCCAAAAATCCAAACGATTGAAGATGTGTCGCAGACCCAAGCTGCCCCCAGCTCAAACCTGTGCTGCCCTGACAGTCCCAAGGGAACTCTACAAACTGACATCAGGAACCTGGGCTGGCCACTTCTCTTTCCCAAATAAAATAGCTGATCTTTGCCTCCAGGGGCCTGTGGCCCTGAGTGGCCGGACACCTCCAAAAATCCAAACGATCGAAGATGTGTCGCAGACCCAAGCTGCCCCCAGCTCAAACCTGTGCTGCCCTGACAGTCCCAAGGGAACCCTACAAACTGACATCAGGAACCTGGGCTGGCCACTTTTCTTTCCGTGGGAAAAAGGACCGGTCTTTGTCTCCAGGGGCCTGTGGCCCTGAAGTGGCCGGACACCTCCAAAAATCCAAACGATCGAAGATGTGTCGCAGACCCAAGCTGCCCCCAGCTCAAACCTCTGCTGCCCTGACAGTCCCAAGGGAACTCTACAAACTGACATCAGGAACCTGGGCTGGCCACTTTTCTTTCCCAAATACAATAGCTGATCTTTGCCTCCAGGGGCCTGTGGCCCTGAGTGGCCGGACACCTCCAAAAATCCAAACGATCGAAGATGTGTCGCAGACCCAAGCTGCCCCCAGCTCAAACCTGTGCTGCCCTGACAGTCCCAAGGGAACCCTACAAACTGACATCAGGAACCTGGGCTGGCCACTTTTTTTTCCCAAATAAAATAGCTGATCTTTGCCTCCAGGGGCCTGTGGCCCTGAGTGGCCGGACACCTCCAAAAATCCAAACGATCAAAGATGTGTCGCAGACCCAAGCTGCCCCCAGCTCAAACCTGTGCTGCCCTGACAGTCCCAAGGGAACCCGAGAAACTGACATCAGGAATTTGGGATGGCCACTTTTCTTTCCCAGGGAAAAAGGACCGGTCTTTCTCTCCAGGAGCCTGTGGCCCTGAGTGGCCGGACACCTCCAAAAATCCAAATGATCGAAGATGTGTCGCAGACACAAGCTGCCCCCAGCTCAAACCTGTGCTGCCCTGACAGTCCCAAGGGAACCCTACAAACTGACATCAGGAACCTGGGATGGCCACTTTTATTTCCCAAGTAAAAAGGCTGATCTTTGCCTCCAGGGGCCTGTGGCCCTGAAGTGGCCGGACACCTCCAAAAATCCAAACGATTGAAGATGTGTCGCAGACCCAAGCTGCCCCCAGCTCAAACCTCTGCTGCCCTGACAGTCCCAAGGGAACTCTACAAACTGACATCAGGAACCTGGGCTGGCCACTTTTCTTTCCCAAATAAAATAGCTGATCTTTGCCTCCAGGGGCCTGTGGCCCTGAGTGTCCGGACACCTCCAAAAATCCAAACGATCGAAGATGTGTCGCAGACACAAGCTGCCCCCAGCTCAAACCTGTGCTGCCCTGACAGTCCCAAGGGAACCCTACAAACTGACATCAGGAACCTGGGATGGCCACTTTTCTTTCCCAGGGAAAAAGGATTGGTCTGTGTCTCCAGGGGCCTGTGGCCCTGAGTGTCCAGACACCTCCAAAAATCCAAACCATCGAAGATGTGTCTCAGACCCAAGCTGCCCCCAGCTCAAACCTGTGCTGCCCTGACAGTCCCAAGGGAACCCTACAAACTGACATCAGGAATTTGGGATGGCCACTTTTCTTTCCCAAGGAAAAAGGACCGGCCTTTGTCTCCAGGAGACTGTGGCCCTGAGTGGCCGGACACCTCCAAAAATCCAAACGATCGAAGATGTGTCGCAGACCCAAGCTGCCCCCAGCTCAAACCTGTGCTGCCCTGACAGTCCCAAGGGAACCCTACAAACTGACATCAGGAACCTGGGCTGGCCACTTTTCTTTCCGTGGGAAAAAGGACCGGTCTTTGTCTCCAGGGGCCTGTGGCCCTGAAGTGGCCGGACACCTCCAAAAATCCAAACGATCGAAGATGTGTCGCAGACCCAAGCTGCCCCCAGCTCAAACCTGTGCTGCCCTGACAGTCCCAAGGGAACTCTACAAACTGACATCAGGAACCTGGGCTGGCCACTTTTCTTTCCCAAATACAATAGCTGATCTTTGCCTCCAGGGGCCTGTGGCCCTGAGTGGCCGGACACCTCCAAAAATCCAAACGATCGAAGATGTGTCGCAGACCCAAGCTGCCCCCAGCTCAAACCTGTGCTGCCCTGACAGTCCCAAGGGAATTCTACAAACTGACATCAGGAACCTGGGCTGGCCACTTTTCTTTCCCAAATAAAATAGCTGATCTTTCCCTCCAGGGACCTGTGGCCCTGAGTGGCCGGGCAGCTCCAAAAATCCAAACGATCGAGGATGTGTCGCAGAGCCAAGCTGCCCCCACCTCAAACCTGTGCTGCCCTGACAGTCCCAAGGGAACCCTACAAACTGACATCAGGAACCTGGGCTGGCCACTTTTCTTTCCCAAGGAAAAAGGCTTATCTTTGCCTCCAGGGGCCTGTGGCCCTGAGTGTTCTGACACCTCCAAAAATCCAAACGATCGAAGATGTGTCGCAGACCCAAGCTGCCCCCAGCTCAAACCTGTGCTGCCCTGACAGTCCCAAGGGAACTCTACAAACTGACATCAGGAACCTGGGCTGGCCACTTTTCTTTCCCAAATAAAATAGCTGATCTTTGCCTCCAGGGGCCTGTGGCCCTGAGTGGCCGGACACCTCCAAAAATCCAAACGATCGAAGATGTGTCGCAGACCCAAGCTGCCCCCAGCTCAAACCTGTGCTGCCCTGACAGTCCCAAGGGAACCCTACAAATTGACATCAGGAATTTGGGATGGCCACTTTTCTTTCCCAAGGAAAAAGGACCGGCCTTTGTCTCCAGGAGCCTGTGGCCCTGAGTGGCCGGACACCTCCAAAAATCCAAACGATCGAAGATGTGTCGCAGACCCAAGCTGCCCCCAGCTCAAACCTGTGCTGCCCTGACAGTCCCAAGGGAACCCTACAAACTGACATCAGGAACCTGGGCTGGCCACTTTTCTTTCCCAGGGAAAAGGACCGGTCTTTGTCTCCAGGGGCCTGTGGCCCTGAAGTGGCCGGACACCTCCAAAAATCCAAACGATTGAAGATGTGTCGCAGACCCAAGCTGCCCCCAGCTCAAACCTGTGCTGCCCTGACAGTCCCAAGGGAACTCTACAAACTGACATCAGGAACCTGGGCTGGCCACTTCTCTTTCCCAAATAAAATAGCTGATCTTTGCCTCCAGGGGCCTGTGGCCCTGAGTGGCCGGACACCTCCAAAAATCCAAACGATCGAAGATGTGTCGCAGACCCAAGCTGCCCCCAGCTCAAACCTGTGCTGCCCTGACAGTCCCAAGGGAACCCTACAAACTGACATCAGGAACCTGGGCTGGCCACTTTTCTTTCCGTGGGAAAAAGGACCGGTCTTTGTCTCCAGGGGCCTGTGGCCCTGAAGTGGCCGGACACCTCCAAAAATCCAAACGATCGAAGATGTGTCGCAGACCCAAGCTGCCCCCAGCTCAAACCTCTGCTGCCCTGACAGTCCCAAGGGAACTCTACAAACTGACATCAGGAACCTGGGCTGGCCACTTTTCTTTCCCAAATACAATAGCTGATCTTTGCCTCCAGGGGCCTGTGGCCCTGAGTGGCCGGACACCTCCAAAAATCCAAACGATCGATGATGTGTCGCAGACCCAAGCTGCCCCCAGCTCAAACCTGTGCTGCCCTGACAGTCCCAAGGGAACTCTACAAACTGACATCAGGAACCTGGGCTGGCCACTTTTCTTTCCCAAATAAAATAGCTGATCTTTGCCTCCAGGGGCCT
The DNA here is from genome assembly GCF_024509145.1 of Vidua macroura. Taxonomy (NCBI): domain Eukaryota; kingdom Metazoa; phylum Chordata; class Aves; order Passeriformes; family Viduidae; genus Vidua; species Vidua macroura. The sequence continues at coordinate 7,832,160 of NC_071595.1, read as the reverse complement.
GTGGCGCTGAGTGGCCGGGCACCTCCAAAAATCCAAACGATCGAGGATGTGTCGCAGACCCAAGCTGCCCCCATCTCAAACCTGTGCTGCCCCGACAGTCCCAAGGGAACCCTACAAACTGACATCAGGAATTTGGGATGGCCACTTTTCTTTCTGCGGGAAAAAGGACCGGTCTTTGTCTCCAGGGGCCTGTGGCCCTGAAGTGGCCGGACACCTCCAAAAATCCAAACGATCGAAGATGTGTCGCAGACCCAAGCTGCCCCCAGCTCAAACCTGTGCTGCCCTGACAGTCCCAAGGGAACCCTACAAACTGACATCAGGAACCTGGGCTGGCCACTTTTCTTTCCCAAATAAAATAGCTGATCTTTGCCTCCAGGGGCCTGTGGCCCTGAGTGGCCGGGCACCTCCAAAAATCCAAACGATCGAGGATGTGTCGCAGAGCCAAGCTGCCCCCATCTCAAACATGTGCTGCCCTGACAGTCCCAAGGGAACCCTACAAACTGACATCAGGAACCTGGGCTGGCCACTTCTCTTTCCCAAGTAAACGGGACCGGCCTTTGTCTCCAGGAGCCTGTGGCCCTGAGTGTCCGGACACCTCCAAAAATCCAAACGATCGAAGATGTGTCGCAGACCCAAGCTGCCCCCAGCTCAAACCTGTGCTGCCCTGACAGTCCCAAGGGAACCCTACAAACTGACATCAGGAACCTGGGCTGGCCACTTTTCCCGGGGAAAAAGGACCGGTCTTTGTCTCCAGGGGACTGTGGCCCTGACTGGACGGACACCTCCAAAAATCCAAATGATCGAGGATGTGTCGCAGACCCAAGCTGCCCCCACCTCAAACCTGTGCTGCCCGGACAGTCCCAAGGGAACCCTACAAACTGACATCAGGAACCTGGGCTGGCCACTTTTCTTTCCCAAGGAAAAAGGACCGGCCTTTGTCTCCAGGAGCCTGTGGCCCTGAGTGGCCGGACACCTCCAAAAATCCAAACGATCGAAGATGTGTCGCAGACCCAAGCTGTCCCCAGCTCAAACCTGTGCTGCCCTGACAGTCCCAAGGGAACCCTACAAACTGACATCAGGAACCTGGGCTGGCCACTTTTCTTTCCCAGGGAAAAGGACCGGTCTGTGTCTCCAGGGGCCTGTGGCCCTGAGTGTCCGGACACCTCCAAAAATCCAAACGATCGAAGATGTGTCGCAGACCCAAGCTGCCCCCAGCTCAAACCTGTGCTGCCCTGACAGTCCCAAGGGAACCCTACAAACTGACATCAGGAACCTGGGCTGGCCACTTTTCTTTCCCAGGGAAAAAGGACCGGTCTTTCTCTCCAGGAGCCTGTGGCCCTGAGTGGCCGGACACCTCCAAAAATCCAAACGATCGAAGATGTGTCGCAGACCCAAGCTGCCCCCAGCTCAAACCTGTGCTGCCCTGACAGTCCCAAGGGAACCCTACAAACTGACATCAGGAACCTGGGCTGGCCACTTTTCTTTCCCAAGGAAAAAGGGTGATCTTTGCCTCCAGGGGCCTGTGGCCCTGAGTGTCCGGACACCTCCAAAAATCCAAACGATCGAAGATGTGTCGCAGACCCAAGCTGCCCCCAGCTCAAACCTGTGCTGCCCTGACAGTCCCAAGGGAACCCGAGAAACTGACATCAGGAATTTGGGATGGCCACTTTTCTTTCCCAGGGAAAAAGGACCAGTCTTTCTCTCCAGGAGCCTGTGGCCCTGAGTGGCCGGACACCTCCAAAAATCCAAACGATCGAAGATGTGTCGCAGACCCAAGCTGCCCCCAGCTCAAACCTGTGCTGCCCTGGCAGTCCCAAGGGAACCCTACAAACTGACATCAGGAACCTGGGATGGCCACTTTTATTTCCCAAGTAAAAAGGCTGATCTTTGCGTCCAGGGGCCTGTGGCCCTGAAGTGGCCGGACACCTCCAAAAATCCAAACGATCGAAGATGTGTCGCAGACCCAAGCTGCCCCCAGCTCAAACCTGTGCTGCCCTGACAGTCCCAAGGGAACCCTACAAACTGACATCAGGAACCTGGGCTGGCCACTTTTCTTTCCCAAATAAAATAGCTGATCTTTGCCTCCAGGGGCCTGTGGCCCTGAGTGTCCGGACACCTCCAAAAATCCAAACGATCGAAGATGTGTCGCAGACACAAGCTGCACCCACCTCAAACCTGTGCTGCCCTGACAGTCCCAAGGGAACCCTACAAACTGACATCAGGAACCTGGGCTGGCCACTTTTCTTTCCCAGGGAAAAAGGACCGGTCTTTGTCTCCAGGGGCCTGTGGCCCTGAAGTGGCCGGACACCTCCAAAAATCCAAACGATCGAAGATGTGTCGCAGACCCAAGCTGCCCCCAGCTCAAACCTGTGCTGCCCTGACAGTCCCAAGGGAACCCTACAAACTGACATCAGGAATTTGGGATGGCCACTTTTCTTTCCCAGGGACAAAGGACTGGCCTTTGTCTCCAGGAGCCTGTGGCCCTGAGTGGCCGGACACCTCCAAAAATCCAAACGATCGAAGATGTGTCGCAGACCCAAGCTGCCCCCAGCTCAAACCTGTGCTGCCCTGACAGTCCCAAGGGAACCCTACAAACTGACATCAGGAACCTGGGCTGGCCACTTTTCTTTCCCAAGGAAAAAGGCTGATCTTTGCCTCCAGGGGCCTGTGGCCCTGAGTGGCCGGACACCTCCAAAAATCCAAACGATCGAAGATGTGTCGCAGACCCAAGCTGCCCCCACATCAAACCTGTGTTGCCCTGACAGTCCCAAGGGAACCCTACAAACTGACATCAGGAACCTGGGCTGGCCACTTTTCCTAGGGAAAAAGGACCGGTCTTTGTTTTCAGGGGCCTGTGGCCCTGAGTGTCCGGACACCTCCAAAAATCCAAACGATCGAAGATGTGTCGCAGACCCAAGCTGCCCCCAGCTCAAACCTGTGCTGCCCTGACAGTCCCAAGGGAACCCTACAAACTGACATCAGGAACCTGGGCTGGCCACTTTTCTTTCCCAGGGAAAAGGACCGGTCTGTGTCTCCAGGGGCCTGTGGCCCTGAGTGTCCAGACACCTCCAAAAATCCAAACGATCGAAGATGTGTCGCAGACACAAGCTGCCCCCAGCTCAAACCTGTGCTGCCCTGACAGTCCCAAGGGAACCCTACAAACTGACATCAGGAACCTGGGCTGGCCACTATTCTTTCCCAAGGAAAAAGGACCGGCCTTTGTCTCCAGGAGCCTGTGGCCCTGAGTGGCCGGACACCTCCAAAAATCCAAACGATCGAAGATGTGTCGCAGACCCAAGCTGCCCCCACCTCAAACCTGTGCTGCCCTGACAGTCCCAAGGAAACCCTACAAACTGACATCAGGAACCTGGGCTGGCCACTTTTCTTTCCCAAATAAAATAGCTGATCTTTGCCTCCAGGGGCCTGTGGCCCTGAGTGGCCGGACACCTCCAAAAATCCAAACGATCGAAGATGTGTCGCAGACCCAAGCTGCCCCCAGCTCAAACCTGTGCTGCCCTGACAGTCCCAAGGGAACCCTACAAACTGACATCAGGAACCTGGGCTGGCCACTTTTCTTTCCCAAATAAAATAGCTGATCTTTGCCTCCAGGGGCCTGTGGCCCTGAGTGGCCGGACACCTCCAAAAATCCAAACGATCGAAGATGTGTCGCAGACCCAAGCTGCCCCCAGCTCAAACCTGTGCTGCCCTGACAGTCCCAAGGGAACTCTACAAACTGACATCAGGAACCTGGGCTGGCCACTTTTCTTTCCCAAGGAAAAAGGCTGATCTTTGCCTCCAGGGGCCTGTGGCCCTGAGTGGCCGGACACCTCCAAAAATCCAAACGATCGAAGATGTGTCGCAGACCCAAGCTGCCCCCACCTCAAACCTGTGCTGCCCCGACAGTCCCAAGGGAACCCTACAAACTGACATCAGGAATTTGGGATGGCCACTTTTCTTTCCGTGGGAAAAAGGACCGGTCTTTGTCTCCAGGGGCCTGTGGCCCTGAAGTGGCCGGACACCTCCAAAAATCCAAACGATCGAAGATGTGTCGCAGACCCAAGCTGACCCCACCTCAAACCTGTGCTGCCCTGACAGTCCCAAGGGAACCCTACAAACTGACATCAGGAACCTGGGCTGGCCACTTTTCTTTCCCAGGGAAAAGGACCGGTCTGTGTCTCCAGGGGCCTGTGGCCCTGAGTGGCCGGACACCTCCAAAAATCCAAACGATCAAAGATGTGTCGCAGACCCAAGCTGCCCCCACCTCAAACCTGTGCTGCCCTGACAGTCCCAAGGGAGCCCTGCAAACTGACAGCAGGAACCTGGTCTGCTGAATGTGCTTTCACAAGGTTTATATCTCTCGTTTGTGACCAGGGTCCGGCACTCCCCCTGGGGCGTCAGGCCCTGAGCGTCCTTTTCCCTCCTCCATTTCGAAACCTTGCATGATTTTTCCGAGACCCCATCTGCCACCCCCAAATACTCAGGGGATTTTTTTTTCCTGAATGCCTCTTGGGAACTGACTGTAGAAAACTTGTTGCTTGATTTTTTCTCTGCTGGATTTCTCCTTGAGAAAGCTGCCAGCATGTAGCCCTTACCACCACCACTTCGATGGGCCCAGAAATCACAACCTTCAGACCATCAGCATGGGACCCTGCCCACTGCCCCTCCAGTGGCACCTTTCCAAAGCATTGCACTACATTCCAGTAATACTCTGCATTTCCAGTGGTTCAGCCTGTCTGCCCCTCATCCTGACCCTTAAAATGCACTAAGGAATTCTAAAACAGCCTTTAGGAAGGTGTAACAATGCCCTAAAAGACACCAGACAAGTCCTAAAAAGCCTTCCAAAATCCCCTAAATATTCCTAATAGTCCTGCAAAAACACTCAAGGAAACCTGCTCAGCCTCCAAACCCTTCCTGGTGCTCTCTAGCCCACAGATGTCATCCCTACCTTTCTCCAGGGGGTCCTGTTGTCCTCTGAGGGTTCTGTCGTTGTCCTGGTGTGAGGGTCACTGCCTTGTCCTAGCGGGAGCGTTCCGGTGTGCTCTCGCTGTTAGGGTTGCTGTGTGGTGCTGCTGCTGGCAGGGCTGAAAAGGGAAAAGGCTCTTGTTAGGGGGGCTGCTTAGGCTGAGGTTAGGGCTGGGGGGAGAGGTGGTGCTCCTGTACCCTAACTTGCCTCCTAAGCTGTACCCTGTAGCCCTGATCTCCACTGCACTGTCCAGCCCTCAAGCCCTCGCCCTTTACCCCTCAACCTCTCCCTCTGCCCCCCAGCCCTCAGGCTCTGTGTGTCACCCTCGAGCCCCCCCTTTGCCCCTCAAGCCCCCTCTCAGCTGCCCCTCAGCTCCTGTGCGTCACCCTTAATCCCTCTCCTTTGCCCCTCAGCCCCCAGCTTCTCTGTGTCATGCTCCAGCTGCCCCTGCCCCCCTCAGCATCTCTCTGTCACCCACTGTCCCCTCTCCCTGTGCCTCCCTCAGCTCCCAGCCTCTGTCACCCTCAAGCCCCCACAGTGCCCCTCAGCCTCTATGTGCTGTGCCATGAAAAAACATAAAATTTCCCTAAAAACCCCTCATCTTCAAAATGTCCTAAAAGCCCCACAAAAACATAAAAATAGCCTCAGAATACCCTTAAAATACAAGAAAAATACTCTACTTTTAAAAAACCCCTAAAACACACCTAAATATCCCTAAACAACCTTTAAAAAATCCCTCAATATTCCTGAAAGAGCTCTAAAAATACCCCAAAAATACTTAAAATACCCTGATAAGACCCTAAGAAAACCTAAAAGTTCCCTCAAAAGACCTAAAAATACCCTAGTCCTAAGAGTCCTCCACATACCCTCAATAGTCCTAAAAAAGCCCTAAAATTTTTTAAATAGTCCTAAAAAAGCCCCAAGAACACCCAACCCCCCCCCAAATATTCTAATTAGCAGTGAGAAAGCCCTTAAAATACCCTAAAAAAAATCTTTTAAAAGCCCTGATAAAGGCCTAAAAGTATCCTAAATAGTCACAGAAAATTCCTAAAAAGCTCCTGTGAAAAAAAACCCTAAAATATCTTTTAAAAGCCCTAAAAAAACCCTAAAGAAGTGCTCAGTCCCCAACCTTTACCAGTCACTCTCTAGCCAGCAAACATCATCCCTACCTTTTCATTAGGGTCACTGCCTGCAGCTGCTGGGAGGGTTCTGGGGCTGTCCCAGCAGTAGGGTTGCTGCCTGCAGCTGCTGTTGAGGAACACTGGTGTTCTAGGGGTGTGTTTAGGGTGAGCTTAGGGTTGGGGTGAGGGCTGCTGCTGTACCCTAACCCTTCCTGGTACCCCGTGCCCTGTCCTTTGTACCCCTAACCCTCAGGGTCAGCTCTCCACCTGTCAAGTCCCCCCCTTTTTGCCCCTCAGCCCGCAATGTCTGTGTGTCACCCCAAGCCCCCGACACTGTCCTGTGGCCCCCTAACCTCCACCGTGCACTTTCCACCCTTGTAGGGGTGGTTTTAAGGGTGAGGTTAAGGGTGCTGTGAGGGCTGGTTCACCTGTCACCCTCAGGCACCCCCCCACTTTGTCCCTCAGGACAGCCCCTGCCTCTCAGCCTCCTTGTGTCACCCTCAGGTTCCCACCGCAGCCTCTCAGCGTCTCTGTGCCACCCTGGAGCCCCCCTTTTTAACTCCTAAAGACCCCTTCTGCCTCTCAGCTGCCCCCATGTTCTGTGTCACCCTCCAGCCCCCTCCCCTCAGCCCCAGCTGCCTTTGTGACACCGCGCGGCCCACAGACGCCGTCCCTGCCTGTTTTCTTTGGGTGTTGTCCTGCTGCGAGGGCCGCACTATCCCCACGAGTCCGGGCTCCCATGTCCTGCTGCAGGGAGTCACACCTGGGGCATGGGAGGAGTGAGGGATGGGGCAGGGGCGGGATGGGGAGGGGTGAAGGGTGGAGAGAGACTGGGGAAGGGGTGGGCTGGAAGGACAAGTAGGGGTGAGGGGTGGAGACAGGGACAGAGCAGAACAGGGCAGAGGGAAGAGGGACATTTGGAGGGGGCAGTCCACATATCCCAGACCAAAGCTGCAGCAAAATACAATTTTAGTGGACAGGGCAAAGCCAAACACCACCTGCAAACTGACACCAGGAACCAGGGCTGGCCACTTTTCTTTCCCAGGGAAAAGGGCATGTCAGGGCCACAGACCCCTGGAGGCAAAGATCAGCCTTTTTCCTTGGGAAAGAAAAGTGGCCAGCCCAGGTTCCTGATGTCAGTTTGTAGGGTTCCCTTGGGACTGTCAGGGCAGCACAGGTTTGAGGTGGGGGCAGCTTGGGTCTGCGACACATCCTCGACCGTTCGGAATTTTTGGAGGTGCCCGGCCACTGTGGGCCACAGGCCCCTGGAGACAAAGATCAGCTTTTTTCCTTTGGAAAGAAAAGTGGTCAGCCCAGGTTCTTAATGTCAGTTTGTAGGGATCCCTTGGGACTGTCAGGGCAGCACAGGTTTGAGGTGGGGGCAGCTTGGGTCTGCAACACATCCTCGATCGTTTGGATTTTTGGAGGTGTCCAGCCACTTCAGTGCCACAGGCCCCTGGAGACACAGACCGGTCCTTTTCCCTGGGAAAGAAAAGTGGCCAGCCCAGGTTCTTAATGTCAGTTTGTAGGGTTCCCTTGGGACTGTCAGGGCAGCACAGGTGTGAGGTGGGGGCAGCTTGGGTCTGTGACACATCCTCGATCGTTCGGATTTTTGGACGTAGCCGGCCACTGAGGACCACAGGCCCATGGAGACAAAGATCAGCTTTTTTCCTTTGGAAAGAAAAGTGGCCAGCCCAGGTTCCTGAGGTCAGTTTGTAGGGTTCCCTTGGGACTGTCAGGGCAGCACAGGTTTGAGCTGGGGGCAGCTTGGGTCTGCGACACATCTTCGATCGTTTGGATTTTTGGAGGTGTCCGGCCACTCAGGGCTACAGGTCCCTGGAGACACAGACCGGTCCTTTTCCCTGGAAAAGAAAAGTGGCCAGCCCAGGTTCCTGATGTCAGTTTGTAGGGTTCCCTTGGGACTGTCAGGGCAGCACAGGTTTGAGCTGGGGGCAGCTTAGGTCTGCGACACATCCTCGATCGTTCGGATTTTGGGACGCAGCCGGCCACTGAGGGCCTAACCCTAAACCCTAAACCCAAAGCCTAACCCCTAACCCTACAAGATGGTGGCACCCCTGTGCTCACATGATGGGGAGTAAAATGGCAGCACCTGTGTGGTCATGTGACAGGGAGCAAGATGGTGGCGCCCATAGGGTCACGTGATGGGGAGCAAGGTGGCGGTGTCTACATGGTGGGGGTGATGTGGGTAGTGGGTATTGTAATGTGCCAGGTGGAGCACTAATTAGGGGTTGTATAGGTATATATAAAAAAGAAGAAAAACTATATGTCCGGTGCAGCAGTAGAAAGTTTCAGGCTCCCGGGGAGTAAATTCTTTTTTTTTTTTTAATAATTATTTAAAGTTTGTTTTTTATTTTACTCCCAGGGAGCCTGAAAGTTTCTACTGCTGCTTTTTGAAAGCTAGAAAGGGAAACAAAGTTAGAAATGAAAAGATGGAAAGAAAGAAAAAGACAGACTTAAGAGAGGACTTAAGAGAGGACTTAAGAGAGGACTTAAGAGAGCACTTAAGAGAGGACTTAAGAGAGGACTTAAGAGAGGACTTAAGAGAGGACTTAAGAGAGGACTTAAGAGAGCACTTAAGAGAGCACTTAAGAGAGGACTTAAGAGAGGACTTAAGAGACGAAAAGAAATAGGAAAAGAATGGCAAAGAGTAAAAAAATGAGAAGGGTTACAGTGAAAAAGAAAGAGGGTGAGAGTAAAAAAGAGGACAAAAGAATAGAGAAAAAAAAGAAGAGAAGCTGGAGAGAAAAAGAAATAAAGAGTAAAAGCATCAACTAGAGAGACAAATAAATAGTTAGAAATAGTGAAACAGAGAAACAGAAGAAAAGACATACAGGGAAATAGAGAAGCAGAGAGAGAGAGAGTTAGAAACAGTGAGAAACAGAAACAAAGTTAGGGACGGACAGAAATGACGTGACAGAAAGAAAACTAAGAGAAGAAGCAAAGGAAGAAATACAGTGGGGAAAAAAAAATTACTAAACCACAGCAAAAAAACACAGGAGCCAAAGGGGGAAGGGGAGGGAGCAGGGGGCATCATTATTAGGGTTGATTCAAATTTATTGAATATTTTTTTTTATTTACACTCCTGCAAAACACATGGAAACGATGTATAAAAATGGGAACCCTACAAACAGACATCAGGAACCTGGGCTGGCCACTTTTCTTTCCCAAATAAAATAGCTGATCTTTGCCTCCAGGGGCCTGTGGCCCTGAAGTGGCCGGACACCTCCAAAAATCCAAACGATCGAAGATGTGTCGCAGACCCAAGCTGCCCCCACCTCAAACCTGTGCTGCCCTGACAGTCCCAAGGGAACCCTACAAACTGACATCAGGAACCTGGGCTGGCCACTTTTCTTTCCCAGGGAAAAAGGCTGATCTTTGCCTCCAGGGGCCTGTGGCCCTGAAGTGGCCGGACACCTCCAAAAATCCAAACGATCGAAGATGTGTCGCAGACCCAAGCTGCCCCCAGCTCAAACCTGTGCTGCCCTGACAGTCCCAAGGGAACCCTACAAACTGACATCAGGAATTTGGGATGGCCACTTTTCTTTCCCAGGGAAAAAGGACCGGTCTTTGTCTCCAGGAGCCTGTGGCCCTGAGTGGCCGGACACCTCCAAAAATCCAAACGATCGAAGATGTGTCGCAGACCCAAGCTGCCCCCAGCTCAAACCTGTGCTGCCCTGACAGTCCCAAGGGAACCCTACAAACTGACATCAGGAACCTGGGCTGGCCACTTTTCTTTCCCAAGGAAAAAGGCAGATCTTTGCCTCCAGGGGCCTGTGGCCCTGAGTGGCCGGGCACCTCCAAAAATCCAAACGATCGAAGATGTGTCGCAGACCCAAGCTGCCCCCAGCTCAAACCTGTGCTGCCCTGACAGTCCCAAGGGAACCCTACAAACTGACATCAGGAACCTGGGCTGGCCACTTCTCTTTCCCAAGTAAACGGGACCGGCCTTTGTCTCCAGGAGCCTGTGGCCCTGAGTGTCCGGACACCTCCAAAAATCCAAACGATCGAAGATGTGTCGCAGACCCAAGCTGCCCCCAGCTCAAACCTCTGCTGCCCTGACAGTCCCAAGGGAACTCTACAAACTGACATCAGGAACCTGGGCTGGCCACTTTTCTTTCCCAAATAAAATAGCTGATCTTTGCCTCCAGGGGCCTGTGGCCCTGAGTGGCCGGACACCTCCAAAAATCCAAACGATCGAAGATGTGTCGCAGACCCAAGCTGCCCCCAGCTCAAACCTGTGCTGCCCTGACAGTCCCAAGGGAACTATACAAACTGACATCAGGAACCTGGGCTGGCCACTTTTCTTTCCCAAATAAAATAGCTGATCTTTGCCTCCAGGGGCCTGTGGCCCTGAGTGGCCGGACACCTCCAAAAATCCAAACGATCGAAGATGTGTCGCAGACCCAAGCTGCCCCCAGCTCAAACCTGTGCTGCCCTGACAGTCCCAAGGGAACTCTACAAACTGACATCAGGAACCTGGGCTGGCCACTTTTCTTTCCCAAATAAAATAGCTGATCTTTGCCTCCAGGGGCCTGGGCCCTGAGTGGCCGGGCACCTCCAAAAATCCAAACGATCGAGGATGTGTCGCAGAGCCAAGCTGCCCCCATCTCAAACATGTGCTGCCCTGACAGTCCCAAGAGAACCCTACAAACTGACATCAGGAACCTGGGCTGGCCACTTTTCTTTCCCAAGGAAAAAGGCTGATCTTTGCCTCCAGGGGCCTGTGGCCCTGAGTGGCTGGGCACCTCCAAAAATCCAAACGATCGAAGATGTGTCGCAGACCCAAGCTGCCCCCAGCTCAAACCTGTGCTGCCCTGACAGTCCCAAGGGAACCCTACAAACTGACATCAGGAACCTGGGCTGGCCACTTTTCTTTCCCAGGGAAAAAGGATTGGTCTTTGTATCCAGGGGCCTGAGGCCCTGAAGTGGCCGGACACCTCCAAAAATCCAAACTATCGAAGATGTGTCGCAGACCCAAGCTGCCCCCAGCTCAAACCTGTGCTGCCCTGACAGTCCCAAGGGAACCCTACAAACTGACATCAGGAACCTGGGCTGGCCACTTCTCTTTCCCAAGTAAACGGGACCGGCCTTTGTCTCCAGGAGCCTGTGGCCCTGAGTGTCCGGACACCTCCAAAAATCCAAACGATCGAAGATGTGTCGCAGACCCAAGCTGCCCCCAGCTCAAACCTGTGCTGCCCTGACAGTCCCAAGGGAACTCTACAAACTGACATCAGGAACCTGGGCTGGCCACTTTTCTTTCCCAAATAAAATAGCTGATCTTTGCCTCCAGGGGCCTGTGGCCCTGAGTGGCCGGACACCTCCAAAAATCCAAACGATCGAAGATGTGTCGCAGACCCAAGCTGCCCCCAGCTCAAACCTGTGCTGCCCTGACAGTCCCAAGGGAACTCTACAAACTGACATCAGGAACCTGGGCTGGCCACTTTTCTTTCCCAAATAAAATAGCTGATCTTTGCCTCCAGGGGCCTGTGGCCCTGAAGTGGCCGGACACCTCCAAAAATCCAAACGATCGAAGATGTGTCGCAGACCCAAGCTGCCCCCAGCTCAAACCTGTGCTGCCCTGACAGTCCCAAGGGAACCCTACAAACTGACATCAGGAACCTGGGCTGGCCACTTTTCTTTCCCAGGGAAAAGGACCGGTCTTTGTCTCCAGGGGCCTGTGGCCCTGAAGTGGCCGGACACCTCCAAAAATCCAAACTATCGAAGATGTGTCGCAGACCCAAGCTGCCCCCAGCTCAAACCTGTGCTGCCCTGACAGTCCCAAGGGAACCCTACAAACTGACATCAGGAATTTGGGATGGCCACTTTTCTTTCCCAGGGAAAAAGGACCGGTCTTTGTCTCCAGGAGCCTGTGGCCCTGAGTGGCCGGACACCTCCAAAAATCCAAACGATCGAAGATGTGTCGCAGACCCAAGCTGCCCCCAGCTCAAACCTGTGCTGCCCTGACAGTCCCAAGGGAACTCTACAAACTGACATCAGGAACCTGGGCTGGCCACTTTTCTTTCCCAAGGAAAAAGTCAGATCTTTGCCTCCAGGGGCCTGTGGCCCTGAGTGGCCGGGCACCTCCAAAAATCCAAACGATCGAAGATGTGTCGCAGACCCAAGCTGCCCCCAGCTCAAACCTGTGCTGCCCTGACAGTCCCAAGGGAACCCTACAAACTGACATCAGGAACCTGGGCTGGCCACTTCTCTTTCCCAAGTAAACGGGACCGGCCTTTGTCTCCAGGAGCCTGTGGCCCTGAGTGTCCGGACACCTCCAAAAATCCAAACGATCGAAGATGTGTCGCAGACCCAAGCTGCCCCCAGCTCAAACCTGTGCTGCCCTGACAGTCCCAAGGGAACTCTACAAACTGACATCAGGAACCTGGGCTGGCCACTTTTCTTTCCCAAATAAAATAGCTGATCTTTGCCTCCAGGGGCCTGTGGCCCTGAGTGGCCGGACACCTCCAAAAATCCAAACGATCGAAGATGTGTCGCAGACCCAAGCTGCCCCCAGCTCAAACCTGTGCTGCCCTGACAGTCCCAAGGGAACTCTAAAAACTGACATCAGGAACCTGGGCTGGCCACTTTTCTTTCCCAAATAAAATAGCTGATCTTTGCCTCCAGGGGCCTGTGGTCCTGAGTGGCCGGACACCTCCAAAAATCCAAACGATCGAGGATGTGTCGCAGAGCCAAGCTGCCCCCATCTCAAACATGTGCTGCCCTGACAGTCCCAAGAGAACCCTACAAACTGACATCAGGAACCTGGGCTGGCCACTTTTCTTTCCCAAGGAAAAAGGCTGATCTTTGTCTCCAGGGGCCTGTGGCCCTGAAGTGGCCGGACACCTCCAAAAATCCAAACGATTGAAGATGTGTCGCAGACACAAGCTGCCCCCAGCTCAAACCTGTGCTGCCCTGACAGTCCCAAGGGAACCCTACAAACTGACATCAGGAACCTGGGCTGGCCACTTCTCTTTCCCAAGGAAAAAGGACCGGCCTTTGTCTCCAGGAGCCTGTGGCCCTGAGTGTCCGGACACCTCCAAAAATCCAAACGATCGAAGATGTGTCGCAGACGCAAGCTGCCCCCAGCTCAAACCTGTGCTGCCCTGACAGTCCCAAGGGAACTCTACAAACTGACATCAGGAAGCTGGGCTGGCCACTTTTCTTTCCCAAATAAAATACCTGATCTTTGCCTCCAGGGGCCTGTGGCCCTGAGTGGCCGGACACCTCCAAAAATCCAAACGATCGAAGATGTGTCGCAGACCCAAGCTGCCCCCACCTCAAACCTGTGCTGCCCTGACAGTCCCAAGGGAACCCTACAAACTGACATCAGGAACCTGGGCTGGCCACTTTTCTTTCCGTGGGAAAAAGGACCGGTCTTTGTCTCCAGGGGCCTGTGGCCCTGAAGTGGCCGGACACCTCCAAAAATCCAAACGATCGAAGATGTGTCGCAGACCCAAGCTGCCCCCAGCTCAAACCTGTGCTGCCCTGACAGTCCCAAGGGAACTCTACAAACTGACATCAGGAACCTGGGCTGGCCACTTTTCTTTCCCAAATACAATAGCTGATCTTTGCCTCCAGGGGCCTGTGGCCCTGAGTGGCCGGACACCTCCAAAAATCCAAACGATCGAAGATGTGTCGCAGACCCAAGCTGCCCCCAGCTCAAACCTGTGCTGCCCTGACAGTCCCAAGGGAACCCTACAAACTGACATCAGGAACCTGGGCTGGCCACTTTTCTTTCCCAAGGAAAAAGGACCGGTCTTTGTCTCCAGGGGCCTGTGGCCCTGAAGTGGCTGGACACCTCCAAAAATCCAAACGATCGAAGATGTGTCGCAGACCCAAGCTGCCCCCAGCTCAAACCTGTGCTGCCCTGACAGTCCCAAGGGAACTCTACAAACTGACATCAGGAACCTGGGCTGGCCACTTTTCTTTCCCAAATAAAATAGCTGATCTTTGCCTCCAGGGGCCTGTGGCCCTGAGTGGCCGGGCACCTCCAAAAATCCAAACGATCGAGGATGCGTCGCAGAGCCAAGCTGCCCCCAGCTCAAACCTGTGCTGCCCTGACAGTCCCAAGGGAACCCTACAAACTGACATCAGGAACCTGGGCTGGCCACTTTTCTTTCCCAAGGAAAAAGGACCGGTCTTTGTCTCCAGGGGCCTGTGTCCCTGAAGTGGCCGGACACCTCCAAAAATCCAAACGATCGAAGATGTGTCGCAGACCCAAGCTGCCCCCAGCTCAAACCTGTGCTGCCCTGACAGTCCCAAGGGAATTCTACAAACTGACATCAGGAACCTGGGCTGGCCACTTTTCTTTCCCAAATAAAATAGCTGATCTTTGCCTCCAGGGGCCTGTGGCCCTGAGTGGCCGGGCAGCTCCAAAAATCCAAACGATCGAGGATGTGTCGCAGAGCCAAGCTGCCCCCATCTCAAACCTGTGCTGCCCTGACAGTCCCAAGGGAACCCTACAAACTGACATCAGGAACCTGGGCTGGCCACTTTTCTTTCCCAAGGAAAAAGGCTTATCTTTGCCTCCAGGGGCCTGTGGCCCTGAGTGGCCGGACACCTCCAAAAATCCAAACGATCGAAGATGTGTCGCAGACCCAAGCTGCCCCCAGCTCAAACCTGTGCTGCCCTGACAGTCCCAAGGGAATTCTACAAACTGACATCAGGAACCTGGGCTGGCCACTTTTCTTTCCCAAATAAAATAGCTGATCTTTGCCTCCAGGGGCCTGTGGCCCTGAGTGGCCGGACACCTCCAAAAATCCAAACGATCGAGGATGTGTCGCAGAGCCAAGCTGCCCCCATCTCAAACCTGTGCTGCCCTGACAGTCCCAAGGGAACCCTACAAACTGACATCAGGAACCTGGGCTGGCCACTTTTCTTTCCCAGGGAAAAAGGATTGGTCTTTGTATCCAGGGGCCTGAGGCCCTGAAGTGGCCGGACACCTCCAAAAATCCAAACTATCGAAGATGTGTCGCAGACCCAAGCTGCCCCCAGCTCAAACCTGTGCTGCCCTGACAGTCCCAAGGGAACCCTACAAACTGACATCAGGAACCTGGGCTGGCCACTTTTCTTTCCCAGGGAAAAGGACCGGTCTTTGTCTCCAGGGGCCTGTGGCCCTGAAGTGGCCGGACACCTCCAAAAATCCAAACGATTGAAGATGTGTCGCAGACCCAAGCTGCCCCCAGCTCAAACCTCTGCTGCCCTGACAGTCCCAAGGGAACTCTACAAACTGACATCAGGAACCTGGGCTGGCCACTTTTCTTTCCCACATACAATAGCTGATCTTTGCCTCCAGGGGCCTGTGGCCCTGAGTGGCCGGACACCTCCAAAAATCCAAACGATCGAAGATGTGTCGCAGACCCAAGCTGCCCCCAGCTCAAACCTGTGCTGCCCTGACAGTCCCAAGGGAACTCTACAAACTGACATCAGGAACCTGGGCTGGCCACTTTTCTTTCCCAAATAAAATAGCTGATCTTTGCCTCCAGGGGCCTGTGGCGCTGAGTGGCCGGGCACCTCCAAAAATCCAAACGATCGAGGATGTGTCGCAGAGCCAAGCTGCCCCCATCCCAAACCTGTGCTGCCCCGACAGTCCCAAGGGAACCCTACAAACTGACATCAGGAATTTGGGATGGCCACTTTTCTTTCCGTGGGAAAAAGGACCGGTCTTTGTCTCCAGGGGCCTGTGGCCCTGAAACGCCGGACACCTCCAAAAATCCAAACGATCGAAGATGTGTCGCAGACCCAAGCTGCCCCCAGCTCAAACCTGTGCTGCCCTGACAGTCCCAAGGGAACCCTACAAACTGACATCAGGAACCTGGGCTGGCCACTTTTCTTTCCCAAATAAAATAGCTGATCTTTGCCTCCAGGGGCCTGTGGCCCTGAGTGGCCGGGCACCTCCAAAAATCCAAACGATCGAGGATGTGTCGCAGACCCAAGCTGCCCCCAGCTCAAACCTGTGCTGCCCTGACAGTCCCAAGGGAACCCTACAAACTGACATCAGGAACCTGGGCTGGCCACTTCTCTTTCCCAAGTAAACGGGACCGGCCTTTGTCTCCAGGGGCCTGTGGCCCTGAGTGTCCGGACACCTCCAAAAATCCAAACGATCGAAGATGTGTCGCAGACCCAAGCTGCCCCCACCTCAAACCTGTGCTGCCCTGACAGTCCCAAGGGAACCCTACAAACTGACATCAGGAACCTGGGCTGGCCACTTTTCTTTCCCAAGGAAAAAGGACCGGCCTTTGTCTCCAGGAGCCTGTGGCCCTGAGTGGCCGGACACCTCCAAAAATCCAAACGATCGAAGATGTGTCGCAGACCCAAGCTGCCCCCAGCTCAAACCTGTGCTGCCCTGACAGTCCCAAGGGAACCCTACAAACTGACATCAGGAACCTGGGCTGGCCACTTTTATTTCCCAATTGAAAAGGCTGATCTTTGCCTTCAGGGGCCTGTGGCCCTGAGTGTCCGGGCACCTCCAAAAATCCAAACGATCGAAGATGTGTCGCAGACCCAAGCTGCCCCCAGCTCAAACCTGTGCTGCCCTGACAGTCCCAAGGGAAGCCGAGAAACTGACATCAGGAATTTGGGATGGCCACTTTTCTTTCCCAGGGAAAAAGGACCAGTCTTTCTCTCCAGGAGCCTGTGGCCCTGAGTGGCCGGACACCTCCAAAAATCCAAACGATCGAAGATGTGTCGCAGACCCAAGCTGCCCCCAGCTCAAACCTGTGCTGCCCTGACAGTCCCAAGGGAACCCTACAAACTGACATCAGGAACCTGGGATGGCCACTTTTATTTCCCAAGTAAAAAGGCTGATCTTTGCCTCCAGGGGCCTGTGGCCCTGAAGTGGCCGGACACCTCCAAAAATCCAAACGATCGAGGATGTGTCGCAGACCCAAGCTGCCCCCAGCTCAAACCTGTGCTGCCCTGACAGTCCCAAGGGAACCCTACAAACTGACATCAGGAACCTGGGCTGGCCACTTTTCTTTCCCAAATAAAATAGCTGATCTTTGCCTCCAGGGGCCTGTGGCCCTGAGTGTCCGGACACCTCCAAAAATCCAAACGATCGAAGATGTGTCGCAGACCCAAGCTGCCCCCAGCTCAAACCTCTGCTGCCCTGACAGTCCCAAGGGAACTCTACAAACTGACATCAGGAACCTGGGCTGGCCACTTTTCTTTCCCAAATAAAATAGCTGATCTTTGCCTCCAGGGGCCTGTGGCCCTGAGTGTCCGGACACCTCCAAAAATCCAAACGATCGAAGATGTGTCGCAGACACAAGCTGCCCCCAGCTCAAACCTGTGCTGCCCTGACAGTCCCAAGGGAACCCTACAAACTGACATCAGGAACCTGGGCTGGCCACTTTTCTTTCCCAGGGAAAAAGGACCGGTCTTTGTCTCCAGGGGCCTGTGGCCCTGAAGTGGCCGGACACCTCCAAAAATCCAAACGATCGAAGATGTGTCGCAGACACAAGCTGCCCCCAGCTCAAACCTGTGCTGCCCTGACAGTCCCAAGGGAACCCTACAAACTGACATCAGGAACCTGGGCTGGCCACTTTTCTTTCCCAAATAAAATAGCTGATCTTTGCCTCCAGGGGCCTGTGGCCCTGAGTGGCCGGACACCTCCAAAAATCCAAACGATCGAAGATGTGTCGCAGACCCAAGCTGCCCCCAGCTCAAACCTGTGCTGCCCTGACAGTCCCAAGGGAACCCTACAAACTGACATCAGGAACCTGGGCTGGCCACTTTTCTTTCCCAGGGAAAAGGACCGGTCTTTGTCTCCAGGGGCCTGTGGCCCTGAAGTGGCCGGACACCTCCAAAAATCCAAACGATTGAAGATGTGTCGCAGACCCAAGCTGCCCCCACCTCAAACCTCTGCTGCCCTGACAGTCCCAAGGGAACTCTACAAACTGACATCAGGAAGCTGTGCTGGCCACTTTTCTTTCCCAAATAAAATAGCTGATCTTTGCCTCCAGGGGCCTGTGGCCCTGAGTGGCCGGACACCTCCAAAAATCCAAACGATCGAAGATGTGTCGCAGACCCAAGCTGCCCCCAGCTCAAACCTGTGCTGCCCTGACAGTCCCAAGGGAACCCTACAAACTGACATCAGGAACCTGGGCTGGCCACTTTTCTTTCCGTGGGAAAAAGGACCGGTCTTTGTCTCCAGGGGCCTGTGGCCCTGAGTGTCCGGACACCTCCAAAAATCCAAACGATCGAAGATGTGTCGCAGACCCAAGCTGCCCCCAGCTCAAACCTCTGCTACCCTGACAGTCCCAAGGGAACTCTACAAATTGACATCAGGAACCTGGGCTGGCCACTTTTCTTTCCCAAATACAATAGCTGATCTTTGCCTCCAGGGGCCTGTGGCCCTGAGTGGCCGGACACCTCCAAAAATCCAAACGATCGAAGATGTGTCGCAGACCCAAGCTGCCCCCAGCTCAAACCTGTGCTGCCCTGACAGTCCCAAGGGAACTCTACAAACTGACATCAGGAACCTGGGCTGGCCACTTTTCTTTCCCAAATAAAATAGCTGATCTTTGCCTCCAGGGGCCTGTGGCCCTGAGTGGCCGGGCACCTCCAAAAATCCAAACGATCGAAGATGTGTCGCAGACCCAAGCTGCCCCCATCTCAAACCTGTGCTGCCCCGACAGTCCCAAGGGAACCCTACAAACTGACATCAGGAATTTGGGATGGCCACTTTTCTTTCCGTGGGAAAAAGGACCGGTCTTTGTCTCCAGGGGCCTGTGGCCCTGAAGTGGCCGGACACCTCCAAAAATCCAAACGATCGAAGATGTGTCACAGAGCCAAGCTGCCCCCATCTCAAACATGTGCTGCCCTGACAGTCCCAAGGGAACCCTACAAACTGACATCAGGAACCTGGGCTGGCCACTTCTCTTTCCCAAGTAAACGGGACCGGCCTTTGTCTCCAGGAGCCTGTGGCCCTGAGTGTCCGGACACCTCCAAAAATCCAAACGATCGAAGATGTGTCGCAGACCCAAGCTGCCCCCAGCTCAAACCTGTGCTGCCCTGACAGTCCCAAGGGAACCCTACAAACTGACATCAGGAACCTGGGCTGGCCACTTTTCCCAGGGAAAAAGGACCGGTCTTTGTCTCCAGGGGACTGTGGCCCTGACTGGACGGACACCTCCAAAAATCCAAATGATCGAGGATGTGTCGCAGACCCAAGCTGCCCCCACCTCAAACCTGTGCTGCCCTGACAGTCCCAAGGGAACCCTACAAACTGACATCAGGAACCTGGGCTGGCCACTTTTCTTTCCCAAGGAAAAAGGACCGGCCTTTGTCTCCAGGAGCCTGTGGCCCTGAGTGGCCGGACACCTCCAAAAATCCAAACGATCGAAGATGTGTCGCAGACCCAAGCTGTCCCCAGCTCAAACCTGTGCTGCCCTGACAGTCCCAAGGGAACCCTACAAACTGACATCAGGAACCTGGGCTGGCCACTTTTATTTCCCAATTGAAAAGGCTGATCTTTGCCTCCAGGGGCCTGTGTCCCTGAGTGTCCGGACACCTCCAAAAATCCAAACGATCGAAGATGTGTCGCAGACCCAAGCTGCCCCCAGCTCAAACCTGTGCTGCCCTGACAGTCCCAAGGGAACCCGAGAAACTGACATCAGGAACTTGGGATGGCCACTTTTCTTTCCCAGGGAAAAAGGACCGGTCTTTCTCTCCAGGAGCCTGTGGCCCTGAGTGGCCGGACACCTCCAAAAATCCAAACGATCGAGAATGTCTCGCAGACACAAGCTGCCCCCAGCTCAAACCTGTGCTGCCCTGACAGTCCCAAGGGAACCCTACAAACTGACATCAGGAACCTGGGATGGCCACTTTTATTTCCCAAGTAAAAAGGCTGATCTTTGCCTCCAGGGGCCTGTGGCCCTGAAGTGGCCGGACACCTCCAAAAATCCAAACGATCGAAGATGTGTCGCAGACCCAAGCTGCCCCCAGCTCAAACCTGTGCTGCCCTGACAGTCCCAAGGGAACCCTACAAACTGACATCAGGAACCTGGGCTGGCCACTTTTCTTTCCCAGGGAAAAAGGATTGGTCTGTGTCTCCAGGGGCCTGTGGCCCTGAAGTGGCCGGACACCTCCAAAAATCCAAACGATCGAAGATGTGTCGCAGACCCAAGCTGCCCCCAGCTCAAACCTGTGCTGCCCTGACAGTCCCAAGGGAACCCTACAAACTGACATCAGGAACCTGGGCTGGCCACTTTTCTTTCCCAAATAAAATAGCTGATCTTTGCCTCCAGGGGCCTGTGGCGCTGAGTGGCCGGGCACCTCCAAAAATCCAAACGATCGAGGATGTGTCGCAGAGCCAAGCTGCCCCCATCCCAAACCTGTGCTGCCCCGACAGTCCCAAGGGAACCCTACAAACTGACATCAGGAATTTGGGATGGCCACTTTTCTTTCCGTGGGAAAAAGGACCGGTCTTTGTCTCCAGGGGCCTGTGGCCCTGAAACGCCGGACACCTCCAAAAATCCAAACGATCGAAGATGTGTCGCAGACCCAAGCTGCCCCCAGCTCAAACCTGTGCTGCCCTGACAGTCCCAAGGGAACCCTACAAACTGACATCAGGAACCTGGGCTGGCCACTTTTCTTTCCCAAATAAAATAGCTGATCTTTGCCTCCAGGGGCCTGTGGCCCTGAGTGGCCGGGCACCTCCAAAAATCCAAACGATCGAGGATGTGTCGCAGACCCAAGCTGCCCCCAGCTCAAACCTGTGCTGCCCTGACAGTCCCAAGGGAACCCTACAAACTGACATCAGGAACCTGGGCTGGCCACTTCTCTTTCCCAAGTAAACGGGACCGGCCTTTGTCTCCAGGGGCCTGTGGCCCTGAGTGTCCGGACACCTCCAAAAATCCAAACGATCGAAGATGTGTCGCAGACCCAAGCTGCCCCCACCTCAAACCTGTGCTGCCCTGACAGTCCCAAGGGAACCCTACAAACTGACATCAGGAACCTGGGCTGGCCACTTTTCTTTCCCAAGGAAAAAGGACCGGCCTTTGTCTCCAGGAGCCTGTGGCCCTGAGTGGCCGGACACCTCCAAAAATCCAAACGATCGAAGATGTGTCGCAGACCCAAGCTGCCCCCAGCTCAAACCTGTGCTGCCCTGACAGTCCCAAGGGAACCCTACAAACTGACATCAGGAACCTGGGCTGGCCACTTTTATTTCCCAATTGAAAAGGCTGATCTTTGCCTCCAGGGGCCTGTGGCCCTGAGTGTCCGGGCACCTCCAAAAATCCAAACGATCGAAGATGTGTCGCAGACCCAAGCTGCCCCCAGCTCAAACCTGTGCTGCCCTGACAGTCCCAAGGGAAGCCGAGAAACTGACATCAGGAATTTGGGATGGCCACTTTTCTTTCCCAGGGAAAAAGGACCAGTCTTTCTCTCCAGGAGCCTGTGGCCCTGAGTGGCCGGACACCTCCAAAAATCCAAACGATCGAAGATGTGTCGCAGACCCAAGCTGCCCCCAGCTCAAACCTGTGCTGCCCTGACAGTCCCAAGGGAACCCTACAAACTGACATCAGGAACCTGGGATGGCCACTTTTATTTCCCAAGTAAAAAGGCTGATCTTTGCCTCCAGGGGCCTGTGGCCCTGAAGTGGCCGGACACCTCCAAAAATCCAAACGATCGAGGATGTGTCGCAGACCCAAGCTGCCCCCAGCTCAAACCTGTGCTGCCCTGACAGTCCCAAGGGAACCCTACAAACTGACATCAGGAACCTGGGCTGGCCACTTTTCTTTCCCAAATAAAATAGCTGATCTTTGCCTCCAGGGGCCTGTGGCCCTGAGTGTCCGGACACCTCCAAAAATCCAAACGATCGAAGATGTGTCGCAGACCCAAGCTGCCCCCAGCTCAAACCTCTGCTGCCCTGACAGTCCCAAGGGAACTCTACAAACTGACATCAGGAACCTGGGCTGGCCACTTTTCTTTCCCAAATAAAATAGCTGATCTTTGCCTCCAGGGGCCTGTGGCCCTGAGTGTCCGGACACCTCCAAAAATCCAAACGATCGAAGATGTGTCGCAGACACAAGCTGCCCCCAGCTCAAACCTGTGCTGCCCTGACAGTCCCAAGGGAACCCTACAAACTGACATCAGGAACCTGGGCTGGCCACTTTTCTTTCCCAGGGAAAAAGGACCGGTCTTTGTCTCCAGGGGCCTGTGGCCCTGAAGTGGCCGGACACCTCCAAAAATCCAAACGATCGAAGATGTGTCGCAGACACAAGCTGCCCCCAGCTCAAACCTGTGCTGCCCTGACAGTCCCAAGGGAACCCTACAAACTGACATCAGGAACCTGGGCTGGCCACTTTTCTTTCCCAAATAAAATAGCTGATCTTTGCCTCCAGGGGCCTGTGGCCCTGAGTGGCCGGACACCTCCAAAAATCCAAACGATCGAAGATGTGTCGCAGACCCAAGCTGCCCCCAGCTCAAACCTGTGCTGCCCTGACAGTCCCAAGGGAACCCTACAAACTGACATCAGGAACCTGGGCTGGCCACTTTTCTTTCCCAGGGAAAAGGACCGGTCTTTGTCTCCAGGGGCCTGTGGCCCTGAAGTGGCCGGACACCTCCAAAAATCCAAACGATTGAAGATGTGTCGCAGACCCAAGCTGCCCCCAGCTCAAACCTGTGCTGCCCTGACAGTCCCAAGGGAACCCTACAAACTGACATCAGGAACCTGGGCTGGCCACTTTTCTTTCCGTGGGAAAAAGGACCGGTCTTTGTCTCCAGGGGCCTGTGGCCCTGAAGTGGCCGGACACCTCCAAAAATCCAAACGATCGAAGATGTGTCGCAGACCCAAGCTGCCCCCAGCTCAAACCTCTGCTGCCCTGACAGTCCCAAGGGAACTCTACAAACTGACATCAGGAACCTGGGCTGGCCACTTTTCTTTCCCAAATACAATAGCTGATCTTTGCCTCCAGGGGCCTGTGGCCCTGAGTGGCCGGACACCTCCAAAAATCCAAACGATCGAAGATGTGTCGCAGACCCAAGCTGCCCCCAGCTCAAACCTGTGCTGCCCTGACAGTCCCAAGGGAACCCTACAAACTGACATCAGGAACCTGGGCTGGCCACTTTTCCCAGGGAAAAAGGACCGGTCTTTGTCTCCAGGGGACTGTGGCCCTGACTGGACGGACACCTCCAAAAATCCAAATGATCGAGGATGTGTCGCAGACCCAAGCTGCCCCCACCTCAAACCTGTGCTGCCCTGACAGTCCCAAGGGAACCCTACAAACTGACATCAGGAACCTGGGCTGGCCACTTTTCTTTCCCAAGGAAAAAGGACCGGCCTTTGTCTCCAGGAGCCTGTGGCCCTGAGTGGCCGGACACCTCCAAAAATCCAAACGATCGAAGATGTGTCGCAGACCCAAGCTGTCCCCAGCTCAAACCTGTGCTGCCCTGACAGTCCCAAGGGAACCCTACAAACTGACATCAGGAACCTGGGCTGGCCACTTTTATTTCCCAATTGAAAAGGCTGATCTTTGCCTCCAGGGGCCTGTGGCCCTGAGTGTCCGGACACCTCCAAAAATCCAAACGATCGAAGATGTGTCGCAGACCCAAGCTGCCCCCAGCTCAAACCTGTGCTGCCCTGACAGTCCCAAGGGAACCCGAGAAACTGACATCAGGAATTTGGGATGGCCACTTTTCTTTCCCAAATAAAATAGCTGATCTTTGCCTCCAGGGGCCTGTCGCCCTGAGTGTCCGGACACCTCCAAAAATCCAAACGATCGAAGATGTGTCGCAGACCCAAGCTGCCCCCAGCTCAAACCTCTGCTGCCCTGACAGTCCCAAGGGAACTCTACAAACTGACATCAGGAACCTGGGCTGGCCACTTTTCTTTCCCAAATAAAATAGCTGATCTTTGCCTCCAGGGGCCTGTGGCCCTGAGTGTCCGGACACCTCCAAAAATCCAAACGATCGAAGATGTGTCGCAGACACAAGCTGCCCCCAGCTCAAACCTGTGCTGCCCTGACAGTCCCAAGGGAACCCTACAAACTGACATCAGGAACCTGGGCTGGCCACTTTTCTTTCCCAAGGAAAAAGGACCGGTCTTTGTCTCCAGGGGCCTGTGGCCCTGAAGTGGCCGGACACCTCCAAAAATCCAAACGATCGAAGATGTGTCGCAGACACAAGCTGCCCCCAGCTCAAACCTGTGCTGCCCTGACAGTCCCAAGGGAACCCTACAAACTGACATCAGGAACCTGGGCTGGCCACTTTTATTTCCCAAGTAAAAAGGCTGATCTTTGCCTCCAGGGGCCTGTGGCCCTGAAGTGGCCGGACACCTCCAAAAATCCAAACGATCGAAGATGTGTCGCAGACCCAAGCTGCCCCCAGCTCAAACCTGTGCTGCCCTGACAGTCCCAAGGGAACCCTACAAACTGACATCAGGAACCTGGGCTGGCCACTTTTCTTTCCCAGGGAAAAAGGATTGGTCTGTGTCTCCAGGGGCCTGTGGCCCTGAAGTGGCCGGACACCTCCAAAAATCCAAACGATCGAAGATGTGTCGCAGACCCAAGCTGCCCCCAGCTCAAACCGGTGCTGCCCTGACAGTCCCAAGCGAACCCTACAAACTGACATCAGGAATTTGGGATGGCCACTTTTCTTTCCCAGGGAAAAAGGACTGGCCTTTGTCTCCAGGAGCCTGTGGCCCTGAGTGGCCGGACACCTCCAAAAATCCAAACGATCGAAGATGTGTCGCAGACCCAAGCTGCCCCCAGCTCAAACCTGTGCTGCCCTGACAGTCCCAAGGGAACCCTACAAACTGACATCAGGAACCTGGGCTGGCCACTTTTCTTTCCCAAGGAAAAAGGCTGATCTTTGCCTCCAGGGGCCTGTGGCGCTGAGTGGCCGGACACCTCCAAAAATCCAAACGATCGAAGATGTGTCGCAGACCCAAGCCGCCCCCACATCAAACCTGTGTTGCCCTGACAGTCCCAAGGGAACCCTACAAACTGACATCAGGAACCTGGGCTGGCCACTTTTCCTAGGGAAAAAGGACCGGTCTTTGTTTCCAGGGGCCTGTGGCCCTGACTGGCCGGACACCTCCAAAAATCCAAACGATCGAAGATGTGTCGCAGACCCAAGCTGCCCCCAGCTCAAACCTGTGCTGCCCTGACAGTCCCAAGGGAACCCTACAAACTGACATCAGGAACCTGGGCTGGCCACTTTTCTTTCCCAGGGAAAAGGACCGGTCTGTGTCTCCAGGGGCCTGTGGCCCTGAGTGTCCAGACACCTCCAAAAATCCAAACGATCGAAGATGTGTCGCAGACCCAAGCTGCCCCCAGCTCAAACCTGTGCTGCCCTGACAGTCCCAAGGGAACCCTACAAACTGACATCAGGAACCTGGGCTGGCCACTATTCTTTCCCAAGGAAAAAGGACCGGCCTTTGTCTCCAGGAGCCTGTGGCCCTGAGTGGCCGGACACCTCCAAAAATCCAAACGATCGAAGATGTGTCGCAGACCCAAGCTGCCCCCACCTCAAACCTGTGCTGCCCTGACAGTCCCAAGGAAACCCTACAAACTGACATCAGGAACCTGGGCTGGCCACTTTTCTTTCCCAAATAAAATAGCTGATCTTTGCCTCCAGGGGCCTGTGGCCCTGAGTGGCCGGGCACCTCCAAAAATCCAAACGATCGCAGATGTGTCGCAGACCCAAGCTGCCCCCAGCTCAAACCTGTGCTGCCCTGACAGTCCCAAGGGAACCCTACAAACTGACATCAGGAACCTGGGCTGGCCACTTTTCTTTCCCAGGGAAAAGGACCGGTCTGTGTCTCCAGGGGCCTGTGGCCCTGAGTGTCCGGACACCTCCAAAAATCCAAACGATCGAAGATGTGTCGCAGACCCAAGCTGCCCCCAGCTCAAACCTGTGCTGCCCTGACAGTCCCAAGGGAACCCTACAAACTGACATCAGGAACCTGGGCTGGCCACTTTTCTTTCCCAGGGAAAAAGGACCGGTCTTTCTCTCCAGGAGCCTGTGGCCCTGAGTGGCCGGACACCTCCAAAAATCCAAACGATCGAAGATGTGTCGCAGACCCAAGCTGCCCCCAGCTCAAACCTGTGCTGCCCTGACAGTCCCAAGGGAACCCTACAAACTGACATCAGGAACCTGGGCTGGCCACTTTTCTTTCCCAAATAAAATAGCAGATCTTTGCCTCCAGGGGCCTGTGGCCCTGAGTGGCCGGACACCTCCAAAAATCCAAACGATCGAAGATGTGTCGCAGACCCAAGCTGCCCCCAGCTCAAACCTCTGCTGCCCAGACAGTCCCAAGGGAACTCTACAAACTGACATCAGGAAGCTGGGCTGGCCACTTTTCTTTCCCAAATAAAATAGCTGATCTTTGCCTCCAGGGGCCTGTGGCCCTGAGTGTCCGGACACCTCCAAAAATCCAAGCGATCGAAGATGTGTCGCAGACACAAGCTGCCCCCAGCTCAAACCTGTGCTGCCCTGACAGTCCCAAGGGAACCCTACAAACTGACATCAGGAATCTGGGCTGGCCACTTTTCTTTCCCAAGGAAAAAGGCTGATCTTTGCCTCCAGGGGCCTGTGGCCCAGAGTGGCCGGACACCTCCAAAAATCCAAACGATCGAAGATGTGTCGCAGACCCAAGCTGCCCCCAGCTCAAACCTGTGCTGCCCTGACAGTCCCAAGGGAACCCTACAAACTGACATCAGGAACCTGGGCTGGCCACTTTTCTTTCCCAGGGAAAAAGGATTGGTCTGTGTCTCCAGGGGCCTGTGGCCCTGAAGTGGCCGGACACCTCCAAAAATCCAAACGATCGAAGATGTGTCGCAGACCCAAGCTGCCCCCAGCTCAAACCTGTGCTGCCCTGACAGTCCCAAGGGAACCCTACAAACTGACATCAGGAATTTGGGATGGTCACTTTTCTTTCCCAGGGAAAAAGGACCGGCCTTTGTCTCCAGGAGCCTGTGGCCCTGAGTGTCCGGACACCTCCAAAAATCCAAACGATCGAGGATGTGTCGCAGACCCAAGCTGCCCCCAGCTCAAACCTGTGCTGCCCTGACAGTCCCAAGGGAACCCTACAAACTGACATCAGGAACCTGGGCTGGCCACTTTTCTTTCCCAAGGAAAAAGGCTTATCTTTGCCTCCAGGGGCCTGTGGCCCTGAGTGGCCGGACACCTCCAAAAATCCAAACGATCGAAGATGTGTCGCAGACCCAAGCTGCCCCCAGCTCAAACCTGTGCTGCCCTGACAGTCCCAAGGGAACCCTACAAACTGACATCAGGAACCTGGGCTGGCCACTTTTCTTTCCCAAATAAAATAGCTGATCTTTGCCTCCAGGGGCCTGTGGCCCTGAGTGTCCGGACACCTCCAAAAATCCAAACGATCGAAGATGTGTCGCAGACACAAGCTGCCCCCAGCTCAAACCTGTGCTGCCCTGACAGTCCCAAGGGAACCCTACAAACTGACATCAGGAATTTGGGATGGCCACTTTTCTTTCCCAGGGAAAAAGGACTGGCCTTTGTCTCCAGGAGCCTGTGGCCCTGAGTGGCCGGACACCTCCAAAAATCCAAACGATCGAAGATGTGTCGCAGACCCAAGCTGCCCCCAGCTCAAACCTGTGCTGCTCTGACAGTCCCAAGGAAACCCTACAAACTGACATCAGGAACCTGGGCTGGCCACTTTTCTTTCCCAAATAAAATAGCTGATCTTTGCCTCCAGGGGCCTGTGGCCCTGAGTGGCCGGGTACCTCCAAAAATCCAAACGATCGAAGATGTGTCGCAGACCCAAGCTGCCCCCAGCTCAAACCTGTGCTGCCCTGACAGTCCCAAGGGAACCCTACAAACTGACATCAGGAACCTGGGCTGGCCACTTTTCTTTCCCAGGGAAAAGGACCGGTCTGTGTCTCCAGGGGCCTGTGGCCCTGAGTGTCCGGACACCTCCAAAAATCCAAACGATCGAAGATGTGTCGCAGACCCAAGCTGCCCCCAGCTCAAACCTGTGCTGCCCTGACAGTCCCAAGGGAACCCTACAAACTGACATCAGGAACCTGGGCTGGCCACTTTTCTTTCCCAGGGAAAAAGGACCGGTCTTTCTCTCCAGGAGCCTGTGGCCCTGAGTGGCCGGACACCTCCAAAAATCCAAACGATCGAAGATGTGTCGCAGACCCAAGCTGCCCCCAGCTCAAACCTCTGCTGCCCTGACAGTCCCAAGGGAACCCTACAAACTGACATCAGGAACCTGGGCTGGACACTTTTCTTTCCCAAATAAAATAGCTGATCTTTGCCTCCAGGGGCCTGTGGCCCTGAGTGTCCGGACACCTCCAAAAATCCAAACTATCGAAGATGTGTCGCAGACCCAAGCTGCCCCCAGCTCAAACCTGTGCTGCCCTGACAGTCCCAAGGGAACTCTACAAACTGACATCAGGAAGCTGGGCTGGCCACTTTTCTTTCCCAAATAAAATAGCTGATCTTTGCCTCCAGGGGCCTGTGGCCCTGAGTGGCCGGACACCTCCAAAAATCCAAACGATTGAAGATGTGTCGCAGACATAAGCTGCCCCCAGCTCAAACCTGTGCTGCCCTGACAGTCCCAAGGGAACCCTACAAACTGACATCAGGAACCTGGGCTGGCCACTTTTCTTTCCCAAGGAAAAAGGCTGATCTTTGCCTCCAGGGGCCTGTGGCCCAGAGTGGCCGGACACCTCCAAAAATCCAAACGATCGAAGATGTGTCGCAGACCCAAGCTGCCCCCAGCTCAAACCTGTGCTGCCCTGACAGTCCCAAGGGAACCCTACAAACTGACATCAGGAACCTGGGCTGGCCACTTTTCTTTCCCAAGGAAAAAGGCTGATCTTTGCCTCCAGGGGCCTGTGGCCCAGAGTGGCCGGACACCTCCAAAAATCCAAACGATCGAAGATGTGTCGCAGACCCAAGCTGCCCCCAGCTCAAACCTGTGCTGCCCTGACAGTCCCAAGGGAACCCTACAAACTGACATCAGGAACCTGGGCTGGCCACTTTTCTTTCCCAGGGAAAAAGGATTGGTCTGTGTCTCCAGGGGCCTGTGGCCCTGAAGTGGCCGGACACCTCCAAAAATCCAAACGATCGAAGATGTGTCGCAGACCCAAGCTGCCCCCAGCTCAAACCTGTGCTGCCCTGACAGTCCCAAGGGAACCCTACAAACTGACATCAGGAATTTGGGATGGCCACTTTTCTTTCCCAGGGAAAAAGGACCGGCCTTTGTCTCCAGGAGCCTGTGGCCCTGAGTGGCCGGACACCTCCAAAAATCCAAACGATCGAGGATGTGTCGCAGACCCAAGCTGCCCCCAGCTCAAACCTGTGCTGCCCTGACAGTCCCAAGGGAACCCTACAAACTGATATCAGGAACCTGGGCTGGCCACTTTTCTTTCCCAAGGAAAAAGGCTTATCTTTGCCTCCAGGGGCCTGTGGCCCTGAGTGGCCGGACACCTCCAAAAATCCAAACGATCGAAGATGTGTCGCAGACCCAAGCTGCCCCCAGCTCAAACCTGTGCTGCCCTGACAGTCCCAAGGGAACCCTACAAACTGACATCAGGAACCTGGGCTGGCCACTTTTCTTTCCCAAATAAAATAGCTGATCTTTGCCTCCAGGGGCCTGTGGCCCTGAGTGGCCGGACACCTCCAAAAATCCAAACGATCGAAGATGTGTCGCAGACACAAGCTGCCCCCAGCTCAAACCTGTGCTGCCCTGACAGTCCCAAGGGAACCCTACAAACTGACATCAGGAATTTGGGATGGCCACTTTTCTTTCCCAGGGAAAAAGGACTGGCCTTTGTCTCCAGGAGCCTGTGGCCCTGAGTGGCCGGACACCTCCAAAAATCCAAACGATCGAAGATGTGTCGCAGACCCAAGCTGCCCCCAGCTCAAACCTGTGCTGCTCTGACAGTCCCAAGGAAACCCTACAAACTGACATCAGGAACCTGGGCTGGCCACTTTTCTTTCCCAAATAAAATAGCTGATCTTTGCCTCCAGGGGCCTGTGGCCCTGAGTGGCCGGGTACCTCCAAAAATCCAAACGATCGAAGATGTGTCGCAGACCCAAGCTGCCCCCAGCTCAAACCTGTGCTGCCCTGACAGTCCCAAGGGAACCCTACAAACTGACATCAGGAACCTGGGCTGGCCACTTTTCTTTCCCAGGGAAAAGGACCGGTCTGTGTCTCCAGGGGCCTGTGGCCCTGAGTGTCCGGACACCTCCAAAAATCCAAACGATCGAAGATGTGTCGCAGACCCAAGCTGCCCCCAGCTCAAACCTGTGCTGCCCTGACAGTCCCAAGGGAACCCTACAAACTGACATCAGGAACCTGGGCTGGCCACTTTTCTTTCCCAGGGAAAAAGGACCGGTCTTTCTCTCCAGGAGCCTGTGGCCCTGAGTGGCCGGACACCTCCAAAAATCCAAACGATCGAAGATGTGTCGCAGACCCAAGCTGCCCCCAGCTCAAACCTGTGCTGCCCTGACAGTCCCAAGGGAACCCTACAAACTGACATCAGGAACCTGGGCTGGCCACTTTTCTTTCCCAAATAAAATAGCTGATCTTTGCCTCCAGGGGCCTGTGGCCCTGAGTGTCCGGACACCTCCAAAAATCCAAACTATCGAAGATGTGTCGCAGACCCAAGCTGCCCCCAGCTCAAACCTGTGCTGCCCTGACAGTCCCAAGGGAACTCTACAAACTGACATCAGGAAGCTGGGCTGGCCACTTTTCTTTCCCAAATAAAATAGCTGATCTTTGCCTCCAGGGGCCTGTGGCCCTGAGTGGCCGGACACCTCCAAAAATCCAAACGATTGAAGATGTGTCGCAGACATAAGCTGCCCCCAGCTCAAACCTGTGCTGCCCTGACAGTCCCAAGGGAACCCTACAAACTGACATCAGGAACCTGGGCTGGCCACTTTTCTTTCCCAAGGAAAAAGGCTGATCTTTGCCTCCAGGGGCCTGTGGCCCAGAGTGGCCGGACACCTCCAAAAATCCAAACGATCGAAGATGTGTCGCAGACCCAAGCTGCCCCCAGCTCAAACCTGTGCTGCCCTGACAGTCCCAAGGGAACCCTACAAACTGACATCAGGAACCTGGGCTGGCCACTTTTCTTTCCCAAGGAAAAAGGCTGATCTTTGCCTCCAGGGGCCTGTGGCCCAGAGTGGCCGGACACCTCCAAAAATCCAAACGATCGAAGATGTGTCGCAGACCCAAGCTGCCCCCAGCTCAAACCTGTGCTGCCCTGACAGTCCCAAGGGAACCCTACAAACTGACATCAGGAACCTGGGCTGGCCACTTTTCTTTCCCAGGGAAAAAGGATTGGTCTGTGTCTCCAGGGGCCTGTGGCCCTGAAGTGGCCGGACACCTCCAAAAATCCAAACGATCGAAGATGTGTCGCAGACCCAAGCTGCCCCCAGCTCAAACCTGTGCTGCCCTGACAGTCCCAAGGGAACCCTACAAACTGACATCAGGAATTTGGGATGGCCACTTTTCTTTCCCAGGGAAAAAGGACCGGCCTTTGTCTCCAGGAGCCTGTGGCCCTGAGTGGCCGGACACCTCCAAAAATCCAAACGATCGAGGATGTGTCGCAGACCCAAGCTGCCCCCAGCTCAAACCTGTGCTGCCCTGACAGTCCCAAGGGAACCCTACAAACTGATATCAGGAACCTGGGCTGGCCACTTTTCTTTCCCAAGGAAAAAGGCTTATCTTTGCCTCCAGGGGCCTGTGGCCCTGAGTGGCCGGACACCTCCAAAAATCCAAACGATCGAAGATGTGTCGCAGACCCAAGCTGCCCCCAGCTCAAACCTGTGCTGCCCTGACAGTCCCAAGGGAACCCTACAAACTGACATCAGGAACCTGGGCTGGCCACTTTTCTTTCCCAAATAAAATAGCTGATCTTTGCCTCCAGGGGCCTGTGGCCCTGAGTGGCCGGACACCTCCAAAAATCCAAACGATCGAAGATGTGTCGCAGACACAAGCTGCCCCCAGCTCAAACCTGTGCTGCCCTGACAGTCCCAAGGGAACCCTACAAACTGACATCAGGAATTTGGGATGGCCACTTTTCTTTCCCAGGGAAAAAGGACTGGCCTTTGTCTCCAGGAGCCTGTGGCCCTGAGTGGCCGGACACCTCCAAAAATCCAAACGATCGAAGATGTGTCGCAGACCCAAGCTGCCCCCAGCTCAAACCTGTGCTGCTCTGACAGTCCCAAGGAAACCCTACAAACTGACATCAGGAACCTGGGCTGGCCACTTTTCTTTCCCAAATAAAATAGCTGATCTTTGCCTCCAGGGGCCTGTGGCCCTGAGTGGCCGGGTACCTCCAAAAATCCAAACGATCGAAGATGTGTCGCAGACCCAAGCTGCCCCCAGCTCAAACCTGTGCTGCCCTGACAGTCCCAAGGGAACCCTACAAACTGACATCAGGAACCTGGGCTGGCCACTTTTCTTTCCCAGGGAAAAGGACCGGTCTGTGTCTCCAGGGGCCTGTGGCCCTGAGTGTCCGGACACCTCCAAAAATCCAAACGATCGAAGATGTGTCGCAGACCCAAGCTGCCCCCAGCTCAAACCTGTGCTGCCCTGACAGTCCCAAGGGAACCCTACAAACTGACATCAGGAACCTGGGCTGGCCACTTTTCTTTCCCAGGGAAAAAGGACCGGTCTTTCTCTCCAGGAGCCTGTGGCCCTGAGTGGCCGGACACCTCCAAAAATCCAAACGATCGAAGATGTGTCGCAGACCCAAGCTGCCCCCAGCTCAAACCTGTGCTGCCCTGACAGTCCCAAGGGAACCCTACAAACTGACATCAGGAACCTGGGCTGGCCACTTTTCTTTCCCAAATAAAATAGCTGATCTTTGCCTCCAGGGGCCTGTGGCCCTGAGTGTCCGGACACCTCCAAAAATCCAAACTATCGAAGATGTGTCGCAGACCCAAGCTGCCCCCAGCTCAAACCTGTGCTGCCCTGACAGTCCCAAGGGAACTCTACAAACTGACATCAGGAAGCTGGGCTGGCCACTTTTCTTTCCCAAATAAAATAGCTGATCTTTGCCTCCAGGGGCCTGTGGCCCTGAGTGGCCGGACACCTCCAAAAATCCAAACGATTGAAGATGTGTCGCAGACATAAGCTGCCCCCAGCTCAAACCTGTGCTGCCCTGACAGTCCCAAGGGAACCCTACAAACTGACATCAGGAACCTGGGCTGGCCACTTTTCTTTCCCAAGGAAAAAGGCTGATCTTTGCCTCCAGGGGCCTGTGGCCCAGAGTGGCCGGACACCTCCAAAAATCCAAACGATCGAAGATGTGTCGCAGACCCAAGCTGCCCCCAGCTCAAACCTGTGCTGCCCTGACAGTCCCAAGGGAACCCTACAAACTGACATCAGGAACCTGGGCTGGCCACTTTTCTTTCCCAAGGAAAAAGGCTGATCTTTGCCTCCAGGGGCCTGTGGCCCAGAGTGGCCGGACACCTCCAAAAATCCAAACGATCGAAGATGTGTCGCAGACCCAAGCTGCCCCCAGCTCAAACCTGTGCTGCCCTGACAGTCCCAAGGGAACCCTACAAACTGACATCAGGAACCTGGGCTGGCCACTTTTCTTTCCCAGGGAAAAAGGATTGGTCTGTGTCTCCAGGGGCCTGTGGCCCTGAAGTGGCCGGACACCTCCAAAAATCCAAACGATCGAAGATGTGTCGCAGACCCAAGCTGCCCCCAGCTCAAACCTGTGCTGCCCTGACAGTCCCAAGGGAACCCTACAAACTGACATCAGGAATTTGGGATGGCCACTTTTCTTTCCCAGGGAAAAAGGACCGGCCTTTGTCTCCAGGAGCCTGTGGCCCTGAGTGGCCGGACACCTCCAAAAATCCAAACGATCGAGGATGTGTCGCAGACCCAAGCTGCCCCCAGCTCAAACCTGTGCTGCCCTGACAGTCCCAAGGGAACCCTACAAACTGATATCAGGAACCTGGGCTGGCCACTTTTCTTTCCCAAATAAAATAGCTGATCTTTGCCTCCAGGGGCCTGTGGCCCTGAGTGTCCGGACACCTCCAAAAATCCAAACGATCGAAGATGTGTCGCAGACCCAAGCTGCCCCCAGCTCAAACCTGTGCTGCCCTGACAGTCCCAAGGGAACTCTACAAACTGACATCAGGAACCTGGGCTGGCCACTTTTCTTTCCCAAGGAAAAAGGCTGATCTTTGCCTCCAGGGGCCTGTGGCCCTGAGTGGCCGGACACCTCCAAAAATCCAAACGATCGAAGATGTGTCGCAGACCCAAGCTGCCCCCACCTCAAACCTGTGCTGCCCCGACAGTCCCAAGGGAACCCTACAAACTGACATCAGGAATTTGGGATGGCCACTTTTCTTTCCCAAGGAAAAAGGACCGGTCTTTGTCTCCAGGGGCCTGTGGCCCTGAAGTGGCCGGACACCTCCAAAAATCCAAACGATCGAAGATGTGTCGCAGACCCAAGCTGACCCCACCTCAAACCTGTGCTGCCCTGACAGTCCCAAGGGAACCCTACAAACTGACATCAGGAACCTGGGCTGGCCACTTTTCTTTCCGTGGGAAAAAGGACCGGTCTTTGTCTCCAGGGGCCTGTGGCCCTGAGTGGCCGGACACCTCCAAAAATCCAAACGATCAAAGATGTGTCGCAGACCCAAGCTGCCCCCACCTCAAACCTGTGCTGCCCTGACAGTCCCAAGGGAGCCCTGCAAACTGACATCAGGAACCTGGTCTGCTGAATGTGCTTTCACAAGGTTTATATCTCTCGTTTGTGACCAGGGTCCGGCACTCCCCCTGGGGCGTCAGGCCCTGAGCGTCCTTTTCCCTCCTCCATTTCGAAACCTTGCATGATTTTTCCGAGACCCCATCTGCCACCCCCAAATACTCAGGGGATTTTTTTTTCCTGAATGCCTCTTGGGAACTGACTGTAGAAAACTTGTTGCTTGATTTTTTCTCTGCTGGATTTCTCCTTGAGAAAGCTGCCAGCATGTAGCCCTTACCACCACCACTTCGATGGGCCCAGAAATCACAACCTTCAGACCATCAGCATGGGACCCTGCCCACTGCCCCTCCAGTGGCACCTTTCCAAAGCATTGCACTACATTCCAGTAATACTCTGCATTTCCAGTGGTTCAGCCTGTCTGCCCCTCATCCTGACCCTTAAAATGCACTAAGGAATTCTAAAACAGCCTTTAGGAAGGTGTAACAATGCCCTAAAAGACACCAGACAAGTCCTAAAAAGCCTTCCAAAATCCCCTAAATATTCCTAATAGTCCTGCAAAAACACTCAAGGAAACCTGCTCAGCCTCCAAACCCTTCCTGGTGCTCTCTAGCCCACAGATGTCATCCCTACCTTTCTCCAGGGGGTCCTGTTGTCCTCTGAGGGTTCTGTCGTTGTCCTGGTGTGAGGGTCACTGCCTTGTCCTAGCGGGAGCGTTCCGGTGTGCTCTCGCTGTTAGGGTTGCTGTGTGGTGCTGCTGCTGGCAGGGCTGAAAAGGGAAAAGGCTCTTGTTAGGGGGGCTGCTTAGGCTGAGGTTAGGGCTGGGGGGAGAGGTGGTGCTCCTGTACCCTAACTTGCCTCCTAAGCTCTACCCTGTAGCCCTGATCTCCACTGCACTGTCCAGCCCTCAAGCCCTCGCCCTTTACCCCTCAACCTCTCCCTCTGCCCCCCAGCCCTCAGGCTCTGTGTGTCACCCTCGAGCCCCCCCTTTGCCCCTCAAGCCCCCTCTCAGCTGCCCCTCAGCTCCTGTGCGTCACCCTTAATCCCTCTCCTTTGCCCCTCAGCCCCCAGCTTCTCTGTGTCATGCTCCAGCTGCCCCTGCCCCCCTCAGCATCTCTCTGTCACCCACTGTCCCCTCTCCCTGTGCCTCCCTCAGCTCCCAGCCTCTGTCACCCTCAAGCCCCCACAGTGCCCCTCAGCCTCTATGTGCTGTGCCATGAAAAAACATAAAATTTCCCTAAAAACCCCTCATCTTCAAAATGTCCTAAAAGCCCCACAAAAACATAAAAATAGCCTCAGAATACCCTTAAAATACAAGAAAAATACTCTACTTTTAAAAAACCCCTAAAACACACCTAAATATCCCTAAACAACCTTTAAAAAATCCCTCAATATTCCTGAAAGAGCTCTAAAAATACCCCAAAAATACTTAAAATACCCTGATAAGACCCTAAGAAAACCTAAAAGTTCCCTCAAAAGACCTAAAAATACCCTAGTCCTAAGAGTCCTCCACATACCCTCAATAGTCCTAAAAAAGCCCTAAAATTTTTTAAATAGTCCTAAAAAAGCCCCAAGAACACCCAACCCCCCCCCAAATATTCTAATTAGCAGTGAGAAAGCCCTTAAAATACCCTAAAAAAAATCTTTTAAAAGCCCTGATAAAGGCCTAAAAGTATCCTAAATAGTCACAGAAAATTCCTAAAAAGCTCCTGTGAAAAAAAACCCTAAAATATCTTTTAAAAGCCCTAAAAAAACCCTAAAGAAGTGCTCAGTCCCCAACCTTTACCAGTCACTCTCTAGCCAGCAAACATCATCCCTACCTTTTCATTAGGGTCACTGCCTGCAGCTGCTGGGAGGGTTCTGGGGCTGTCCCAGCAGTAGGGTTGCTGCCTGCAGCTGCTGTTGAGGAACACTGGTGTTCTAGGGGTGTGTTTAGGGTGAGCTTAGGGTTGGGGTGAGGGCTGCTGCTGTACCCTAACCCTTCCTGGTACCCCGTGCCCTGTCCTTTGTACCCCTAACCCTCAGGGTCAGCTCTCCACCTGTCAAGTCCCCCCCTTTTTGCCCCTCAGCCCGCAATGTCTGTGTGTCACCCCAAGCCCCCGACACTGTCCTGTGGCCCCCTAACCTCCACCGTGCACTTTCCACCCTTGTAGGGGTGGTTTTAAGGGTGAGGTTAAGGGTGCTGTGAGGGCTGGTTCACCTGTCACCCTCAGGCACCCCCCCACTTTGTCCCTCAGGACAGCCCCTGCCTCTCAGCCTCCTTGTGTCACCCTCAGGTTCCCACCGCAGCCTCTCAGCGTCTCTGTGCCACCCTGGAGCCCCCCTTTTTAACTCCTAAAGACCCCTTCTGCCTCTCAGCTGCCCCCATGTTCTGTGTCACCCTCCAGCCCCCTCCCCTCAGCCCCAGCTGCCTTTGTGACACCGCGCGGCCCACAGACGCCGTCCCTGCCTGTTTTCTTTGGGTGTTGTCCTGCTGCGAGGGCCG
Organism: Vidua macroura; assembly: GCF_024509145.1. Classification (NCBI taxonomy): domain Eukaryota; kingdom Metazoa; phylum Chordata; class Aves; order Passeriformes; family Viduidae; genus Vidua; species Vidua macroura. The sequence goes on along the minus strand of NC_071595.1, from coordinate 7,794,906 downwards.
CACTATCCCCACGAGTCCGGGCTCCCATGTCCTGCTGCAGGGAGTCACACCTGGGGCATGGGAGGAGTGAGGGATGGGGCAGGGGCGGGATGGGGAGGGGTGAAGGGTGGAGAGAGACTGGGGAAGGGGTGGGCTGGAAGGACAAGTAGGGGTGAGGGGTGGAGACAGGGACAGAGCAGAACAGGGCAGAGGGAAGAGGGACATTTGGAGGGGGCAGTCCACGTATCCCAGACCAAAGCTGCAGCAAAATACAATTTTAGTGGACAGGGCAAAGCCAAACACCACCTGCAAACTGACACCAGGAACCAGGGCTGGCCACTTTTCTTTCCCAGGGAAAAGGGCATGTCAGGGCCACAGACCCCTGGAGGCAAAGATCAGCCTTTTTCCTTGGGAAAGAAAAGTGGCCAGCCCAGGTTCCTGATGTCAGTTTGTAGGGTTCCCTTGGGACTGTCAGGGCAGCACAGGTTTGAGGTGGGGGCAGCTTGGGTCTGCGACACATCCTCGACCGTTCGGAATTTTTGGAGGTGCCCGGCCACTGTGGGCCACAGGCCCCTGGAGACAAAGATCAGCTTTTTTCCTTTGGAAAGAAAAGTGGTCAGCCCAGGTTCTTAATGTCAGTTTGTAGGGATCCCTTGGGACTGTCAGGGCAGCACAGGTTTGAGGTGGGGGCAGCTTGGGTCTGCAACACATCCTCGATCGTTTGGATTTTTGGAGGTGTCCAGCCACTTCAGTGCCACAGGCCCCTGGAGACACAGACCGGTCCTTTTCCCTAGGAAAGAAAAGTGGCCAGCCCAGGTTCTTAATGTCAGTTTGTAGGGTTCCCTTGGGACTGTCAGGGCAGCACAGGTGTGAGGTGGGGGCAGCTTGGGTCTGTGACACATCCTCGATCGTTCGGATTTTTGGACGTAGCCGGCCACTGAGGACCACAGGCCCATGGAGACAAAGATCAGCTTTTTTCCTTTGGAAAGAAAAGTGGCCAGCCCAGGTTCCTGATGTCAGTTTGTAGGGTTCCCTTGGGACTGTCAGGGCAGCACAGGTTTGAGCTGGGGGCAGCTTGGGTCTGCGACACATCTTCGATCGTTTGGATTTTTGGAGGTGTCCGGCCACTCAGGGCTACAGGTCCCTGGAGACACAGACCGGTCCTTTTCCCTGGAAAAGAAAAGTGGCCAGCCCAGGTTCCTGATGTCAGTTTGTAGGGTTCCCTTGGGACTGTCAGGGCAGCACAGGTTTGAGCTGGGGGCAGCTTAGGTCTGCGACACATCCTCGATCGTTCGGATTTTGGGACGCAGCCGGCCACTGAGGGCCTAACCCTAAACCCTAAACCCAAAGCCTAACCCCTAACCCTACAAGATGGTGGCACCCCTGTGCTCACATGATGGGGAGTAAAATGGCAGCACCTGTGTGGTCATGTGACAGGGAGCAAGATGGTGGCGCCCATAGGGTCACGTGATGGGGAGCAAGGTGGCGGTGTCTACATGGTGGGGGTGATGTGGGTAGTGGGTATTGTAATGTGCCAGGTGGAGCACTAATTAGGGGTTGTATAGGTATATATAAAAAAGAAGAAAAACTATATGTCCGGTGCAGCAGTAGAAAGTTTCAGGCTCCCGGGGAGTAAATTCTTTTTTTTTTTTTAATAATTATTTAAAGTTTGTTTTTTATTTTACTCCCAGGGAGCCTGAAAGTTTCTACTGCTGCTTTTTGAAAGCTAGAAAGGGAAACAAAGTTAGAAATGAAAAGATGGAAAGAAAGAAAAAGACAGACTTAAGAGAGGACTTAAGAGAGGACTTAAGAGAGGACTTAAGAGAGCACTTAAGAGAGGACTTAAGAGAGGACTTAAGAGAGGACTTAAGAGAGCACTTAAGAGAGGACTTAAGAGAGCACTTAAGAGAGCACTTAAGAGAGGACTTAAGAGAGGACTTAAGAGACGAAAAGAAATAGGAAAAGAATGGCAAAGAGTAAAAAAATGAGAAGGGTTACAGTGAAAAAGAAAGAGGGTGAGAGTAAAAAAGAGGACAAAAGAATAGAGAAAAAAAAGAAGAGAAGCTGGAGAGAAAAAGAAATAAAGAGTAAAAGCATCAACTAGAGAGACAAATAAATAGTTAGAAATAGTGAAACAGAGAAACAGAAGAAAAGACATACAGGGAAATAGAGAAGCAGAGAGAGAGAGAGTTAGAAACAGTGAGAAACAGAAACAAAGTTAGGGACGGACAGAAATGACGTGACAGAAAGAAAACTAAGAGAAGAAGCAAAGGAAGAAATACAGTGGGGAAAAAAAAATTACTAAACCACAGCAAAAAAACACAGGAGCCAAAGGGGGAAGGGGAGGGAGCAGGGGGCATCATTATTAGGGTTGATTCAAATTTATTGAATATTTTTTTTTATTTACACTCCTGCAAAACACATGGAAACGATGTATAAAAATGGGAACCCTACAAACTGACATCAGGAACCTGGGCTGGCCACTTTTCTTTCCCAAATAAAATAGCTGATCTTTGCCTCCAGGGGCCTGTGGCCCTGAAGTGGCCGGACACCTCCAAAAATCCAAACGATCGAAGATGTGTCGCAGACCCAAGCTGCCCCCAGCTCAAACCTGTGCTGCCCTGACAGTCCCAAGGGAACCCTACAAACTGACATCAGGAACCTGGGCTGGCCACTTTTCTTTCCCAAGGAAAAAGGACCGGTCTTTGTCTCCAGGGGCCTGTGGCCCTGAGTGGCCGGACACCTCCAAAAATCCAAACGATCGAAGATGTGTCGCAGACCCAAGCTGCCCCCAGCTCAAACCTGTGCTGCCCTGACAGTCCCAAGGGAACCCTACAAACTGACATCAGGAACCTGGGCTGGCCACTTTTCTTTCCGTGGGAAAAAGGATTGGTCTGTGTCTCCAGGGGCCTGTGGCCCTGAAGTGGCCGGACACCTCCAAAAATCCAAACTATCGAAGATGTGTCGCAGACCCAAGCTGCCCCCAGCTCAAACCTGTGCTGCCCTGACAGTCCCAAGGGAACCCTACAAACTGGCATCAGGAACCTGGGCTGGCCACTTTTCTTTCCCAGGGAAAAGGACCGGTCTTTGTCTCCAGGGGCCTGTGGCCCTGAAGTGGCCGGACACCTCCAAAAATCCAAACGATCGAAGATGTGTCGCAGACCCAAGCTGCCCCCAGCTCAAACCTGTGCTGCCCTGACAGTCCCAAGGGAACCCTACAAACTGACATCAGGAATTTGGGATGGCCACTTTTCTTTCCCAGGGAAAAAGGACCGGTCTTTGTCTCCAGGAGCCTGTGGCCCTGAGTGGCCGGACACCTCCAAAAATCCAAACGATCGAAGATGTGTCGCAGACCCAAGCTGCCCCCAGCTCAAACCTGTGCTGCCCTGACAGTCCCAAGGGAACTCTACAAACTGACATCAGGAACCTGGGCTGGCCACTTTTCTTTCCCAAGGAAAAAGGCAGATCTTTGCCTCCAGGGGCCTGTGGCCCTGAGTGGCCGGGCACCTCCAAAAATCCAAACGATCGAAGATGTGTCGCAGACCCAAGCTGCCCCCAGCTCAAACCTGTGCTGCCCTGACAGTCCCAAGGGAACCCTACAAACTGACATCAGGAACCTGGGCTGGCCACTTCTCTTTCCCAAGTAAACGGAACCGGCCTTTGTCTCCAGGAGCCTGTGGCCCTGAGTGTCCGGACACCTCCAAAAATCCAAACGATCGAAGATGTGTCGCAGACCCAAGCTGCCCCCAGCTCAAACCTGTGCTGCCCTGACAGTCCCAAGGGAACTCTACAAACTGACATCAGGAACCTGGGCTGGCCACTTTTCTTTCCCAAATAAAATAGCTGATCTTTGCCTCCAGGGGCCTGTGGCCCTGAGTGGCCGGACACCTCCAAAAATCCAAACGATCGAAGATGTGTCGCAGACCCAAGCTGCCCCCAGCTCAAACCTGTGCTGCCCTGACAGTCCCAAGGGAACTCTACAAACTGACATCAGGAACCTGGGCTGGCCACTTTTCTTTCCCAAATAAAATAGCTGATCTTTGCCTCCAGGGGCCTGTGGCCCTGAGTGGCCGGACACCTCCAAAAATCCAAACGATCGAAGATGTGTCGCAGACCCAAGCTGCCCCCAGCTCAAACCTGTGCTGCCCTGACAGTCCCAAGGGAACCCTACAAACTGACATCAGGAACCTGGGCTGGCCACTTTTCTTTCCCAGGGAAAAAGGATTGGTCTTTCTATCCAGGGGCCTGAGGCCCTGAAGTGGCCGGACACCTCCAAAAATCCAAACTATCGAAGATGTGTCGCAGACCCAAGCTGCCCCCAGCTCAAACCTGTGCTGCCCTGACAGTCCCAAGGGAACCCTACAAACTGACATCAGGAACCTGGGCTGGCCACTTCTCTTTCCCAAGTAAACGGGACCGGCCTTTGTCTCCAGGACCCTGTGGCCCTGAGTGTCCGGACACCTCCAAAAATCCAAACGATCGAAGATGTGTCGCAGACCCAAGCTGCCCCCAGCTCAAACCTGTGCTGCCCTGACAGTCCCAAGGGAACTCTACAAACTGACATCAGGAACCTGGGCTGGCCACTTCTCTTTCCCAAATAAAATAGCTGATCTTTGCCTCCAGGGGCCTGTGGCCCTGAGTGGCCGGACACCTCCAAAAATCCAAACGATCGAAGATGTGTCGCAGACCCAAGCTGCCCCCAGCTCAAACCTGTGCTGCCCTGACAGTCCCAAGGGAACTCTACAAACTGACATCAGGAACCTGGGCTGGCCACTTTTCTTTCCCAAATAAAATAGCTGATCTTTGCCTCCAGGGGCCTGTGGCCCTGAAGTGGCCGGACACCTCCAAAAATCCAAATGATCGAAGATGTGTCGCAGACCCAAGCTGCCCCCAGCTCAAACCTGTGCTGCCCTGACAGTCCCAAGGGAACTCTACAAACTGACATCAGGAACCTGGGCTGGCCACTTTTCTTTCCCAAATAAAATAGCTGATCTTTCCCTCCAGGGGCCTGTGGCCCTGAGTGGCCGGGCACCTCCAAAAATCCAAACGATCGAGGATGTGTCGCAGAGCCAAGCTGCCCCCATCTCAAACATGTGCTGCCCTGACAGTCCCAAGAGAACCCTACAAACTGACATCAGGAACCTGGGCTGGCCACTTTTCTTTCCCAAGGGAAAAGGCTGATCTTTGCCTCCAGGGGCCTGTGGCCCTGAGTGGCCGGGCACCTCCAAAAATCCAAACGATCGAAGATGTGTCGCAGACCCAAGCTGCCCCCAGCTCAAACCTGTGCTGCCCTGACAGTCCCAAGGGAACCCTACAAACTGACATCAGGAACCTGGGCTGGCCACTTTTCTTTCCCAGGGAAAAGGACCGGTCTTTGTCTCCAGGGGCCTGTGGCCCTGAAGTGGCCGGACACCTCCAAAAATCCAAACGATTTAAGATGTGTCGCAGACCCAAGCTGCCCCCAGCTCAAACCTGTGCTGCCCTGACAGTCCCAAGGGAACCCTACAAACTGACATCAGGAACCTGGGCTGGCCACTTCTCTTTCCCAAGGAAAAAGGACCGGCCTTTGTCTCCAGGAGCCTGTGGCCCTGAGTGTCCGGACACCTCCAAAAATCCAAACGATCGAAGATGTGTCGCAGACCCAAGCTGCCCCCAGCTCAAACCTGTGCTGCCCTGACAGTCCCAAGGGAACTCTACAAACTGACATCAGGAAGCTGGGCTGGCCACTTTTCTTTCCCAAATAAAATACCTGATCTTTGCCTCCAGGGGCCTGTGGCCCTGAGTGGCCGGACACCTCCAAAAATCCAAACGATCGAAGATGTGTCGCAGACCCAAGCTGCCCCCAGCTCAAACCTGTGCTGCCCTGACAGTCCCAAGGGAACCCTACAAACTGACATCAGGAACCTGGGCTGGCCACTTTTCTTTCCGTGGGAAAAAGGACCGGTCTTTGTCTGCAGGGGCCTGTGGCCCTGAAGTGGCCGGACACCTCCAAAAATCCAAACGATCGAAGATGTGTCGCAGACCCAAGCTGCCCCCAGCTCAAACCTCTGCTGCCCTGATAGTCCCAAGGGAACTCTACAAACTGACATCAGGAACCTGGGCTGGCCACTTTTCTTTCCCAAATACAATAGCTGATCTTTGCCTCCAGGGGCCTGTGGCCCTGAGTGGCCGGACACCTCCAAAAATCCAAACGATCGAAGATGTGTCGCAGACCCAAGCTGCCCCCAGCTCAAACCTGTGCTGCCCTGACAGTCCCAAGGGAACCCTACAAACTGACATCAGGAACCTGGGCTGGCCACTTTTCTTTCCCAAGGAAAAAGGACCGGTCTTTGTCTCCAGGGGCCTGTGGCCCTGAAGTGGCCGGACACCTCCAAAAATCCAAACGATCGAAGATGTGTCGCAGACCCAAGCTGCCCCCAGCTCAAACCTGTGCTGCCCTGACAGTCCCAAGGGAACTCTACAAACTGACATCAGGAACCTGGGCTGGCCACTTTTCTTTCCCAAATAAAATAGCTGATCTTTCCCTCCAGGGGCCTGTGGCCCTGAGTGGCCGGGCACCTCCAAAAATCCAAACGATCGAGGATGCGTCGCAGAGCCAAGCTGCCCCCAGCTCAAACCTGTGCTGCCCTGACAGTCCCAAGGGAACCCTACAAACTGACATCAGGAACCTGGGCTGGCCACTTTTCTTTCCCAGGGAACAGGACCGGTCTTTGTCTCCAGGGGCCTGTGGCCCTGAAGTGGCCGGACACCTCCAAAAATCCAAACGATTGAAGATGTGTCGCAGACCCAAGCTGCCCCCAGCTCAAACCTCTGCTGCCCTGACAGTCCCAAGGGAACTCTACAAACTGACATCAGGAACCTGGGCTGGCCACTTTTCTTTCCCAGGGAAAAAGGATTGGTCTTTGTATCCAGGGGCCTGAGGCCCTGAAGTGGCCGGACACCTCCAAAAATCCAAACGATCGAAGATGTGTCGCAGACCCAAGCTGCCCCCAGCTCAAACCTGTGCTGCCCTGACAGTCCCAAGGGAACTCTACAAACTGACATCAGGAACCTGGGCTGGCCACTTTTCTTTCCCAAATAAAATAGCTGATCTTTGCCTCCAGGGGCCTGTGGCCCTGAGTGGCCGGACACCTCCAAAAATCCAAACGATCGAAGATGTGTCGCAGACCCAAGCTGCCCCCAGCTCAAACCTGTGCTGCCCTGACAGTCCCAAGGGAACTCTACAAACTGACATCAGGAAGCTGGGCTGGCCACTTTTCTTTCCCAAATAAAATAGCTGATCTTTGCCTCCAGGGGCCTGTGGCCCTGAAGTGGCCGGACACCTCCAAAAATCCAAACGATCGAAGATGTGTCGCAGACCCAAGCTGCCCCCAGCTCAAACCTGTGCTGCCCTGACAGTCCCAAGGGAACTCTACAAACTGACATCAGGAACCTGGGCTGGCCACTTTTCTTTCCCAAATAAAATTGCTGATCTTTGCCTCCAGGGGCCTGTGGCCCTGAGTGGCCGGGCACCTCCAAAAATCCAAACGATCGAGGATGTGTCGCAGAGCCAAGCTGCCCCCATCTCAAACATGTGCTGCCCTGACAGTCCCAAGAGAACCCTACAAACTGACATCAGGAACCTGGGCTGGCCACTTTTCTTTCCCAAGGAAAAAGGCTGATCTTTGCCTCCAGGGGCCTGTGGCCCTGAAGTGGCCGGGCACCTCCAAAAATCCAAACGATCGAAGATGTGTCGCAGACCCAAGCCGCCCCCAGCTCAAACCTGTGCTGCCCTGACAGTCCCAAGGGAACCCTACAAACTGACATCAGGAACCTGGGCTGGCCACTTTTCTTTCCCAGGGAAAAAGGATTGGTCTTTGTCTCCAGGGGCCTGTGGCCCTGAAGTGGCCGGACACCTCCAAAAATCCAAACGATCGAAGATGTGTCGCAGACACAAGCTGCCCCCAGCTCAAACCTGTGCTGCCCTGACAGTCCCAAGGGAACCCTACAAACTGACATCAGGAACCTGGGCTGGCCACTTTTCTTTCCCAGGGAAAAAGGATTGGTCTTTGTATCCAGGGGCCTGAGGCCCTGAAGTGGCCGGACACCTCCAAAAATCCAAACTATCGAAGATGTGTCGCAGACCCAAGCTGCCCCCAGCTCAAACCTGTGCTGCCCTGACAGTCCCAAGGGAACCCTACAAACTGACATCAGGAACCTGGGCTGGCCACTTTTCTTTCCCAGGGAAAAGGACCGGTCTTTGTCTCCAGGGGCCTGTGGCCCTGAAGTGGCCGGACACCTCCAAAAATCCAAACGATTTAAGATGTGTCGCAGACACAAGCTGCCCCCAGCTCAAACCTGTGCTGCCCTGACAGTCCCAAGGGAACCCTACAAACTGACATCAGGAACCTGGGCTGGCCACTTCTCTTTCCCAAGGAAAAAGGACCGGCCTTTGTCTCCAGGAGCCTGTGGCCCTGAGTGTCCGGACACCTCCAAAAATCCAAACGATCGAAGATGTGTCGCAGACCCAAGCTGCCCCCAGCTCAAACCTCTGCTGCCCTGACAGTCCCAAGGGAACTCTACAAACTGACATCAGGAACCTGGGCTGGCCACTTTTCTTTCCCAAATAAAATACCTGATCTTTGCCTCCAGGGGCCTGTGGCCCTGAGTGGCCGGACACCTCCAAAAATCCAAACGATCGAAGATGTGTCGCAGACCCAAGCTGCCCCCAGCTCAAACCTGTGCTGCCCTGACAGTCCCAAGGGAACCCTACAAACTGACATCAGGAACCTGGGCTGGCCACTTTTCTTTCCGTGGGAAAAAGGACCGGTCTTTGTCTCCAGGGGCCTGTGGCCCTGAAGTGGCCGGACACCTCCAAAAATCCAAACGATCGAAGATGTGTCGCAGACCCAAGCTGCCCCCAGCTCAAACCTCTGCTGCCCTGACAGTCCCAAGGGAACTCTACAAACTGACATCAGGAACCTGGGCTGGCCACTTTTCTTTCCCAAATACAATAGCTGATCTTTGCCTCCAGGGGCCTGTGGCCCTGAGTGGCCGGACACCTCCAAAAATCCAAACGATCGAAGATGTGTCGCAGACCCAAGCTGCCCCCAGCTCAAACCTGTGCTGCCCTGACAGTCCCAAGGGAACCCTACAAACTGACATCAGGAACCTGGGCTGGCCACTTTTCTTTCCCAAGGAAAAAGGACCGGTCTTTGTCTCCAGGGGCCTGTGGCCCTGAAGTGGCCGGACACCTCCAAAAATCCAAACGATCGAAGATGTGTCGCAGACCCAAGCTGCCCCCAGCTCAAACCTGTGCTGCCCTGACAGTCCCAAGGGAACTCTACAAACTGACATCAGGAACCTGGGCTGGCCACTTTTCTTTCCCAAATAAAATAGCTGATCTTTCCCTCCAGGGGCCTGTGGCCCTGAGTGGCCGGGCACCTCCAAAAATCCAAACGATCGAGGATGCGTCACAGAGCCAAGCTGCCCCCAGCTCAAACCTGTGCTGCCCTGACAGTCCCAAGGGAACCCTACAAACTGACATCAGGAACCTGGGCTGGCCACTTTTCTTTCCCAGGGAACAGGACCGGTCTTTGTCTCCAGGGGCCTGTGGCCCTGAAGTGGCCGGACACCTCCAAAAATCCAAACGATTGAAGATGTGTCGCAGACCCAAGCTGCCCCCAGCTCAAACCTCTGCTGCCCTGACAGTCCCAAGGGAACTCTACAAACTGACATCAGGAACCTGGGCTGGCCACTTTTCTTTCCCAGGGAAAAAGGATTGGTCTTTGTATCCAGGGGCCTGAGGCCCTGAAGTGGCCGGACACCTCCAAAAATCCAAACTATCGAAGATGTGTCGCAGACCCAAGCTGCCCCCAGCTCAAACCTGTGCTGCCCTGACAGTCCCAAGGGAACCCTACAAACTGACATCAGGAACCTGGGCTGGCCACTTCTCTTTCCCAAGTAAACGGGACCGGCCTTTGTCTCCAGGAGCCTGTGGCCCTGAGTGTCCGGACACCTCCAAAAATCCAAACGATCGAAGATGTGTCGCAGACCCAAGCTGCCCCCAGCTCAAACCTGTGCTGCCCTGACAGTCCCAAGGGAACTCTACAAACTGACATCAGGAACCTGGGCTGGCCACTTTTCTTTCCCAAATAAAATAGCTGATCTTTGCCTCCAGGGGCCTGTGGCCCTGAGTGGCCGGACACCTCCAAAAATCCAAACGATCGAAGATGTGTCGCAGACCCAAGCTGCCCCCAGCTCAAACCTGTGCTGCCCTGACAGTCCCAAGGGAACTCTACAAACTGACATCAGGAAGCTGGGCTGGCCGCTTTTCTTTCCCAAATAAAATAGCTGATCTTTGCCTCCAGGGGCCTGTGGCCCTGAAGTGGCCGGACACCTCCAAAAATCCAAACGATCGAAGATGTGTCGCAGACCCAAGCTGCCCCCAGCTCAAACCTGTGCTGCCCTGACAGTCCCAAGGGAACTCTACAAACTGACATCAGGAACCTGGGCTGGCCACTTTTCTTTCCCAAATAAAATTGCTGATCTTTGCCTCCAGGGGCCTGTGGCCCTGAGTGGCCGGGCACCTCCAAAAATCCAAACGATCGAGGATGTGTCGCAGAGCCAAGCTGCCCCCATCTCAAACATGTGCTGCCCTGACAGTCCCAAGAGAACCCTACAAACTGACATCAGGAACCTGGGCTGGCCACTTTTCTTTCCCAAGGAAAAAGGCTGATCTTTGCCTCCAGGGGCCTGTGGCCCTGAAGTGGCCGGGCACCTCCAAAAATCCAAACGATCGAAGATGTGTCGCAGACCCAAGCCGCCCCCAGCTCAAACCTGTGCTGCCCTGACAGTCCCAAGGGAACCCTACAAACTGACATCAGGAACCTGGGCTGGCCACTTTTCTTTCCCAGGGAAAAGGACCGGTCTTTGTCTCCAGGGGCCTGTGGCCTCGAAGTGGCCGGACACCTCCAAAAATCCAAACGATTGAAGATGTGTTGCAGACACAAGCTGCCCCCAGCTCAAACCTGTGCTGCCCTGACAGTCCCAAGGGAACCCTACAAACTGACATCAGGAACCTGGGCTGGCCACTTCTCTTTCCCAGGGAAAAAGGACCGGCCTTTGTCTCCAGGAGCCTGTGGCCCTGAGTGTCCGGACACCTCCAAAAATCCAAACGATCGAAGATGTGTCGCAGACCCAAGCTGCCCCCAGCTCAAACCTCTGCTGCCCTGACAGTCCCAAGGGAACTCTACAAACTGACATCAGGAACCTGGGCTGGCCACTTTTCTTTCCCAAATAAAATACCTGATCTTTGCCTCCAGGGGCCTGTGGCCCTGAGTGGCCGGACACCTCCAAAAATCCAAACGATCGAAGATGTGTCGCAGACCCAAGCTGCCCCCAGCTCAAACCTGTGCTGCCCTGACTGTCCCAAGGGAACCCTACAAACTGACATCAGGAACCTGGGCTGGCCACTTTTCTTTCCGTGGGAAAAAGGACCGGTCTTTGTCTCCAGGGGCCTGTGGCCCTGAAGTGGCCGGACACCTCCAAAAATCCAAACGATCGAAGATGTGTCGCAGACCCAAGCTGCCCCCAGCTCAAACCTCTGCTGCCCTGACAGTCCCAAGGGAACTCTACAAACTGACATCAGGAACCTGGGCTGGCCACTTTTCTTTCCCAAATACAATAGCTGATCTTTGCCTCCAGGGGCCTGTGGCCCTGAGTGGCCGGACACCTCCAAAAATCCAAACGATCGAAGATGTGTCGCAGACCCAAGCTGCCCCCAGCTCAAACCTGTGCTGCCCTGACAGTCCCAAGGGAACCCTACAAACTGACATCAGGAACCTGGGCTGGCCACTTTTATTTCCCAGGGAACAGGACCGGTCTTTGTCTCCAGGGGCCTGTGGCCCTGAAGTGGCCGGACACCTCCAAAAATCCAAACGATTGAAGATGTGTCGCAGACCCAAGCTGCCCCCAGCTCAAACCTCTGCTGCCCTGACAGTCCCAAGGGAACTCTACAAACTGACATCAGGAACCTGGGCTGGCCACTTTTCTTTCCCAGGGAAAAAGGATTGGTCTTTGTATCCAGGGGCCTGAGGCCCTGAAGTGGCCGGACACCTCCAAAAATCCAAACTATCGAAGATGTGTCGCAGACCCAAGCTGCCCCCAGCTCAAACCTGTGCTGCCCTGACAGTCCCAAGGGAACCCTACAAACTGACATCAGGAACCTGGGCTGGCCACTTCTCTTTCCCAAGTAAACGGGACCGGCCTTTGTCTCCAGGAGCCTGTGGCCCTGAGTGTCCGGACACCTCCAAAAATCCAAACGATCGAAGATGTGTCGCAGACCCAAGCTGCCCCCAGCTCAAACCTGTGCTGCCCTGACAGTCCCAAGGGAACTCTACAAACTGACATCAGGAACCTGGGCTGGCCACTTTTCTTTCCCAAATAAAATAGCTGATCTTTGCCTCCAGGGGCCTGTGGCCCTGAGTGGCCGGACACCTCCAAAAATCCAAACGATCGAAGATGTGTCGCAGACCCAAGCTGCCCCCAGCTCAAACCTGTGCTGCCCTGACAGTCCCAAGGGAACTCTACAAACTGACATCAGGAACCTGGGCTGGCCACTTTTCTTTCCCAAATAAAATAGCTGATCTTTGCCTCCAGGGGCCTGTGGCCCTGAAGTGGCCGGACACCTCCAAAAATCCAAACGATCGAAGATGTGTCGCAGACCCAAGCTGCCCCCAGCTCAAACCTGTGCTGCCCTGACAGTCCCAAGGGAACTCTACAAACTGACATCAGGAACCTGGGCTGGCCACTTTTCTTTCCCAAATAAAATTGCTGATCTTTGCCTCCAGGGGCCTGTGGCCCTGAGTGGCCGGACACCTCCAAAAATCCAAACGATCGAAGATGTGTCGCAGACCCAAGCCGCCCCCAGCTCAAACCTGTGCTGCCCTGACAGTCCCAAGGGAACCCTACAAAGTGACATCAGGAACCTGGGCTGGCCACTTTTCTTTCCGTGGGAAAAAGGACCGGTCTTTGTCTCCAGGGGCCTGTGGCCCTGAAGTGGCCGGACACCTCCAAAAATCCAAACGATCGAAGATGTGTCGCAGACCCAAGCTGCCCCCAGCTCAAACCTGTGCTGCCCTGACAGTCCCAAGGGAACCCTACAAACTGACATCAGGAACCTGGGCTGGCCACTTTTCTTTCCCAAGGAAAAAGGACCGGTCTTTGTCTCCAGGGGCCTGTGGCCCTGAAGTGGCCGGACACCTCCAAAAATCCAAACGATCGAAGATGTGTCGCAGACCCAAGCTGCCCCCAGCTCAAACCTGTGCTGCCCTGACAGTCCCAAGGGAACTCTACAAACTGACATCAGGAACCTGGGCTGGCCACTTTTCTTTCCCAAATAAAATAGCTGATCTTTCCCTCCAGGGGCCTGTGGCCCTGAGTGGCCGGGCACCTCCAAAAATCCAAACGATCGAGGATGCGTCGCAGACCCAAGCTGCCCCCAGCTCAAACCTGTGCTGCCCTGACAGTCCCAAGGGAACCCTACAAACTGACATCAGGAACCTGGGCTGGCCACTTTTCTTTCCCAAGGAAAAAGGACCGGTCTTTGTCTCCAGGGGCCTGTGGCCCTGAAGTGGCCGGACACCTCCAAAAATCCAAACGATCGAAGATGTGTCGCAGACCCAAGCTGCCCCCAGCTCAAACCTGTGCTGCCCTGACAGTCCCAAGGGAATTCTACAAACTGACATCAGGAACCTGGGCTGGCCACTTTTCTTTCCCAAATAAAATAGCTGATCTTTGCCTCCAGGGGCCTGTGGCCCTGAGTGGCCGGGCAGCTCCAAAAATCCAAACGATCGAGGATGTGTCGCAGAGCCAAGCTGCCCCCATCTCAAACCTGTGCTGCCCTGACAGTCCCAAGGGAACCCTACAAACTGACATCAGGAACCTGGGCTGGCCACTTTTCTTTCCCAAGGAAAAAGGCTGATCTTTGCCTCCAGGGGCCTGTGGCCCTGAGTGGCCGGACACCTCCAAAAATCCAAACGATCGAAGATGTGTCGCAGACCCAAGCTGCCCCCAGCTCAAACCTGTGCTGCCCTGACAGTCCCAAGGGAACTCTACAAACTGACATCAGGAACCTGGGCTGGCCACTTTTCTTTCCCAAATAAAATAGCTGATCTTTGCCTCCAGGGGCCTGTGGCCCTGAGTGGCCGGACACCTCCAAAAATCCAAACGATCGAAGATGTGTCGCAGACCCAAGCTGCCCCCAGCTCAAACGTGTGCTGCCCTGACAGTCCCAAGGGAACCCTACAAATTGACATCAGGAATTTGGGATGGCCACTTTTCTTTCCCAAGGAAAAAGGACCGGCCTTTGTCTCCAGGAGCCTGTGGCCCTGAGTGGCCGGACACCTCCAAAAATCCAAACGATCGAAGATGTGTCGCAGACCCAAGCTGCCCCCAGCTCAAACCTGTGCTGCCCTGACAGTCCCAAGGGAACCCTACAAACTGACATCAGGAACCTGGGCTGGCCACTTTTCTTTCCCAGGGAAAAGGACCGGTCTTTGTCTCCAGGGGCCTGTGGCCCTGAAGTGGCCGGACACCTCCAAAAATCCAAACGATTGAAGATGTGTCGCAGACCCAAGCTGCCCCCAGCTCAAACCTCTGCTGCCCTGACAGTCCCAAGGGAACTCTACAAACTGACATCAGGAACCTGGGCTGGCCACTTTTCTTTCCCAAATACAATAGCTGATCTTTGCCTCCAGGGGCCTGTGGCCCTGAGTGGCTGGACACCTCCAAAAATCCAAACGATCGAAGATGTGTCGCAGACCCAAGCTGCCCCCAGCTCAAACCTGTGCTGCCCTGACAGTCCCAAGGGAACTCTACAAACTGACATCAGGAACCTGGGCTGGCCACTTTTCTTTCCCAAATAAAATAGCTGATCTTTGCCTCCAGGGGCCTGTGGCGCTGAGTGGCCGGGCACCTCCAAAAATCCAAACGATCGAGGATGTGTCGCAGAGCCAAGCTGCCCCCATCCCAAACCTGTGCTGCCCCGACAGTCCCAAGGGAACCCTACAAACTGACATCAGGAATTTGGGATGGCCACCTTTCTTTCCGTGGGAAAAAGGACCGGTCTTTGTCTCCAGGGGCCTGTGGCCCTGAAACGCCGGACACCTCCAAAAATCCAAACGATCGAAGATGTGTCGCAGACCCAAGCTGCCCCCAGCTCAAACCTGTGCTGCCCTGACAGTCCCAAGGGAACCCTACAAACTGACATCAGGAACCTGGGCTGGCCACTTTTCCCGGGGAAAAAGGACCGGTCTTTGTCTCCAGGGGACTGTGGCCCTGACTGGACGGACACCTCCAAAAATCCAAATGATCGAGGATGTGTCGCAGACCCAAGCTGCCCCCACCTCAAACCTGTGCTGCCCTGACAGTCCCAAGGGAACCCTACAAACTGACATCAGGAACCTGGGCTGGCCACTTTTCTTTCCCAAGGAAAAAGGCTGATCTTTGCCTCCAGGGGCCTGTGGCCCTGAGTGGCCGGACACCTCCAAAAATCCAAACGATCGAAGATGTGTCGCAGACCCAAGCCGCCCCCACATCAAACCTGTGTTGCCCTGACAGTCCCAAGGGAACCCTACAAACTGACATCAGGAACCTGGGCTGGCCACTTTTCCTAGGGAAAAAGGACCGGTCTTTGTTTCCAGGGGCCTGTGGCCCTGAGTGGCCGGACACCTCCAAAAATCCAAACGATCGAAGATGTGTCGCAGACCCAAGCTGCCCCCAGCTCAAACCTGTGCTGCCCTGACAGTCCCAAGGGAACCCTACAAACTGACATCAGGAACCTGGGCTGGCCACTTTTCTTTCCCAGGGAAAAGGACCGGTCTGTGTCTCCAGGGGCCTGTGGCCCTGAGTGTCCAGACACCTCCAAAAATCCAAACGATCGAAGATGTGTCGCAGACACAAGCAGCCCCCAGCTCAAACCTGTGCTGCCCTGACAGTCCCAAGGGAACCCTACAAACTGACATCAGGAACCTGGGCTGGCCACTATTCTTTCCCAAGGAAAAAGGACCGGCCTTTGTCTCCAGGAGCCTGTGGCCCTGAGTGGCCGGACACCTCCAAAAATCCAAACGATCGAAGATGTGTCGCAGACCCAAGCTGCCCCCACCTCAAACCTGTGCTGCCCTGACAGTCCCAAGGAAACCCTACAAACTGACATCAGGAACCTGGGCTGGCCACTTTTCTTTCCCAAATAAAATAGCTGATCTTTGCCTCCAGGGGCCTGTGGCCCTGAGTGGCCGGGCACCTCCAAAAATCCAAACGATCGAAGATGTGTCGCAGACCCAAGCTGCCCC
This sequence comes from Vidua macroura, assembly GCF_024509145.1. Lineage (NCBI taxonomy): Eukaryota > Metazoa > Chordata > Aves > Passeriformes > Viduidae > Vidua > Vidua macroura. The sequence continues at coordinate 7,778,596 of NC_071595.1, read as the reverse complement.
CAGCTCAAACCTGTGCTGCCCTGACAGTCCCAAGGGAACCCTACAAACTGACATCAGGAATTTGGGATGGTCACTTTTCTTTCCCAGGGAAAAAGGACCGGCCTTTGTCTCCAGGAGCCTGTGGCCCTGAGTGGCCGGACACCTCCAAAAATCCAAACGATCGAGGATGTGTCGCAGACCCAAGCTGCCCCCAGCTCAAACCTGTGCTGCCCTGACAGTCCCAAGGGAACCCTACAAACTGATATCAGGAACCTGGGCTGGCCACTTTTCTTTCCCAAGGAAAAAGGCTTATCTTTGCCTCCAGGGGCCTGTGGCCCTGAGTGGCCGGACACCTCCAAAAATCCAAACGATCGAAGATGTGTCGCAGACCCAAGCTGCCCCCAGCTCAAACCTGTGCTGCCCTGACAGTCCCAAGGGAACCCTACAAACTGACATCAGGAACCTGGGCTGGCCACTTTTCTTTCCCAAATAAAATAGCTGATCTTTGCCTCCAGGGGCCTGTGGCCCTGAGTGGCCGGACACCTCCAAAAATCCAAACGATCGAAGATGTGTCGCAGACACAAGCTGCCCCCAGCTCAAACCTGTGCTGCCCTGACAGTCCCAAGGGAACCCTACAAACTGACATCAGGAACCTGGGCTGGCCACTTTTCTTTCCCAGGGAAAAAGGACCGGTCTTTGTCTCCAGGGGCCTGTGGCCCTGAAGTGGCCGGACACCTCCAAAAATCCAAACGATCGAAGATGTGTCGCAGACACAAGCTGCCCCCAGCTCAAACCTGTGCTGCCCTGACAGTCCCAAGGGAACCCTACAAACTGACATCAGGAACCTGGGATGGCCACTTTTATTTCCCAAGTAAAAAGGCTGATCTTTGCCTCCAGGGGCCTGTGGCCCTGAAGTGGCCGGACACCTCCAAAAATCCAAACGATCGAAGATGTGTCGCAGACCCAAGCTGCCCCCAGCTCAAACCTGTGCTGCCCTGACAGTCCCAAGGGAACCCTACAAACTGACATCAGGAACCTGGGCTGGCCACTTTTCTTTCCCAGGGAAAAAGGATTGGTCTCTGTCTCCAGGGGCCTGTGGCCCTGAAGTGGCCGGACACCTCCAAAAATCCAAACGATCGAAGATGTGTCGCAGACCCAAGCTGCCCCCACCTCAAACCTGTGCTGCCCTGACAGTCCCAAGGGAACCCTACAAACTGACATCAGGAACCTGGGCTGGCCACTTTTCTTTCCCAGGGAAAAGGACCGGCCTTTGTCTCCAGGAGCCTGTGGCCCTGAGTGGCCGGACACCTCCAAAAATCCAAACGATCGAAGATGTGTCGCAGACCCAAGCTGTCCCCAGCTCAAACCTGTGCTGCCCTGACAGTCCCAAGGGAACCCTACAAACTGACATCAGGAACCTGGGCTGGCCACTTTTCTTTCCCAAAGAAAATAGCTGATCTTTTCCTCCAGGGACCTGTGGCCCTGAGTGGCTGGGCACCTCCAAAAATCCAAACGATCGAAGATGTGTCGCAGACCCAAGCTGCCCCCACCTCAAACCTCTGCTGCCCTGACAGTCCCAAGGGAACCCTACAAACTGACATCAGGAACCTGGGCTGGCCACTTTTCTTTCCCAAGGAAAAAGGCTGATCTTTGCCTCCAGGGGCCTGTGGCCCTGAGTGGCCGGACACCTCCAAAAATCCAAACGATCGAAGATGTGTCGCAGACCCAAGCTGCCCCCAGCTCAAACCTGTGCTGCCCTGACAGTCCCAAGGGAACCCTACAAACTGACATCAGGAACCTGGGCTGGCCACTTTTCCTAGGGAAAAAGGACCGGTCTTTGTTTCCAGGGGCCTGTGGCCCTGAGTGGCCGGACACCTCCAAAAATCCAAACGATCGAAGATGTGTCGCAGACCCAAGCTGCCCCCAGCTCAAACCTGTGCTGCCCTGACAGTCCCAAGGGAACCCTACAAACTGACATCAGGAACCTGGGCTGGCCACTTTTCTTTCCCAGGGAAAAAGGACCGGCCTTTGTCTCCAGGAGCCTGTGGCCCTGAGTGGCCGGACACCTCCAAAAATCCAAACGATCGAAGATGTGTCGCAGACCCAAGCTGCCCCCAGCTCAAACCTGTGCTGCCCTGACAGTCCCAAGGGAACTCTACAAACTGACATCAGGAACCTGGGCTGGCCACTTTTCTTTCCCAAGGAAAAAGGCTGATCTTTGCCTCCAGGGGCCTGTGGCCCTGAGTGGCCGGGCACCTCCAAAAATCCAAACGATCGAAGATGTGTCGCAGACCCAAGCTGCCCCCAGCTCAAACCTGTGCTGCCCTGACAGTCCCAAGGGAACCCTACAAACTGACATCAGGAACCTGGGCTGGCCACTTTTCTTTCCCAGGGAAAAAGGATTGGTCTTTGTATCCAGGGGCCTGAGGCCCTGAAGTGGCCGGACACCTCCAAAAATCCAAACTATCGAAGATGTGTCGCAGACCCAAGCTGCCCCCAGCTCAAACCTGTGCTGCCCTGACAGTCCCAAGGGAACCCTACAAACTGACATCAGGAACCTGGGCTGGCCACTTCTCTTTCCCAAGTAAACGGGACCGGCCTTTGTCTCCAGGAGCCTGTGGCCCTGAGTGTCCGGACACCTCCAAAAATCCAAACGATCGAAGATGTGTCGCAGACCCAAGCTGCCCCCAGCTCAAACCTGTGCTGCCCTGACAGTCCCAAGGGAACTCTACAAACTGACATCAGGAAGCTGGGCTGGCCACTTTTCTTTCCCAAATAAAATAGCTGATCTTTGCCTCCAGGGGCCTGTGGCCCTGAGTGGCCGGACACCTCCAAAAATCCAAACGATCGAAGATGTGTCGCAGACCCAAGCTGCCCCCAGCTCAAACCTGTGCTGCCCTGACAGTCCCAAGGGAACTCTACAAACTGACATCAGGAACCTGGGCTGGCCACTTTTCTTTCCCAAATAAAATAGCTGATCTTTGCCTCCAGGGGCCTGTGGCCCTGAGTGGCCGGACACCTCCAAAAATCCAAACGATCGAAGATGTGTCGCAGACCCAAGCTGCCCCCAGCTCAAACCTGTGCTGCCCTGACAGTCCCAAGGGAACCCTACAAACTGACATCAGGAACCTGGGCTGGCCACTTTTCTTTCCCAGGGAAAAAGGATTGGTCTTTGTCTCCAGGGGCCTGTGGCCCTGAAGTGGCCGGACACCTCCAAAAATCCAAATGATCGAGGATGTGTCGCAGACCCAAGCTGCCCCCACCTCAAACCTGTGCTGCCCTGACAGTCCCAAGGGAACCCTACAAACTGACATCAGGAACCTGGGCTGGCCACTTTTATTTCCCAATTGAAAAGGCTGATCTTTGCCTCCAGGGGCCTGTGGCCCTGAGTGGCCGGACACCTCCAAAAATCCAAACGATCGAAGATGTGTCGCAGACCCAAGCTGCCCCCAGCTCAAACCTGTGCTGCCCTGACAGTCCCAAGGGAACCCGAGAAACTGACATCAGGAATTTGGGATGGCCACTTTTCTTTCCCAGGGAAAAAGGACCAGTCTTTCTCTCCAGGAGCCTGTGGCCCTGAGTGGCCGGACACCTCCAAAAATCCAAACGATCGAAGATGTGTCGCAGACCCAAGCTGCGCCCAGCTCAAACCTGTGCTGCCCTGACAGTCCCAAGGGAACCCTACAAACTGACATCAGGAACCTGGGCTGGCCACTTTTCTTTCCCAAATAAAATAGCTGATCTTTGCCTCCAGGGGCCTGTGGCCCTGAGTGGCCGGACACCTCCAAAAATCCAAACGATCGAAGATGTGTCGCAGACCCAAGCTGCCCCCAGCTCAAACCTGTGCTGCCCTGACAGTCCCAAGGGAACCCTACAAACTGACATCAGGAACCTGGGCTGGCCACTTTTCTTTCCCAAGGAAAAAGGCTGATCTTTGCCTCCAGGGGCCTGTGGCCCTGAGTGGCCGGACACCTCCAAAAATCCAAACGATCGAAGATGTGTCGCAGACCCAAGCCGCCCCCACATCAAACCTGTGTTGCCCTGACAGTCCCAAGGGAACCCTACAAACTGACATCAGGAACCTGGGCTGGCCACTTTTCCTAGGGAAAAAGGACCGGTCTTTGTTTCCAGGGGCCTGTGGCCCTGACTGGCCGGACACCTCCAAAAATCCAAACGATCGAAGATGTGTCGCAGACCCAAGCTGCCCCCAGCTCAAACCTGTGCTGCCCTGACAGTCCCAAGGGAACCCTACAAACTGACATCAGGAACCTGGGCTGGCCACTTTTCTTTCCCAGGGAAAAGGACCGGTCTGTGTCTCCAGGGGCCTGTGGCCCTGAGTGTCCAGACACCTCCAAAAATCCAAACGATCGAAGATGTGTCGCAGACACAAGCTGCCCCCAGCTCAAACCTGTGCTGCCCTGACAGTCCCAAGGGAACCCTACAAACTGACATCAGGAACCTGGGCTGGCCACTATTCTTTCCCAAGGAAAAAGGACCGGCCTTTGTCTCCAGGAGCCTGTGGCCCTGAGTGGCCGGACACCTCCAAAAATCCAAACGATCGAAGATGTGTCGCAGACCCAAGCTGCCCCCACCTCAAACCTGTGCTGCCCTGACAGTCCCAAGGAAACCCTACAAACTGACATCAGGAATCTGGGCTGGCCACTTTTCTTTCCCAAGGAAAAAGGCTGATCTTTGCCTCCAGGGGCCTGTGGCCCAGAGTGGCCGGACACCTCCAAAAATCCAAACGATCGAAGATGTGTCGCAGACCCAAGCTGCCCCCAGCTCAAACCTGTGCTGCCCTGACAGTCCCAAGGGAACCCTACAAACTGACATCAGGAACCTGGGCTGGCCACTTTTCTTTCCCAGGGAAAAAGGATTGGTCTGTGTCTCCAGGGGCCTGTGGCCCTGAAGTGGCCGGACACCTCCAAAAATCCAAACGATCGAAGATGTGTCGCAGACCCAAGCTGCCCCCAGCTCAAACCTGTGCTGCCCTGACAGTCCCAAGGGAACCCTACAAACTGACATCAGGAATTTGGGATGGTCACTTTTCTTTCCCAGGGAAAAAGGACCGGCCTTTGTCTCCAGGAGCCTGTGGCCCTGAGTGGCCGGACACCTCCAAAAATCCAAACGATCGAGGATGTGTCGCAGACCCAAGCTGCCCCCAGCTCAAACCTGTGCTGCCCTGACAGTCCCAAGGGAACCCTACAAACTGATATCAGGAACCTGGGCTGGCCACTTTTCTTTCCCAAATAAAATAGCTGATCTTTGCCTCCAGGGGCCTGTGGCCCTGAGTGTCCGGACACCTCCAAAAATCCAAACGATCGAAGATGTGTCGCAGACACAAGCTGCCCCCAGCTCAAACCTGTGCTGCCCTGACAGTCCCAAGGGAACCCTACAAACTGACATCAGGAACCTGGGCTGGCCACTTTTCTTTCCCAAGGAAAAAGGCTGATCTTTGCCTCCAGGGGCCTGTGGCCCTGAGTGGCCGGACACCTCCAAAAATCCAAACGATCGAAGATGTGTCGCAGACCCAAGCCGCCCCCACATCAAACCTGTGTTGCCCTGACAGTCCCAAGGGAACCCTACAAACTGACATCAGGAACCTGGGCTGGCCACTTTTCCTAGGGAAAAAGGACCGGTCTTTGTTTCCAGGGGCCTGTGGCCCTGACTGGCCGGACACCTCCAAAAATCCAAACGATCGAAGATGTGTCGCAGACCCAAGCTGCCCCCAGCTCAAACCTGTGCTGCCCTGACAGTCCCAAGGGAACCCTACAAACTGACATCAGGAACCTGGGCTGGCCACTTTTCTTTCCCAGGGAAAAGGACCGGTCTGTGTCTCCAGGGGCCTGTGGCCCTGAGTGTCCAGACACCTCCAAAAATCCAAACGATCGAAGATGTGTCGCAGACACAAGCTGCCCCCAGCTCAAACCTGTGCTGCCCTGACAGTCCCAAGGGAACCCTACAAACTGACATCAGGAACCTGGGCTGGCCACTATTCTTTCCCAAGGAAAAAGGACCGGCCTTTGTCTCCAGGAGCCTGTGGCCCTGAGTGGCCGGACACCTCCAAAAATCCAAACGATCGAAGATGTGTCGCAGACCCAAGCTGCCCCCACCTCAAACCTGTGCTGCCCTGACAGTCCCAAGGAAACCCTACAAACTGACATCAGGAATCTGGGCTGGCCACTTTTCTTTCCCAAGGAAAAAGGCTGATCTTTGCCTCCAGGGGCCTGTGGCCCAGAGTGGCCGGACACCTCCAAAAATCCAAACGATCGAAGATGTGTCGCAGACCCAAGCTGCCCCCAGCTCAAACCTGTGCTGCCCTGACAGTCCCAAGGGAACCCTACAAACTGACATCAGGAACCTGGGCTGGCCACTTTTCTTTCCCAGGGAAAAAGGATTGGTCTGTGTCTCCAGGGGCCTGTGGCCCTGAAGTGGCCGGACACCTCCAAAAATCCAAACGATCGAAGATGTGTCGCAGACCCAAGCTGCCCCCAGCTCAAACCTGTGCTGCCCTGACAGTCCCAAGGGAACCCTACAAACTGACATCAGGAATTTGGGATGGTCACTTTTCTTTCCCAGGGAAAAAGGACCGGCCTTTGTCTCCAGGAGCCTGTGGCCCTGAGTGGCCGGACACCTCCAAAAATCCAAACGATCGAGGATGTGTCGCAGACCCAAGCTGCCCCCAGCTCAAACCTGTGCTGCCCTGACAGTCCCAAGGGAACCCTACAAACTGATATCAGGAACCTGGGCTGGCCACTTTTCTTTCCCAAATAAAATAGCTGATCTTTGCCTCCAGGGGCCTGTGGCCCTGAGTGTCCGGACACCTCCAAAAATCCAAACGATCGAAGATGTGTCGCAGACACAAGCTGCCCCCAGCTCAAACCTGTGCTGCCCTGACAGTCCCAAGGGAACCCTACAAACTGACATCAGGAACCTGGGCTGGCCACTTTTCTTTCCGTGGGAAAAAGGACCGGTCTTTGTCTCCAGGGGCCTGTGGCCCAGAGTGGCCGGACACCTCCAAAAATCCAAACGATCGAAGATGTGTCGCAGACCCAAGCTGCCCCCAGCTCAAACCTGTGCTGCCCTGACAGTCCCAAGGGAACCCTACAAACTGACATCAGGAACCTGGGCTGGCCACTTTTCTTTCCCAAGGAAAAAGGCTGATCTTTGCCTCCAGGGGCCTGTGGCCCAGAGTGGCCGGACACCTCCAAAAATCCAAACGATCGAAGATGTGTCGCAGACCCAAGCTGCCCCCAGCTCAAACCTGTGCTGCCCTGACAGTCCCAAGGGAACCCTACAAACTGACATCAGGAACCTGGGCTGGCCACTTTTCTTTCCCAGGGAAAAAGGATTGGTCTGTGTCTCCAGGGGCCTGTGGCCCTGAAGTGGCCGGACACCTCCAAAAATCCAAACGATCGAAGATGTGTCGCAGACCCAAGCTGCCCCCAGCTCAAACCTGTGCTGCCCTGACAGTCCCAAGGGAACCCTACAAACTGACATCAGGAATTTGGGATGGCCACTTTTCTTTCCCAGGGAAAAAGGACCGGCCTTTGTCTCCAGGAGCCTGTGGCCCTGAGTGGCCGGACACCTCCAAAAATCCAAACGATCGAGGATGTGTCGCAGACCCAAGCTGCCCCCAGCTCAAACCTGTGCTGCCCTGACAGTCCCAAGGGAACCCTACAAACTGATATCAGGAACCTGGGCTGGCCACTTTTCTTTCCCAAGGAAAAAGGCTTATCTTTGCCTCCAGGGGCCTGTGGCCCTGAGTGGCCGGACACCTCCAAAAATCCAAACGATCGAAGATGTGTCGCAGACCCAAGCTGCCCCCAGCTCAAACCTGTGCTGCCCTGACAGTCCCAAGGGAACCCTACAAACTGACATCAGGAACCTGGGCTGGCCACTTTTCTTTCCCAGGGAAAAGGACCGGCCTTTGTCTCCAGGAGCCTGTGGCCCTGAGTGGCCGGACACCTCCAAAAATCCAAACGATCGAAGATGTGTCGCAGACCCAAGCTGTCCCCAGCTCAAACCTGTGCTGCCCTGACAGTCCCAAGGGAACCCTACAAACTGACATCAGGAACCTGGGCTGGCCACTTTTCTTTCCCAAATAAAATAGCTGATCTTTGCCTCCAGGGGCCTGTGGCCCTGAGTGGCCGGACACCTCCAAAAATCCAAACGATCGAAGATGTGTCGCAGACCCAAGCTGCCCCCAGCTCAAACCTGTGCTGCCCTGACAGTCCCAAGGGAACCCTACAAACTGACATCAGGAACCTGGGCTGGCCACTTTTCTTTCCCAAGGAAAAAGGCTGATCTTTGCCTCCAGGGGCCTGTGGCCCTGAGTGGCCGGACACCTCCAAAAATCCAAACGATCGAAGATGTGTCGCAGACCCAAGCTGCCCCCAGCTCAAACCTGTGCTGCCCTGACAGTCCCAAGGGAACCCTACAAACTGACATCAGGAATTTGGGATGGCCACTTTTCTTTCCCAAGGAAAAAGGACCGGTCTTTGTCTCCAGGGGCCTGTGGCCCTGAACTGGCCGGACACCTCCAAAAATCCAAACGATCGAAGATGTGTCGCAGACCCAAGCTGACCCCACCTCAAACCTGTGCTGCCCTGACAGTCCCAAGGGAACCCTACAAACTGACATCAGGAACCTGGGCTGGCCACTTTTCTTTCCCAGGGAAAAGGACCGGTCTGTGTCTCCAGGGGCCTGTGGCCCTGAGTGGCCGGACACCTCCAAAAATCCAAACGATCAAAGATGTGTCGCAGACCCAAGCTGCCCCCACCTCAAACCTGTGCTGCCCTGACAGTCCCAAGGGAGCCCTGCAAACTGACAGCAGGAACCTGGTCTGCTGAATGTGCTTTCACAAGGTTTATATCTCTCGTTTGTGACCAGGGTCCGGCACTCCCCCTGGGGCGTCAGGCCCTGAGCGTCCTTTTCCCTCCTCCATTTCGAAACCTTGCATGATTTTTCCGAGACCCCATCTGCCACCCCCAAATACTCAGGGGATTTTTTTTTCCTGAATGCCTCTTGGGAACTGACTGTAGAAAACTTGTTGCTTGATTTTTTCTCTGCTGGATTTCTCCTTGAGAAAGCTGCCAGCATGTAGCCCTTACCACCACCACTTCGATGGGCCCAGAAATCACAACCTTCAGACCATCAGCATGGGACCCTGCCCACTGCCCCTCCAGTGGCACCTTTCCAAAGCATTGCACTACATTCCAGTAATACTCTGCATTTCCAGTGGTTCAGCCTGTCTGCCCCTCATCCTGACCCTTAAAATGCACTAAGGAATTCTAAAACAGCCTTTAGGAAGGTGTAACAATGCCCTAAAAGACACCAGACAAGTCCTAAAAAGCCTTCCAAAATCCCCTAAATATTCCTAATAGTCCTGCAAAAACACTCAAGGAAACCTGCTCAGCCTCCAAACCCTTCCTGGTGCTCTCTAGCCCACAGATGTCATCCCTACCTTTCTCCAGGGGGTCCTGTTGTCCTCTGAGGGTTCTGTCGTTGTCCTGGTGTGAGGGTCACTGCCTTGTCCTAGCGGGAGCGTTCCGGTGTGCTCTCGCTGTTAGGGTTGCTGTGTGGTGCTGCTGCTGGCAGGGCTGAAAAGGGAAAAGGCTCTTGTTAGGGGGGCTGCTTAGGCTGAGGTTAGGGCTGGGGGGAGAGGTGGTGCTCCTGTACCCTAACTTGCCTCCTAAGCTCTACCCTGTAGCCCTGATCTCCACTGCACTGTCCAGCCCTCAAGCCCTCGCCCTTTACCCCTCAACCTCTCCCTCTGCCCCCCAGCCCTCAGGCTCTGTGTGTCACCCTCGAGCCCCCCCTTTGCCCCTCAAGCCCCCTCTCAGCTGCCCCTCAGCTCCTGTGCGTCACCCTTAATCCCTCTCCTTTGCCCCTCAGCCCCCAGCTTCTCTGTGTCATGCTCCAGCTGCCCCTGCCCCCCTCAGCATCTCTCTGTCACCCACTGTCCCCTCTCCCTGTGCCTCCCTCAGCTCCCAGCCTCTGTCACCCTCAAGCCCCCACAGTGCCCCTCAGCCTCTATGTGCTGTGCCATGAAAAAACATAAAATTTCCCTAAAAACCCCTCATCTTCAAAATGTCCTAAAAGCCCCACAAAAACATAAAAATAGCCTCAGAATACCCTTAAAATACAAGAAAAATACCCTACTTTTAAAAAACCCCTAAAACACACCTAAATATCCCTAAACAACCTTTAAAAAATCCCTCAATATTCCTGAAAGAGCTCTAAAAATACCCCAAAAATACTTAAAATACCCTGATAAGACCCTAAGAAAACCTAAAAGTTCCCTCAAAAGACCTAAAAATACCCTAGTCCTAAGAGTCCTCCACATACCCTCAATAGTCCTAAAAAAGCCCTAAAATTTTTTAAATAGTCCTAAAAAAGCCCCAAGAACACCCAACCCCCCCCCCAAATATTCTAATTAGCAGTGAGAAAGCCCTTAAAATACCCTAAAAAAAATCTTTTAAAAGCCCTGATAAAGGCCTAAAAGTATCCTAAATAGTCACAGAAAATTCCTAAAAAGCTCCTGTGAAAAAAAACCCTAAAATATCTTTTAAAAGCCCTAAAAAAACCCTAAAGAAGTGCTCAGTCCCCAACCTTTACCAGTCACTCTCTAGCCAGCAAACATCATCCCTACCTTTTCATTAGGGTCACTGCCTGCAGCTGCTGGGAGGGTTCTGGGGCTGTCCCAGCAGTAGGGTTGCTGCCTGCAGCTGCTGTTGAGGAACACTGGTGTTCTAGGGGTGTGTTTAGGGTGAGCTTAGGGTTGGGGTGAGGGCTGCTGCTGTACCCTAACCCTTCCTGGTACCCCGTGCCCTGTCCTTTGTACCCCTAACCCTCAGGGTCAGCTCTCCACCTGTCAAGTCCCCCCCTTTTTGCCCCTCAGCCCGCAATGTCTGTGTGTCACCCCAAGCCCCCCGACACTGTCCTGTGGCCCCCTAACCTCCACCGTGCACTTTCCACCCTTGTAGGGGTGGTTTTAAGGGTGAGGTTAAGGGTGCTGTGAGGGCTGGTTCACCTGTCACCCTCAGGCACCCCCCCACTTTGTCCCTCAGGACAGCCCCTGCCTCTCAGCCTCCTTGTGTCACCCTCAGGTTCCCACCGCAGCCTCTCAGCGTCTCTGTGCCACCCTGGAGCCCCCCTTTTTAACTCCTAAAGACCCCTTCTGCCTCTCAGCTGCCCCCATGTTCTTTGTCACCCTCCAGCCCCCTCCCCTCAGCCCCAGGTGCCTTTGTGACACCGCGCGGCCCACAGACGCCGTCCCTGCCTGTTTTCTTTGGGTGTTGTCCTGCTGCGAGGGCCGCACTATCCCCACGAGTCCGGGCTCCCATGTCCTGCTGCAGGGAGTCACACCTGGGGCATGGGAGGAGTGAGGGATGGGGCAGGGGCGGGATGGGGAGGGGTGAAGGGTGGAGAGAGACTGGGGAAGGGGTGGGCTGGAAGGACAAGTAGGGGTGAGGGGTGGAGACAGGGACAGAGCAGAACAGGGCAGAGGGAAGAGGGACATTTGGAGGGGGCAGTCCACATATCCCAGACCAAAGCTGCAGCAAAATACAATTTTAGTGGACAGGGCAAAGCCAAACACCACCTGCAAACTGACACCAGGAACCAGGGCTGGCCACTTTTCTTTCCCAGGGAAAAGGGCATGTCAGGGCCACAGACCCCTGGAGGCAAAGATCAGCCTTTTTCCTTGGGAAAGAAAAGTGGCCAGCCCAGGTTCCTGATGTCAGTTTGTAGGGTTCCCTTGGGACTGTCAGGGCAGCACAGGTTTGAGGTGGGGGCAGCTTGGGTCTGCGACACATCCTCGACCGTTCGGAATTTTTGGAGGTGCCCGGCCACTGTGGGCCACAGGCCCCTGGAGACAAAGATCAGCTTTTTTCCTTTGGAAAGAAAAGTGGTCAGCCCAGGTTCTTAATGTCAGTTTGTAGGGATCCCTTGGGACTGTCAGGGCAGCACAGGTTTGAGGTGGGGGCAGCTTGGGTCTGCAACACATCCTCGATCGTTTGGATTTTTGGAGGTGTCCAGCCACTTCAGTGCCACAGGCCCCTGGAGACACAGACCGGTCCTTTTCCCTGGGAAAGAAAAGTGGCCAGCCCAGGTTCTTAATGTCAGTTTGTAGGGTTCCCTTGGGACTGTCAGGGCAGCACAGGTGTGAGGTGGGGGCAGCTTGGGTCTGTGACACATCCTCGATCGTTCGGATTTTTGGACGTAGCCGGCCACTGAGGACCACAGGCCCATGGAGACAAAGATCAGCCTTTTTCCTTGGGAAAGAAAAGTGGCCAGCCCAGGTTCCTGATGTCAGTTTGTAGGGTTCCCTTGGGACTGTCAGGGCAGCACAGGTTTGAGCTGGGGGCAGCTTGGGTCTGCGACACATCTTCGATCGTTTGGATTTTTGGAGGTGTCCGGCCACTCAGGGCTACAGGTCCCTGGAGACACAGACCGGTCCGGTCCTTTTCCCTGGAAAAGAAAAGTGGCCAGCCCAGGTTCCTGATGTCAGTTTGTAGGGTTCCCTTGGGACTGTCAGGGCAGCACAGGTTTGAGCTGGGGGCAGCTTAGGTCTGCGACACATCCTCGATCGTTCGGATTTTGGGACGCAGCCGGCCACTGAGGGCCTAACCCTAAACCCTAAACCCAAAGCCTAACCCCTAACCCTACAAGATGGTGGCACCCCTGTGCTCACATGATGGGGAGTAAAATGGCAGCACCTGTGTGGTCATGTGACAGGGAGCAAGATGGTGGCGCCCATAGGGTCACGTGATGGGGAGCAAGGTGGCGGTGTCTACATGGTGGGGGTGATGTGGGTAGTGGGTATTGTAATGTGCCAGGTGGAGCACTAATTAGGGGTTGTATAGGTATATATAAAAAAGAAGAAAAACTATATGTCCGGTGCAGCAGTAGAAAGTTTCAGGCTCCCGGGGAGTAAATTCTTTTTTTTTTTTTAATAATTATTTAAAGTTTGTTTTTTATTTTACTCCCAGGGAGCCTGAAAGTTTCTACTGCTGCTTTTTGAAAGCTAGAAAGGGAAACAAAGTTAGAAATGAAAAGATGGAAAGAAAGAAAAAGACAGACTTAAGAGAGGACTTAAGAGAGGACTTAAGAGAGGACTTAAGAGAGCACTTAAGAGAGGACTTAAGAGAGGACTTAAGAGAGGACTTAAGAGAGGACTTAAGAGAGGACTTAAGAGAGGACTTAAGAGAGGACTTAAGAGAGCACTTAAGAGAGGACTTAAGAGACGAAAAGAAATAGGAAAAGAATGGCAAAGAGTAAAAAAATGAGAAGGGTTACAGTGAAAAAGAAAGAGGGTGAGAGTAAAAAAGAGGACAAAAGAATAGAGAAAAAAAAGAAGAGAAGCTGGAGAGAAAAAGAAATAAAGAGTAAAAGCATCAACTAGAGAGACAAATAAATAGTTAGAAATAGTGAAACAGAGAAACAGAAGAAAAGACATACAGGGAAATAGAGAAGCAGAGAGAGAGAGAGTTAGAAACAGTGAGAAACAGAAACAAAGTTAGGGACGGACAGAAATGACGTGACAGAAAGAAAACTAAGAGAAGAAGCAAAGGAAGAAATACAGTGGGGAAAAAAAAATTACTAAACCACAGCAAAAAAACACAGGAGCCAAAGGGGGAAGGGGAGGGAGCAGGGGGCATCATTATTAGGGTTGATTCAAATTTATTGAATATTTTTTTTTATTTACACTCCTGCAAAACACATGGAAACGATGTATAAAAATGGGAACCCTACAAACTGACATCAGGAACCTGGGCTGGCCACTTTTCTTTCCCAAATAAAATAGCAGATCTTTGCCTCCAGGGGCCTGTGGCCCTGAAGTGGCCGGACACCTCCAAAAATCCAAACGATCGAAGATGTGTCGCAGACCCAAGCTGCCCCCAGCTCAAACCTGTGCTGCCATGACAGTCCCAAGGGAACTCTACAAACTGACATCAGGAACCTGGGCTGGCCACTTTTCTTTCCCAAATAAAATAGCTGATCTTTGCCTCCAGGGGCCTGTGGCCCTGAGTGGCCGGACACCTCCAAAAATCCAAACGATCGAAGATGTGTCGCAGACCCAAGCTGCCCCCAGCTCAAACCTGTGCTGCCCTGACAGTCCCAAGGGAACCCTACAAACTGACATCAGGAACCTGGGCTGGCCACTTTTCTTTCCGTGGGAAAAAGGATTGGTCTGTGTCTCCAGGGGCCTGTGGCCCTGAAGTGGCCGGACACCTCCAAAAATCCAAACTATCGAAGATGTGTCGCAGACCCAAGCTGCCCCCAGCTCAAACCTGTGCTGCCCTGACAGTCCCAAGGGAACCCTACAAACTGACATCAGGAATTTGGGATGGCCACTTTTCTTTCCCAGGGAAAAAGGACCGGTCTTTGTCTCCAGGGGCCTGTGGCCCTGAGTGGCCGGACACCTCCAAAAATCCAAACGATCGAAGATGTGTCGCAGACCCAAGCTGCCCCCAGCTCAAACCTGTGCTGCCCTGACAGTCCCAAGGGAACCCTACAAACTGACATCAGGAACCTGGGCTGGCCACTTCTCTTTCCCAAGTAAACGGGACCGGTCTTTGCCTCCAGGGGCCTGTGGCCCTGAAGTGGCCGGACACCTCCAAAAATCCAAACGATCGAAGATGTGTCGCAGACCCAAGCTGCCCCCAGCTCAAACCTGTGCTGCCCTGACAGTCCCAAGGGAACTCTACAAACTGACATCAGGAACCTGGGCTGGCCACTTTTCTTTCCCAAATAAAATAGCTGATCTTTGCCTCCAGGGGCCTGTGGCCCTGAGTGGCCGGGCACCTCCAAAAATCCAAACGATCGAGGATGTGTCGCAGAGCCAAGCTGCCCCCATCTCAAACATGTGCTGCCCTGACAGTCCCAAGAGAACCCTACAAACTGACATCAGGAACCTGGACTGGCCACTTTTCTTTCCCAAGGAAAAAGGCTGATCTTTGCCTCCAGGGGCCTGTGGCCCTGAGTGGCCGGGCACCTCCAAAAATCCAAACGATCGAAGATGTGTCGCAGACCCAAGCTGCCCCCAGCTCAAACCTGTGCTGCCCTGACAGTCCCAAGGGAACCCTACAAACTGACATCAGGAACCTGGGCTGGCCACTTTTCTTTCCCAGGGAAAAGGACCGGTCTTTGTCTCCAGGGGCCTGTGGCCCTGAAGTGGCCGGACACCTCCAAAAATCCAAACGATTGAAGATGTGTCGCAGACACAAGCTGCCCCCAGCTCAAACCTGTGCTGCCCTGACAGTCCCAAGGGAACCCTACAAACTGACATCAGGAACCTGGGCTGGCCACTTCTCTTTCCCAAGGAAAAAGGACCGGCCTTTGTCTCCAGGAGCCTGTGGCCCTGAGTGTCCGGACACCTCCAAAAATCCAAACGATCGAAGATGTGTCGCAGACCCAAGCTGCCCCCAGCTCAAACCTGTGCTGCCCTGACAGTCCCAAGGGAACTCTACAAACTGACATCAGGAAGCTGGGCTGGCCACTTTTCTTTCCCAAATAAAATACCTGATCTTTGCCTCCAGGGGCCTGTGGCCCTGAGTGGCCGGACACCTCCAAAAATCCAAACGATCGAAGATGTGTCGCAGACCCAAGCTGCCCCCAGCTCAAACCTCTGCTGCCCTGACAGTCCCAAGGGAACTCTACAAACTGACATCAGGAACCTGGGCTGGCCACTTTTCTTTCCCAAATACAATAGCTGATCTTTGCCTCCAGGGGCCTGTGGCCCTGAGTGGCCGGACACCTCCAAAAATCCAAACGATCGAAGATGTGTCGCAGACCCAAGCTGCCCCCAGCTCAAACCTGTGCTGCCCTGACAGTCCCAAGGGAACCCTACAAACTGACATCAGGAACCTGGGCTGGCCACTTTTCTTTCCCAAGGAAAAAGGACCGGTCTTTGTCTCCAGGGGCCTGTGGCCCTGAAGTGGCCGGACACCTCCAAAAATCCAAACGATCGAAGATGTGTCGCAGACCCAAGCTGCCCCCAGCTCAAACCTGTGCTGCCCTGACAGTCCCAAGGGAACTCTACAAACTGACATCAGGAACCTGGGCTGGCCACTTTTCTTTGCAAATAAAATAGCTGATCTTTCCCTCCAGGGGCCTGTGGCCCTGAGTGGCCGGGCACCTCCAAAAATCCAAACGATCGAGGATGCGTCGCAGACCCAAGCTGCCCCCAGCTCAAACCTGTGCTGCCCTGACAGTCCCAAGGGAACCCTACAAACTGACAACAGGAACCTGGGCTGGCCACTTTTCTTTCCCAAGGAAAAAGGCTTATCTTTGCCTCCAGGGGCCTGTGGCCCTGAGTGGCCGGACACCTCCAAAAATCCAAACGATCGAAGATGTGTCGCAGACCCAAGCTGCCCCCAGCTCAAACCTGTGCTGCCCTGACAGTCCCAAGGGAACTCTACAAACTGACATCAGGAACCTGGGCTGGCCACTTTTCTTTCCCAAATAAAATAGCTGATCTTTGCCTCCAGGGGCCTGTGGCCCTGAGTGGCCGGACACCTCCAAAAATCCAAACGATCGAAGATGTGTCACAGACCCAAGCTGCCCCCAGCTCAAACCTGTGCTGCCCTGACAGTCCCAAGGGAACCCTACAAACTGACATCAGGAACCTGGGCTGGCCACTTTTCTTTCCCAGGGAAAAGGACCGGTCTTTGTCTCCAGGGGCCTGTGGCCCTGAAGTGGCCGGACACCTCCAAAAATCCAAACGATTGAAGATGTGTCGCAGACCCAAGCTGCCCCCACCTCAAACCGCTGCTGCCCGGACAGTCCCAAGGGAACTCTACAAACTGACATCAGGAAGCTGGGCTGGCCACTTTTCTTTCCCAAATAAAATAGCTGATCTTTGCCTCCAGGGGCCTGTGGCCCTGAGTGGCCGGACACCTCCAAAAATCCAAACGATCGAGGATGTGTCGCAGAGCCAAGCTGCCCCCATCTCAAACCTGTGCTGCCCTGACAGTCCCAAGGGAACCCTACAAACTGACATCAGGAACCTGGGCTGGCCACTTTTCTTTCCGTGGGAAAAAGGACCGGTCTTTGTCTCCAGGGGCCTGTGGCCCTGAAGTGGCCGGACACCTCCAAAAATCCAAACGATCGAAGATGTGTCGCAGACCCAAGCTGCCCCCAGCTCAAACCTCTGCTGCCCTGACAGTCCCAAGGGAACTCTACAAACTGACATCAGGAACCTGGGCTGGCCACTTTTCTTTCCCAAATACAATAGCTGATCTTTGCCTCCAGGGGCCTGTGGCCCTGAAGTGGCCGGACACCTCCAAAAATCCAAACGATCGAAGATGTGTCGCAGACCCAAGCTGTCCCCAGCTCAAACCTGTGCTGCCCTGACAGTCCCAAGGGAACCCTACAAACTGACATCAGGAACCTGGGCTGGCCACTTTTATTTCCCAATTGAAAAGGCTGATCTTTGCCTCCAGGGGCCTGTGGCCCTGAGTGTCCGGACACCTCCAAAAATCCAAACGATCGAAGATGTGTCGCAGACCCAAGCTGCCCCCAGCTCAAACCTGTGCTGCCCTGACAGTCCCAAGGGAACCCGAGAAACTGACATCAGGAATTTGGGATGGCCACTTTTCTTTCCCAGGGAAAAAGGACCAGTCTTTCTCTCCAGGAGCCTGTGGACCTGAGTGGCCGGACACCTCCAAAAATCCAAACGATCGAAGATGTGTCGCAGACCCAAGCTGCCCCCAGCTCAAACCTGTGCTGCCCTGACAGTCCCAAGGGAACCCTACAAACTGACATCAGGAACCTGGGATGGCCACTTTTATTTCCCAAGTAAAAAGGCTGATCTTTGCCTCCAGGGGCCTGTGGCCCTGAAGTGGCCGGACACCTCCAAAAATCCAAACGATCGAAGATGTGTCGCAGACCCAAGCTGCCCCCAGCTCAAACCTGTGCTGCCCTGACAGTCCCAAGGGAACCCTACAAACTGACATCAGGAACCTGGGCTGGCCACTTTTCTTTCCCAAATAAAATAGCTGATCTTTGCCTCCAGGGGCCTGTGGCCCTGAGTGTCCGGACACCTCCAAAAATCCAAACGATCGAAGATGTGTCGCAGACACAAGCTGCCCCCAGCTCAAACCTGTGCTGCCCTGACAGTCCCAAGGGAACCCTACAAACTGACATCAGGAACCTGGGCTGGCCACTTTTCTTTCCCAGGGAAAAAGGACCGGCCTTTGTCTCCAGGGGCCTGTGGCCCTGAAGTGGCCGGACACCTCCAAAAATCCAAACGATCGAAGATGTGTCGCAGACCCAAGCTGCCCCCAGCTCAAACCTGTGCTGCCCTGACAGTCCCAAGGGAACCCTACAAACTGACATCAGGAACCTGGGATGGCCACTTTTCTTTCCCAAGGAAAAAGGGTGATCTTTGCCTCCAGGGGCCTGTGGCCCTGAGTGGCCGGACACCTCCAAAAATCCAAACGATCGAAGATGTGTCGCAGACCCAAGCTGTCCCCAGCTCAAACCTGTGCTGCCCTGACAGTCCCAAGGGAACCCTACAAACTGACATGAGGAACCTGGGCTGGCCACTTTTCTTTCCCAAATAAAATAGCTGATCTTTGCCTCCAGGGGCCTGTGGCCCTGAGTGGCCGGGCACCTCCAAAAATCCAAACGATCGAGGATGTGCCGCAGACCCAAGCTGCCCCCACCTCAAACCTGTGCTGCCCTGACAGTCCCAAGGGAACCCTACAAACTGACATCAGGAAGCTGGGCTGGCCACTTTTCTTTCCCAAATAAAATAGCTGATCTTTGCCTCCAGGGACCTGTGGCCCTGAAGTGGCCGGACACCTCCAAAAATCCAAACGATCGAAGATGTGTCGCAGACACAAGCTGCCCCCAGCTCAAACCTGTGCTGCCCTGACAGTCCCAAGGGAACCCTACAAACTGACATCAGGAACCTGGGCTGGCCACTTTTCTTTCCCAAGGAAAAAGGACCGGTCTTTGTCTCCAGGGGCCTGTGGCCCTGAAGTGGCCGGACACCTCCAAAAATCCAAACGATCGAAGATGTGTCGCAGACCCAAGCTGCCCCCAGCTCAAACCTCTGCTGCCCTGACAGTCCCAAGGGAACTCTACAAACTGACATCAGGAACCTGGGCTGGCCACTTTTCTTTCCCAAATACAATAGCTGATCTTTGCCTCCAGGGGCCTGTGGCCCTGAGTGTCCGGACACCTCCAAAAATCCAAACGATCGAAGATGTGTCGCAGACCCAAGCTGCCCCCAGCTCAAACCTGTGCTGCCCTGACAGTCCCAAGGGAACTCTACAAACTGACATCAGGAAGCTGGGCTGGCCACTTTTCTTTCCCAAATAAAATAGCTGATCTTTGCCTCCTGGGGCCTGTGGCCCTGAGTGGCCGGGCACCTCCAAAAATCCAAACGATCGAGGATGTGTCGCAGAGCCAAGCTGCCCCCAGCTCAAACCTCTGCTGCCCTGACAGTCCCAAGGGAACCCTACAAACTGACATCAGGAACCTGGGCTGGCCACTTCTCTTTCCCAAGTAAACGGGACCGGCCTTTTTCTCCAGGAGCCTGTGGCCCTGAGTGTCCGGACACCTCCAAAAATCCAAACGATCGAAGATGTGTCGCAGACCCAAGCTGCCCCCAGCTCAAACCTGTGCTGCCCTGACAGTCCCAAGGGAACCCTACAAACTGACATCAGGAACCTGGGCTGGCCACTTTTATTTCCCAATTGAAAAGGCTGATCTTTGCCTCCAGGGGCCTGTGGCCCTGAGTGTCCGGACACCTCCAAAAATCCAAACGATCGAAGATGTGTCGCAGACCCAAGCTGCCCCCAGCTCAAACCTGTGCTGCCCTGACAGTCCCAAGGGAACCCGAGAAACTGACATTAGGAATTTGGGATGGCCACTTTTCTTTCCCAAGGAAAAAGGACCGGTCTTTCTCTCCAGGAGCCTGTGGCCCTGAGTGGCCGGACACCTCCAAAAATCCAAACGATCGAAGATGTGTCGCAGACCCAAGCTGCCCCCACCTCAAACCTGTGCTGCCCTGACAGTCCCAAGGGAACCCTACAAACTGACATCAGGAACCTGGGATGGCCACTTTTATTTCCCAAGTAAAAAGGCTGATCTTTGCCTCCAGGGGCCTGTGGCCCTGAAGTGGCCGGACACCTCCAAAAATCCAAACGATCGAAGATGTGTCGCAGACCCAAGCTGCCCCCAGCTCAAACCTGTGCTGCCCTGACAGTCCCAAGGGAACCCTACAAACTGACATCAGGAACCTGGGCTGGCCACTTTTCTTTCCCAGGGAAAAAGGATTGGTCTGTGTCTCCAGGGGCCTGTGGCCCTGAAGTGGCCGGACACCTCCAAAAATCCAAACGATCGAAGATGTGTCGCAGACACAAGCTGCCCCCAGCTCAAACCTGTGCTGCCCTGACAGTCCCAAGGGAACCCTACAAACTGACATCAGGAACCTGGGATGGCCACTTTTATTTCCCAAGTAAAAAGGCTGATCTTTGCCTCCAGGGGCCTGTGGCCCTGAAGTGGCCGGACACCTCCAAAAATCCAAACGATCGAAGATGTGTCGCAGACCCAAGCTGCCCCCAGCTCAAACCTGTGCTGCCCTGACAGTCCCAAGGGAACCCTACAAACTGACATCAGGAACCTGGGCTGGCCACTTTTCTTTCCCAAATAAAATAGCTGATCTTTGCCTCCAGGGGCCTGTCGCCCTGAGTGTCCGGACACCTCCAAAAATCCAAACGATCGAAGATGTGTCGCAGACACAAGCTGCCCCCAGCTCAAACCTGTGCTGCCCTGACAGTCCCAAGGGAACCCTACAAACTGACATCAGGAACCTGGGCTGGCCACTTTTCTTTCCGTGGGAAAAAGGACCGGTCTTTGTCTCCAGGGGCCTGTGGCCCTGAAGTGGCCGGACACCTCCAAAAATCCAAACGATCAAAGATGTGTCACAGACCCAAGGTGCCCCCAGCTCAAACCTGTGCTGCCCTGACAGTCCCAAGGGAACCCTACAAACTGACATCAGGAATTTGGGATGGCCACTTTTATTTCCCAAGTAAAAAGGCTGATCTTTGCCTCCAGGGGCCTGTGGCCCTGAAGTGGCCGGACACCTCCAAAAATCCAAACGATCGAAGATGTGTCGCAGACCCAAGCTGCCCCCAGCTCAAACCTGTGCTGCCCTGACAGTCCCAAGGGAACCCTACAAACTGACATCAGGAACCTGGGCTGGCCACTTTTCTTTCCCAGGGAAAAAGGACTGGCCTTTGTCTCCAGGAGCCTGTGGCCCTGAGTGGCCGGACACCTCCAAAAATCCAAACGATCGAAGATGTGTCGCAGACCCAAGCTGCCCCCAGCTCAAACCTGTGCTGCCCTGACAGTCCCAAGGGAACCCTACAAACTGACATCAGGAACCTGGGCTGGCCACTTTTCTTTCCCAAGGAAAAAGGCTGATCTTTGCCTCCAGGGGCCTGTGGCCCTGAGTGGCCGGACACCTCCAAAAATCCAAACGATCGAAGATGTGTCGCAGACCCAAGCTGCCCCCACATCAAACCTGTGTTGCCCTGACAGTCCCAAGGGAACCCTACAAACTGACATCAGGAACCTGGGCTGGCCACTTTTCCTAGGGAAAAAGGACGGGTCTTTGTTTCCAGGGGCCTGTGGCCCTGAGTGGCCGGACACCTCCAAAAATCCAAACGATCGAAGATGTGTCGCAGAGCCAAGCTGCGCCCAGCTCAAACCTGTGCTGCCCTGACAGTCCCAAGGGAACCCTACAAACTGACATCAGGAACCTGGGCTGGCCACTTTTCTTTCCCAAATAAAATAGCTGATCTTTACCTCCAGGGGCCTGTGGCCCTGAGTGGCCGGACACCTCCAAAAATCCAAACGATTGAAGATGTGTCGCAGACACAAGCTGCCCCCAGCTCAAACCTGTGCTGCCCTGACAGTCCCAAGGGAACCCTACAAACTGACATCAGGAACCTGGGCTGGCCACTTTTCTTTCCCAAGGAAAAAGGCTGATCTTTGCCTCCAGGGGCCTGTGGCCCAGAGTGGCCGGACACCTCCAAAAATCCAAACGATCGAAGATGTGTCGCAGACCCAAGCTGCCCCCAGCTCAAACCTGTGCTGCCCTGACAGTCCCAAGGGAACCCTACAAACTGACATCAGGAACCTGGGCTGGCCACTTTTCTTTCTCAGGGAAAAAGGATTGGTCTGTGTCTCCAGGGGCCTGTGGCCCTGAAGTGGCCGGACACCTCCAAAAATCCAAACGATCGAAGATGTGTCGCAGACCCAAGCTGCCCCCAGCTCAAACCTGTGCTGCCCTGACAGTCCCAAGGGAACCCTACAAACTGACATCAGGAATTTGGGATGGCCACTTTTCTTTCCCAGGGAAAAAGGACCGGCCTTTGTCTCCAGGAGCCTGTGGCCCTGAGTGGCCGGACACCTCCAAAAATCCAAACGATCGAGGATGTGTCGCAGACCCAAGCTGCCCCCAGCTCAAACCTGTGCTGCCCTGACAGTCCCAAGGGAACCCTACAAACTGATATCAGGAACCTGGGCTGGCCACTTTTCTTTCCCAAGGAAAAAGGCTTATCTTTGCCTCCAGGGGCCTGTGGCCCTGAAGTGGCCGGACACCTCCAAAAATCCAAACGATCGAAGATGTGTCGCAGACCCAAGCTGCCCCCAGCTCAAACCTGTGCTGCCCTGACAGTCCCAAGGGAACCCTACAAACTGACATCAGGAACCTGGGCTGGCCACTTTTCTTTCCCAGGGAAAAGGACCGGCCTTTGTCTCCAGGAGCCTGTGGCCCTGAGTGGCCGGACACCTCCAAAAATCCAAACGATCGAAGATGTGTCGCAGACCCAAGCTGTCCCCAGCTCAAACCTGTGCTGCCCTGACAGTCCCAAGGGAACCCTACAAACTGACATCAGGAACCTGGGCTGGCCACTTTTCTTTCCCAAATAAAATAGCTGATCTTTGCCTCCAGGGGCCTGTGGCCCTGAGTGGCCGGACACCTCCAAAAATCCAAACGATCAAAGATGTGTCGCAGACCCAAGCTGTCCCCAGCTCAAACCTGTGCTGCCCTGACAGTCCCAAGGGAACCCTACAAACTGACATCAGGAACCTGGGCTGGCCACTTTTCTTTCCCAAGGAAAAAGGGTGATCTTTGCCTCCAGGGGCCTGTGGCCCTGAGTGGCCGGACACCTCCAAAAATCCAAACGATCGAAGATGTGTCGCAGACCCAAGCTGCCCCCACCTCAAACCTGTGCTGCCCTGACAGTCCCAAGGGAACCCTACAAACTGACATCAGGAATTTGGGATGGCCACTTTTCTTTCCCAAGGAAAAAGGACTGGTCTTTGTCTCCAGGGGCCTGTGGCCCTGAAGTGGCCGGACACCTCCAAAAATCCAAACGATCGAAGATGTGTCGCAGACCCAAGCTGCCCCCAGCTCAAACCTGTGCTGCCCTGACAGTCCCAAGGGAACCCTACAAACTGACATCAGGAACCTGGGCTGGCCACTTTTCTTTCCCAGGGAAAAGGACCGGTCTGTGTCTCCAGGGGCCTGTGGCCCTGAGTGGCCGGACACCTCCAAAAATCCAAACGATCAAAGATGTGTCGCAGACCCAAGCTGCCCCCACCTCAAACCTGTGCTGCCCTGACAGTCCCAAGGGAGCCCTGCAAACTGACATCAGGAACCTGGTCTGCTGAATGTGCTT
Source organism: Vidua macroura (assembly GCF_024509145.1). Classification (NCBI taxonomy): domain Eukaryota; kingdom Metazoa; phylum Chordata; class Aves; order Passeriformes; family Viduidae; genus Vidua; species Vidua macroura. The sequence goes on along the minus strand of NC_071595.1, from coordinate 7,754,909 downwards.
TCACAAGGTTTATATCTCTCGTTTGTGACCAGGGTCCGGCACTCCCCCTGGGGCGTCAGGCCCTGAGCGTCCTTTTCCCTCCTCCATTTCGAAACCTTGCATGATTTTTCCGAGACCCCATCTGCCACCCCCAAATACTCAGGGGATTTTTTTTTCCTGAATGCCTCTTGGGAACTGACTGTAGAAAACTTGTTGCTTGATTTTTTCTCTGCTGGATTTCTCCTTGAGAAAGCTGCCAGCATGTAGCCCTTACCACCACCACTTCGATGGGCCCAGAAATCACAACCTTCAGACCATCAGCATGGGACCCTGCCCACTGCCCCTCCAGTGGCACCTTTCCAAAGCATTGCACTACATTCCAGTAATACTCTGCATTTCCAGTGGTTCAGCCTGTCTGCCCCTCATCCTGACCCTTAAAATGCACTAAGGAATTCTAAAACAGCCTTTAGGAAGGTGTAACAATGCCCTAAAAGACACCAGACAAGTCCTAAAAAGCCTTCCAAAATCCCCTAAATATTCCTAATAGTCCTGCAAAAACACTCAAGGAAACCTGCTCAGCCTCCAAACCCTTCCTGGTGCTCTCTAGCCCACAGATGTCATCCCTACCTTTCTCCAGGGGGTCCTGTTGTCCTCTGAGGGTTCTGTCGTTGTCCTGGTGTGAGGGTCACTGCCTTGTCCTAGCGGGAGCGTTCCGGTGTGCTCTCGCTGTTAGGGTTGCTGTGTGGTGCTGCTGCTGGCAGGGCTGAAAAGGGAAAAGGCTCTTGTTAGGGGGGCTGCTTAGGCTGAGGTTAGGGCTGGGGGGAGAGGTGGTGCTCCTGTACCCTAACTTGCCTCCTAAGCTGTACCCTGTAGCCCTGATCTCCACTGCACTGTCCAGCCCTCAAGCCCTCGCCCTTTACCCCTCAACCTCTCCCTCTGCCCCCCAGCCCTCAGGCTCTGTGTGTCACCCTCGAGCCCCCCCTTTGCCCCTCAAGCCCCCTCTCAGCTGCCCCTCAGCTCCTGTGCGTCACCCTTAATCCCTCTCCTTTGCCCCTCAGCCCCCAGCTTCTCTGTGTCATGCTCCAGCTGCCCCTGCCCCCCTCAGCATCTCTCTGTCACCCACTGTCCCCTCTCCCTGTGCCTCCCTCAGCTCCCAGCCTCTGTCACCCTCAAGCCCCCACAGTGCCCCTCAGCCTCTATGTGCTGTGCCATGAAAAAACATAAAATTTCCCTAAAAACCCCTCATCTTCAAAATGTCCTAAAAGCCCCACAAAAACATAAAAATAGCCTCAGAATACCCTTAAAATACAAGAAAAATACCCTACTTTTAAAAAACCCCTAAAACACACCTAAATATCCCTAAACAACCTTTAAAAAATCCCTCAATATTCCTGAAAGAGCTCTAAAAATACCCCAAAAATACTTAAAATACCCTGATAAGACCCTAAGAAAACCTAAAAGTTCCCTCAAAAGACCTAAAAATACCCTAGTCCTAAGAGTCCTCCACATACCCTCAATAGTCCTAAAAAAGCCCTAAAATTTTTTAAATAGTCCTAAAAAAGCCCCAAGAACACCCAACCCCCCCCCCCAATATTCTAATTAGCAGTGAGAAAGCCCTTAAAATACCCTAAAAAAAATCTTTTAAAAGCCCTGATAAAGGCCTAAAAGTATCCTAAATAGTCACAGAAAATTCCTAAAAAGCTCCTGTGAAAAAAAACCCTAAAATATCTTTTAAAAGCCCTAAAAAAACCCTAAAGAAGTGCTCAGTCCCCAACCTTTACCAGTCACTCTCTAGCCAGCAAACATCATCCCTACCTTTTCATTAGGGTCACTGCCTGCAGCTGCTGGGAGGGTTCTGGGGCTGTCCCAGCAGTAGGGTTGCTGCCTGCAGCTGCTGTTGAGGAACACTGGTGTTCTAGGGGTGTGTTTAGGGTGAGCTTAGGGTTGGGGTGAGGGCTGCTGCTGTACCCTAACCCTTCCTGGTACCCCGTGCCCTGTCCTTTGTACCCCTAACCCTCAGGGTCAGCTCTCCACCTGTCAAGTCCCCCCCTTTTTGCCCCTCAGCCCGCAATGTCTGTGTGTCACCCCAAGCCCCCCGACACTGTCCTGTGGCCCCCTAACCTCCACCGTGCACTTTCCACCCTTGTAGGGGTGGTTTTAAGGGTGAGGTTAAGGGTGCTGTGAGGGCTGGTTCACCTGTCACCCTCAGGCACCCCCCCACTTTGTCCCTCAGGACAGCCCCTGCCTCTCAGCCTCCTTGTGTCACCCTCAGGTTCCCACCGCAGCCTCTCAGCGTCTCTGTGCCACCCTGGAGCCCCCCTTTTTAACTCCTAAAGACCCCTTCTGCCTCTCAGCTGCCCCCATGTTCTGTGTCACCCTCCAGCCCCCTCCCCTCAGCCCCAGCTGCCTTTGTGACACCGCGCGGCCCACAGACGCCGTCCCTGCCTGTTTTCTTTGGGTGTTGTCCTGCTGCGAGGGCCGCACTATCCCCACGAGTCCGGGCTCCCATGTCCTGCTGCAGGGAGTCACACCTGGGGCATGGGAGGAGTGAGGGATGGGGCAGGGGCGGGATGGGGAGGGGTGAAGGGTGGAGAGAGACTGGGGAAGGGGTGGGCTGGAAGGACAAGTAGGGGTGAGGGGTGGAGACAGGGACAGAGCAGAACAGGGCAGAGGGAAGAGGGACATTTGGAGGGGGCAGTCCACATATCCCAGACCAAAGCTGCAGCAAAATACAATTTTAGTGGACAGGGCAAAGCCAAACACCACCTGCAAACTGACACCAGGAACCAGGGCTGGCCACTTTTCTTTCCCAGGGAAAAGGGCATGTCAGGGCCACAGACCCCTGGAGGCAAAGATCAGCCTTTTTCCTTGGGAAAGAAAAGTGGCCAGCCCAGGTTCCTGATGTCAGTTTGTAGGGTTCCCTTGGGACTGTCAGGGCAGCACAGGTTTGAGGTGGGGGCAGCTTGGGTCTGCGACACATCTTCGATCGTTTGGATTTTTGGAGGTATCCGGCCACTCAGGGCTACAGGTCCCTGGAGACACAGACCGGTCCTTTTCCCTGGAAAAGAAAAGTGGCCAGCCCAGGTTCCTGATGTCAGTTTGTAGGGTTCCCTTGGGACTGTCAGGGCAGCACAGGTTTGAGCTGGGGGCAGCTTAGGTCTGCGACACATCCTCGATCGTTCGGATTTTGGGACGCAGCCGGCCACTGAGGGCCTAACCCTAAACCCTAAACCCAAAGCCTAACCCCTAACCCTACAAGATGGTGGCACCCCTGTGCTCACATGATGGGGAGTAAAATGGCAGCACCTGTGTGGTCATGTGACAGGGAGCAAGATGGTGGCGCCCATAGGGTCACGTGATGGGGAGCAAGGTGGCGGTGTCTACATGGTGGGGGTGATGTGGGTAGTGGGTATTGTAATGTGCCAGGTGGAGCACTAATTAGGGGTTGTATAGGTATATATAAAAAAGAAGAAAAACTATATGTCCGGTGCAGCAGTAGAAAGTTTCAGACTCCCGGGGAGTAAATTCTTTTTTTTTTTTTAATAATTATTTAAAGTTTGTTTTTTATTTTACGCCCAGGGAGCCTGAAAGTTTCTACTGCTGCTTTTTGAAAGCTAGAAAGGGAAACAAAGTTAGAAATGAAAAGATGGAAAGAAAGAAAAAGACAGACTTAAGAGAGGACTTAAGAGAGGACTTAAGAGAGGACTTAAGAGAGCACTTAAGAGAGGACTTAAGAGAGGACTTAAGAGAGGACTTAAGAGAGGACTTAAGAGAGCACTTAAGAGAGCACTTAAGAGAGGACTTAAGAGAGGACTTAAGAGACGAAAAGAAATAGGAAAAGAATGGCAAAGAGTAAAAAAATGAGAAGGGTTACAGTGAAAAAGAAAGAGGGTGAGAGTAAAAAAGAGGACAAAAGAATAGAGAAAAAAAAGAAGAGAAGCTGGAGAGAAAAAGAAATAAAGAGTAAAAGCATCAACTAGAGAGACAAATAAATAGTTAGAAATAGTGAAACAGAGAAACAGAAGAAAAGACATACAGGGAAATAGAGAAGCAGAGAGAGAGAGAGTTAGAAACAGTGAGAAACAGAAACAAAGTTAGGGACGGACAGAAATGACGTGACAGAAAGAAAACTAAGAGAAGAAGCAAAGGAAGAAATACAGTGGGGAAAAAAAAATTACTAAACCACAGCAAAAAAACACAGGAGCCAAAGGGGGAAGGGGAGGGAGCAGGGGGCATCATTATTAGGGTTGATTCAAATTTATTGAATATTTTTTTTTATTTACACTCCTGCAAAACACATGGAAACGATGTATAAAAATGGGAACCCTACAAACTGACATCAGGAACCTGGGCTGGCCACTTTTCTTTCCCAAATAAAATAGCTGATCTTTGCCTCCAGGGGCCTGTGGCCCTGAAGTGGCCGGACACCTCCAAAAATCCAAACGATCGAAGATGTGTCGCAGACCCAAGCTGCCCCCAGCTCAAACCTGTGCTGCCATGACAGTCCCAAGGGAACTCTACAAACTGACATCAGGAACCTGGGCTGGCCACTTTTCTTTCCCAAATAAAATAGCTGATCTTTGCCTCCAGGGGCCTGTGGCCCTGAGTGGCCGGACACCTCCAAAAATCCAAACGATCGAAGATGTGTCGCAGACCCAAGCTGCCCCCAGCTCAAACCTGTGCTGCCCTGACAGTCCCAAGGGAACCCTACAAACTGACATCAGGAACCTGGGCTGGCCACTTTTCTTTCCCAAGGAAAAGGGACCGGTCTTTGTCTCCAGGGGCCTGTGGCCCTGAGTGTCCGGACACCTCCAAAAATCCAAACGATCGAAGATGTGTCGCAGACCCAAGCTGCCCCCAGCTCAAACCTGTGCTGCCCTGACAGTCCCAAGGGAACCCTACAAACTGACATCAGGAACCTGGGCTGGCCACTTTTCTTTCCCAGGGAAAAAGGATTGGTCTGTGTCTCCAGGGGCCTGTGGCCCTGAAGTGGCCGGACACCTCCAAAAATCCAAACTATCGAAGATGTGTCGCAGACCCAAGCTGCCCCCAGCTCAAACCTGTGCTGCCCTGACAGTCCCAAGGGAACCCTACAAACTGACATCAGGAACCTGGGCTGGCCACTTTTCTTTCCCAAGGAAAAAGGATTGGTCTTTGTATCCAGGGGCCTGAGGCCCTGAAGTGGCCGGACACCTCCAAAAATCCAAACGATCGAAGATGTGTCGCAGACCCAAGCTGCCCCCAGCTCAAACCTGTGCTGCCCTGACAGTCCCAAGGGAACCCTACAAACTGACATCAGGAACCTGGGCTGGCCACTTTTCTTTCCCAAGGAAAAAGGCTGATCTTTGCCTCCAGGGGCCTGTGGCCCTGAGTGGCCGGACACCTCCAAAAATCCAAACGATCGAAGATGTGTCGCAGACCCAAGCTGCCCCCAGCTCAAACCTGTGCTGCCCCGACAGTCCCAAGGGAACCCTAGAAACTGACATCAGGAATTTGGGCTGGCCACTTTTCTTTCCCAAGGAAAAAGGACCGGCCTTTGAATCCAGGAGCCTGTGGCCCTGAGTGGCCGGACACCTCCAAAAATGCAAACGATCGAAGATGTGTCGCAGACCCAAGCTGCCCCCAGCTCAAACCTGTGTTGCCCTGACAGTCCCAAGGGAACCCTACAAACTGACATCAGGAACCTGGGCTGGCCACTTTTCCCGGGGAAAAAGGACCGGTCTTTGTCTCTAGGGGACTGTGGCCCTGACTGGACGGACACCTCCAAAAATCCAAATGATCGAGGATGTGTCGCAGACCCAAGCTGCCCCCACCTCAAACCTGTGCTGCCCTGACAGTCCCAAGGGAACCCTACAAACTGACATCAGGAACCTGGGCTGGCCACTTTTCTTTCCCAAGGAAAAAGGACCGGCCTTTGTCTCCAGGAGCCTGTGGCCCTGAGTGGCCGGGCACCTCCAAAAATCCAAACGATCGAAGATGTGTCGCAGACCCAAGCTGTCCCCAGCTCAAACCTCTGCTGCCCTGACAGTCCCAAGGGAACCCTACAAACTGACATCAGGAAGCTGGGCTGGCCACTTTTCTTTCCCAAATAAAATAGCTGATCTTTGCCTCCAGGGGCCTGTGGCCCTGAGTGTCCGGACACCTCCAAAAATCCAAACGATCGAAGATGTGTCGCAGACCCAAGCTGCCCCCAGCTCAAACCTGTGCTGCCCTGACAGTCCCAAGGGAACTCTACAAACTGACATCAGGAACCTGGGCTGGCCACTTTTCTTTCCCAAATAAAATAGCTGATCTTTGCCTCCAGGGGGCTGTGGCCCTGAGTGGCCGGAAACCTCCAAAAATCCAAACGATCGAAGATGTGTCGCAGACCCAAGCTGCCCCCAGCTCAAACCTGTGCTGCCCTGACAGTCCCAAGGGAACTCTACAAACTGACATCAGGAACCTGGGCTGGCCACTTTTTTTTCCCAAATAAAATAGCTGATCTTTGCCTCCAGGGGCCTGTGGCCCTGAGTGGGCGGGCACCTCCAAAAATCCAAACGATCGAGGATGTGTCGCAGACCCAAGCTGCCCCCATCTCAAATATGTGCTGCCCTGACAGTCCCAAGAGAACCCTACAAACTGACATCAGGAACCTGGGCTGGCCACTTTTCTTTCCCAAGGAAAAAGGCTGATCTTTGCCTCCAGGGGCCTGTGGCCCTGAGTGGCCGGGCACCTCCAAAAATCCAAACGATCGAAGATGTGTCGCAGACCCAAGCTGCCCCCAGCTCAAACCTGTGCTGCCCTGACAGTCCCAAGGGAACCCTACAAACTGACATCAGGAACCTGGGCTGGCCACTTTTCTTTCCCAGGGAAAAGGACCGGTCTTTGTCTCCAGGGGCCTGTGGCCCTGAAGTGGCCGGACACCTCCAAAAATCCAAACGATCGAAGATGTGTCGCAGACCCAAGCTGCCCCCAGCTCAAACCTGTGCTGCCCTGACAGTCCCAAGGGAACCCTACAAACTGACATCAGGAACCTGGGCTGGCCACTTTTCTTTCCCAAATAAAATAGCTGATCTTTGCCTCCAGGGGCCTGTGGCCCTGAGTGGCCGGACACCTCCAAAAATCCAAACGATCGAAGATGTGTCGCAGACCCAAGCTGCCCCCAGCTCAAACCTGTGCTGCCCTGACAGTCCCAAGGGAACCCTACAAACTGACATCAGGAACCTGGGCTGGCCACTTTTCTTTCCCAGGGAAAAGGACCGGTCTTTGTCTCCAGGGGCCTGTGGCCCTGAAGTGGCCGGACACCTCCAAAAATCCAAACGATCGAAGATGTGTCGCAGACCCAAGCTGCCCCCAGCTCAAACCTGTGCTGCCCTGACAGTCCCAAGGGAACCCTACAAACTGACATCAGGAACCTGGGCTGGCCACTTTTCTTTCCCAAGGAAAAGAGCTGATCTTTGCCTCCAGGGGCCTGTGTCCCTGAGTGGCCGGACACCTCCAAAAATCCAAACGATCGAAGATGTGTCGCAGACCCAAGCTGCCCCCAGCTCAAACCTGTGCTGCCCTGACAGTCCCAAGGGAACCCTACAAACTGACATCAGGAACCTGGGCTGGCCACTTTTCTTTCCCAGGGAAAAAGGACCGGTCTTTGTCTCCAGGGGCCTGTGGCCCTGAAGTGGCCGGACACCTCCAAAAATCCAAACGATCGAAGATGTGTCGCAGACCCAAGCTGCCCCCAGCTCAAACCTGTGCTGCCCTGACAGTCCCAAGGGAACCCTACAAACTGACATCAGGAACCTGGGCTGGCCACTTTTCTTTCCCAAGGAAAAAGGCTGATCTTTGCCTCCAGGGGCCTGTGGCCCTGAGTGGCCGGACACCTCCAAAAATCCAAACGATCGAAGATGTGTCGCAGACCCAAGCTGCCCCCAGCTCAAACCTGTGCTGCCCTGACAGTCCCAAGGGAACCCTACAAACTGACATCAGGAACCTGGGCTGGCCACTTTTCTTTCCCAAGGAAAAAGGCTGATCTTTGCCTCCAGGGGCCTGTGGCCCTGAGTGGCCGGACACCTCCAAAAATCCAAACGATCGAAGATGTGTCGCAGACCCAAGCTGCCCCCAGCTCAAACCTGTGCTGCCCCGACAGTCCCAAGGGAACCCTAGAAACTGACATCAGGAACCTGGGCTGGCCACTTTTCTTTCCCAAGGAAAAAGGACCGGCCTTTGAATCCAGGAGCCTGTGGCCCTGAGTGGCCGGACACCTCCAAAAATCCAAACGATCGAAGATGTGTCGCAGACCCAAGCTGCCCCCAGCTCAAACCTGTGCTGCCCTGACAGTCCCAAGGGAACCCTACAAACTGACATCAGGAAGCTGGGCTGGCCACTTTTCTTTCCCAAGGAAAAAGGCTGATCTTTGCCTCCAGGGGCCTGTGGCCCTGAGTGGCCGGACACCTCCAAAAATCCAAACGATCGAAGATGTGTCGCAGACCCAAGCTGCCCCCAGCTCAAACCTGTGCTGCCCTGACAGTCCCAAGGGAACTCTACAAACTGACATCAGGAACCTGGGCTGGCCACTTTTCTTTCCCAAATAAAATAGCTGATCTTTGCCTCCAGGGGCCTGTGGCCCTGAGTGGCCGGGCACCTCCAAAAATCCAAACGATCGAGGATGTGTCGCAGAGCCAAGCTGCCCCCATCTCAAATATGTGCTGCCCTGACAGTCCCAAGGGAACTCTACAAACTGACATCAGGAACCTGGGCTGGCCACTTTTCTTTCCCAAATAAAATAGCTGATCTTTGCCTCCAGGGGCCTGTGGCCCTGAGTGGCCGGGCACCTCCAAAAATCCAAACGATCGAGGATGTGTCGCAGACCCAAGCTGCCCCCATCTCAAATATGTGCTGCCCTGACAGTCCCAAGAGAACCCTACAAACTGACATCAGGAACCTGGGCTGGCCACTTTTCTTTCCCAAGGAAAAAGGCTTATCTTTGCCTCCAGGGGCCTGTGGCCCTGAGTGTTCTGACACCTCCAAAAATCCAAACGATCGAAGATGTGTCGCAGACCCAAGCTGCCCCCAGCTCAAACCTGTGCTGCCCTGACAGTCCCAAGGGAACCCTACAAACTGACATCAGGAACCTGGGCTGGCCACTTTTCTTTCCCAGGGAAAAGGACCGGTCTTTGTCTCCAGGGGCCTGTGGCCCTGAAGTGGCCGGACACCTCCAAAAATCCAAACGATCGAAGATGTGTCGCAGACCCAAGCTGCCCCCAGCTCAAACCTGTGCTGCCCTGACAGTCCCAAGGGAACCCTACAAACTGACATCAGGAACCTGGGCTGGCCACTTTTCTTTCCCAAATAAAATAGCTGATCTTTGCCTCCAGGGGCCTGTGGCCCTGAGTGGCCGGACACCTCCAAAAATCCAAACGATCGAAGATGTGTCGCAGACCCAAGCTGCCCCCAGCTCAAACCTGTGCTGCCCTGACAGTCCCAAGGGAACCCTACAAACTGACATCAGGAACCTGGGCTGGCCACTTTTCTTTCCCAGGGAAAAGGACCGGTCTTTGTCTCCAGGGGCCTGTGGCCCTGAAGTGGCCGGACACCTCCAAAAATCCAAACGATCGAAGATGTGTCGCAGACCCAAGCTGCCCCCAGCTCAAACCTGTGCTGCCCTGACAGTCCCAAGGGAACCCTACAAACTGACATCAGGAACCTGGGCTGGCCACTTTTCTTTCCCAAGGAAAAAGGCTGATCTTTGCCTCCAGGGGCCTGTGGCCCTGAGTGGCCGGACACCTCCAAAAATCCAAACGATCGAAGATGTGTCGCAGACCCAAGCTGCCCCCAGCTCAAACCTGTGCTGCCCCGACAGTCCCAAGGGAACCCTAGAAACTGACATCAGGAATTTGGGCTGGCCACTTTTCTTTCCCAAGGAAAAAGGACCGGCCTTTGAATCCAGGAGCCTGTGGCCCTGAGTGGCCGGACACCTCCAAAAATGCAAACGATCGAAGATGTGTCGCAGACCCAAGCTGCCCCCAGCTCAAACCTGTGTTGCCCTGACAGTCCCAAGGGAACCCTACAAACTGACATCAGGAACCTGGGCTGGCCACTTTTCCCGGGGAAAAAGGACCGGTCTTTGTCTCTAGGGGACTGTGGCCCTGACTGGACGGACACCTCCAAAAATCCAAATGATCGAGGATGTGTCGCAGACCCAAGCTGCCCCCACCTCAAACCTGTGCTGCCCTGACAGTCCCAAGGGAACCCTACAAACTGACATCAGGAACCTGGGCTGGCCACTTTTCTTTCCCAAGGAAAAAGGACCGGCCTTTGTCTCCAGGAGCCTGTGGCCCTGAGTGGCCGGGCACCTCCAAAAATCCAAACGATCGAAGATGTGTCGCAGACCCAAGCTGTCCCCAGCTCAAACCTCTGCTGCCCTGACAGTCCCAAGGGAACCCTACAAACTGACATCAGGAAGCTGGGCTGGCCACTTTTCTTTCCCAAATAAAATAGCTGATCTTTGCCTCCAAGGGCCTGTGGCCCTGAGTGTCCGGACACCTCCAAAAATCCAAACGATCGAAGATGTGTCGCAGACCCAAGCTGCCCCCAGCTCAAACCTGTGCTGCCCTGACAGTCCCAAGGGAACTCTACAAACTGACATCAGGAACCTGGGCTGGCCACTTTTCTTTCCCAAATAAAATAGCTGATCTTTGCCTCCAGGGGGCTGTGGCCCTGAGTGGCCGGAAACCTCCAAAAATCCAAACGATCGAAGATGTGTCGCAGACCCAAGCTGCCCCCAGCTCAAACCTGTGCTGCCCTGACAGTCCCAAGGGAACTCTACAAACTGACATCAGGAACCTGGGCTGGCCACTTTTTTTTCCCAAATAAAATAGCTGATCTTTGCCTCCAGGGGCCTGTGGCCCTGAGTGGGCGGGCACCTCCAAAAATCCAAACGATCGAGGATGTGTCGCAGACCCAAGCTGCCCCCATCTCAAATATGTGCTGCCCTGACAGTCCCAAGAGAACCCTACAAACTGACATCAGGAACCTGGGCTGGCCACTTTTCTTTCCCAAGGAAAAAGGCTGATCTTTGCCTCCAGGGGCCTGTGGCCCTGAGTGGCCGGGCACCTCCAAAAATCCAAACGATCGAAGATGTGTCGCAGACCCAAGCTGCCCCCAGCTCAAACCTGTGCTGCCCTGACAGTCCCAAGGGAACCCTACAAACTGACATCAGGAACCTGGGCTGGCCACTTTTCTTTCCCAGGGAAAAGGACCGGTCTTTGTCTCCAGGGGCCTGTGGCCCTGAAGTGGCCGGACACCTCCAAAAATCCAAACGATCGAAGATGTGTCGCAGACCCAAGCTGCCCCCAGCTCAAACCTGTGCTGCCCTGACAGTCCCAAGGGAACCCTACAAACTGACATCAGGAACCTGGGCTGGCCACTTTTCTTTCCCAAATAAAATAGCTGATCTTTGCCTCCAGGGGCCTGTGGCCCTGAGTGGCCGGACACCTCCAAAAATCCAAACGATCGAAGATGTGTCGCAGACCCAAGCTGCCCCCAGCTCAAACCTGTGCTGCCCTGACAGTCCCAAGGGAACCCTACAAACTGACATCAGGAACCTGGGCTGGCCACTTTTCTTTCCCAGGGAAAAGGACCGGTCTTTGTCTCCAGGGGCCTGTGGCCCTGAAGTGGCCGGACACCTCCAAAAATCCAAACGATCGAAGATGTGTCGCAGACCCAAGCTGCCCCCAGCTCAAACCTGTGCTGCCCTGACAGTCCCAAGGGAACCCTACAAACTGACATCAGGAACCTGGGCTGGCCACTTTTCTTTCCCAAGGAAAAGAGCTGATCTTTGCCTCCAGGGGCCTGTGTCCCTGAGTGGCCGGACACCTCCAAAAATCCAAACGATCGAAGATGTGTCGCAGACCCAAGCTGCCCCCAGCTCAAACCTGTGCTGCCCTGACAGTCCCAAGGGAACCCTACAAACTGACATCAGGAACCTGGGCTGGCCACTTTTCTTTCCCAGGGAAAAAGGACCGGTCTTTGTCTCCAGGGGCCTGTGGCCCTGAAGTGGCCGGACACCTCCAAAAATCCAAACGATCGAAGATGTGTCGCAGACCCAAGCTGCCCCCAGCTCAAACCTGTGCTGCCCTGACAGTCCCAAGGGAACCCTACAAACTGACATCAGGAACCTGGGCTGGCCACTTTTCTTTCCCAAGGAAAAAGGCTGATCTTTGCCTCCAGGGGCCTGTGGCCCTGAGTGGCCGGACACCTCCAAAAATCCAAACGATCGAAGATGTGTCGCAGACCCAAGCTGCCCCCAGCTCAAACCTGTGCTGCCCCGACAGTCCCAAGGGAACCCTAGAAACTGACATCAGGAACCTGGGCTGGCCACTTTTCTTTCCCAAGGAAAAAGGACCGGCCTTTGAATCCAGGAGCCTGTGGCCCTGAGTGGCCGGACACCTCCAAAAATCCAAACGATCGAAGATGTGTCGCAGACCCAAGCTGCCCCCAGCTCAAACCTGTGCTGCCCTGACAGTCCCAAGGGAACCCTACAAACTGACATCAGGAAGCTGGGCTGGCCACTTTTCTTTCCCAAGGAAAAAGGCTGATCTTTGCCTCCAGGGGCCTGTGGCCCTGAGTGGCCGGACACCTCCAAAAATCCAAACGATCGAAGATGTGTCGCAGACCCAAGCTGCCCCCAGCTCAAACCTGTGCTGCCCTGACAGTCCCAAGGGAACTCTACAAACTGACATCAGGAACCTGGGCTGGCCACTTTTCTTTCCCAAATAAAATAGCTGATCTTTGCCTCCAGGGGCCTGTGGCCCTGAGTGGCCGGGCACCTCCAAAAATCCAAACGATCGAGGATGTGTCGCAGAGCCAAGCTGCCCCCATCTCAAATATGTGCTGCCCTGACAGTCCCAAGGGAACTCTACAAACTGACATCAGGAACCTGGGCTGGCCACTTTTCTTTCCCAAATAAAATAGCTGATCTTTGCCTCCAGGGGCCTGTGGCCCTGAGTGGCCGGGCACCTCCAAAAATCCAAACGATCGAGGATGTGTCGCAGACCCAAGCTGCCCCCATCTCAAATATGTGCTGCCCTGACAGTCCCAAGAGAACCCTACAAACTGACATCAGGAACCTGGGCTGGCCACTTTTCTTTCCCAAGGAAAAAGGCTTATCTTTGCCTCCAGGGGCCTGTGGCCCTGAGTGTTCTGACACCTCCAAAAATCCAAACGATCGAAGATGTGTCGCAGACCCAAGCTGCCCCCAGCTCAAACCTGTGCTGCCCTGACAGTCCCAAGGGAACCCTACAAACTGACATCAGGAACCTGGGCTGGCCACTTTTCTTTCCCAGGGAAAAGGACCGGTCTTTGTCTCCAGGGGCCTGTGGCCCTGAAGTGGCCGGACACCTCCAAAAATCCAAACGATCGAAGATGTGTCGCAGACCCAAGCTGCCCCCAGCTCAAACCTGTGCTGCCCTGACAGTCCCAAGGGAACCCTACAAACTGACATCAGGAACCTGGGCTGGCCACTTTTCTTTCCCAAATAAAATAGCTGATCTTTGCCTCCAGGGGCCTGTGGCCCTGAGTGGCCGGACACCTCCAAAAATCCAAACGATCGAAGATGTGTCGCAGACCCAAGCTGCCCCCAGCTCAAACCTGTGCTGCCCTGACAGTCCCAAGGGAACCCTACAAACTGACATCAGGAACCTGGGCTGGCCACTTTTCTTTCCCAGGGAAAAGGACCGGTCTTTGTCTCCAGGGGCCTGTGGCCCTGAAGTGGCCGGACACCTCCAAAAATCCAAACGATCGAAGATGTGTCGCAGACCCAAGCTGCCCCCAGCTCAAACCTGTGCTGCCCTGACAGTCCCAAGGGAACCCTACAAACTGACATCAGGAACCTGGGCTGGCCACTTTTCTTTCCCAAGGAAAAGAGCTGATCTTTGCCTCCAGGGGCCTGTGTCCCTGAGTGGCCGGACACCTCCAAAAATCCAAACGATCGAAGATGTGTCGCAGACCCAAGCTGCCCCCAGCTCAAACCTGTGCTGCCCTGACAGTCCCAAGGGAACCCTACAAACTGACATCAGGAACCTGGGCTGGCCACTTTTCTTTCCCAGGGAAAAAGGACCGGTCTTTGTCTCCAGGGGCCTGTGGCCCTGAAGTGGCCGGACACCTCCAAAAATCCAAACGATCGAAGATGTGTCGCAGACCCAAGCTGCCCCCAGCTCAAACCTGTGCTGCCCTGACAGTCCCAAGGGAACCCTACAAACTGACATCAGGAACCTGGGATGGCCACTTTTCTTTCCGTGGGAAAAAGGACCGGTCTTTGTCTCCAGGGGCCTGTGGCCCTGAAGTGGCCGGACACCTCCAAAAATCCAAACGATCGAAGATGTGTCGCAGACCCAAGCTGCCCCCAGCTCAAACCTCTGCTGCCCTGACAGTCCCAAGGGAACTCTACAAACTGACATCAGGAACCTGAGCTGGCCACTTTTCTTTCCCAAATACAATAGCTGATCTTTGCCTCCAGGGGCCTGTGGCCCTGAGTGTCCGGACACCTCCAAAAATCCAAACGATCGAAGATGTGTCGCAGACCCAAGCTGCCCCCAGCTCAAACCTGTGCTGCCCTGACAGTCCCAAGGGAACTCTACAAACTGACATCAGGAACCTGGGCTGGCCACTTTTCTTTCCCAAATACAATAGCTGATCTTTGCCTCCAGGGGCCTGTGGCCCTGAAGTGGCCGGACACCTCCAAAAATCCAAACGATCGAAGATGTGTCGCAGACCCAAGCTGCCCCCACCTCAAACCTGTGCTGCCCTGACAGTCCCAAGGGAACCCTACAAACTGACATCAGGAACCTGGGCTGGCCACTTTTCTTTCCCAGGGAAAAAGGACCGGTCTTTGTCTCCAGGGGCCTGTGGCCCTGAAGTGGCCGGACACCTCCAAAAATCCAAACGATCGAAGATGTGTCGCAGACCCAAGCTGCCCCCACCTCAAACCTGTGCTGCCCTGACAGTCCCAAGGGAACCCTACAAACTGACATCAGGAACCTGGGCTGGCCACTTTTCTTTCCCAAGGAAAAAGGCTGATCTTTGCCTCCAGGGGCCTGTGGCCCTGAGTGGCCGGACACCTCCAAAAATCCAAACGATCGAAGATGTGTCGCAGACCCAAGCTGCCCCCAGCTCAAACCTGTGCTGCCCTGACAGTCCCAAGGGAACTCTACAAACTGACATCAGGAACCTGGGCTGGCCACTTTTCTTTCCCAAATAAAATAGCTGATCTTTGCCACCAGGGGCCTGTGGTCCTGAGTGGCCGGAAACCTCCAAAAATCCAAACGATCGAAGATGTGTCGCAGACCCAAGCTGCCCCCAGCTCAAACCTGTGCTGCCCTGACAGTCCCAAGGGAACCCTACAAACTGACATCAGGAACCTGGGCTGGCCACTTTTCTTTCCCAAGGAAAAAGGCAGATCTTTGCCTCCAGGGGCCTGTGGCCCTGAGTGGCCGGGCACCTCCAAAAATCCAAACGATCGAAGATGTGTCGCAGACCCAAGCTGCCCCCAGCTCAAACCTGTGCTGCCCTGACAGTCCCAAGGGAACCCTACAAACTGACATCAGGAACCTGGGCTGGCCACTTTTCTTTCCCAGGGAAAAGGACCGGTCTTTGTCTCCAGGGGCCTGTGGCCCTGAAGTGGCCGGACACCTCCAAAAATCCAAACGATCGAAGATGTGTCGCAGACCCAAGCTGCCCCCAGCTCAAACCTGTGCTGCCCTGACAGTCCCAAGGGAACCCTACAAACTGACATCAGGAACCTGGGCTGGCCACTTTTCTTTCCCAAATAAAATAGCTGATCTTTGCCTCCAGGGGCCTGTGGCCCTGAGTGGCCGGACACCTCCAAAAATCCAAACGATCGAAGATGTGTCGCAGACCCAAGCTGCCCCCAGCTCAAACCTGTGCTGCCCTGACAGTCCCAAGGGAACCCTACAAACTGACATCAGGAACCTGGGCTGGCTACTTTTCTTTCCCAGGGAAAAGGACCAGTCTTTGTCTCCAGGGGCCTGTGGCCCTGAAGTGGCCGGACACCTCCAAAAATCCAAACGATCGAAGATGTGTTACAGACCCAAGCTGCCCCCAGCTCAAACCTGTGCTGCCCTGACAGTCCCAAGGGAACCCTACAAACTGACATCAGGAACCTGGGCTGGCCACTTTTCTTTCCCAAGGAAAAGAGCTGATCTTTGCCTCCAGGGGCCTGTGTCCCTGAGTGGCCGGACACCTCCAAAAATCCAAACGATCGAAGATGTGTCACAGACCCAAGCTGCCCCCAGCTCAAACCTGTGCTGCCCTGACAGTCCCAAGGGAACCCTACAAACTGACATCAGGAACCTGGGCTGGCCACTTTTCTTTCCCAAGGAAAAAGGACCGGTCTTTGTCTCCAGGGGCCTGTGGCCCTGAAGTGGCCGGACACCTCCAAAAATCCAAACGATCGAAGATGTGTCGCAGACCCAAGCTCCCCCCAGCTCAAACCTGTGCTGCCCTGACAGTCCCAAGGGAACCCTACAAACTGACATCAGGAACCTGGGCTGGCCACTTTTCTTTCCCAAATAAAATAGCTGATCTTTGCCTCCAGGGGCCTGTGGCCCTGAGTGGCCGGACACCTCCAAAAATCCAAACGATCGAAGATGTGTCGCAGACCCAAGCTGCCCCCAGCTCAAACCTGTGCTGCCCTGACAGTCCCAAGGGAACCCTACAAACTGACATCAGGAACCTGGGCTGGCCACTTTTCTTTCCCAGGGAAAAGGACCGGTCTTTGTCTCCAGGGGCCTGTGGCCCTGAAGTGGCCGGACACCTCCAAAAATCCAAACGATCGAAGATGTGTCGCAGACCCAAGCTGCCCCCAGCTCAAACCTGTGCTGCCCTGACAGTCCCAAGGGAACCCTACAAACTGACATCAGGAACCTGGGCTGGCCACTTTTCTTTCCCAAGGAAAAGAGCTGATCTTTGCCTCCAGGGGCCTGTGTCCCTGAGTGGCCGGACACCTCCAAAAATCCAAACGATCGAAGATGTGTCGCAGACCCAAGCTGCCCCCAGCTCAAACCTGTGCTGCCCTGACAGTCCCAAGGGAACCCTACAAACTGACATCAGGAACCTGGGCTGGCCACTTTTCTTTCCCAGGGAAAAAGGACCGGTCTTTGTCTCCAGGGGCCTGTGGCCCTGAAGTGGCCGGACACCTCCAAAAATCCAAACGATCGAAGATGTGTCGCAGACCCAAGCTGCCCCCAGCTCAAACCTGTGCTGCCCTGACAGTCCCAAGGGAACCCTACAAACTGACATCAGGAACCTGGGCTGGCCACTTTTCTTTCCCAAGGAAAAAGGCTGATCTTTGCCTCCAGGGGCCTGTGGCCCTGAGTGGCCGGACACCTCCAAAAATCCAAACGATCGAAGATGTGTCGCAGACCCAAGCTGCCCCCAGCTCAAACCTGTGCTGCCCTGACAGTCCCAAGGGAACCCTACAAACTGACATCAGGAACCTGGGCTGGCCACTTTTCTTTCCCAAGGAAAAAGGCTGATCTTTGCCTCCAGGGGCCTGTGGCCCTGAGTGGCCGGACACCTCCAAAAATCCAAACGATCGAAGATGTGTCGCAGACCCAAGCTGCCCCCACCTCAAACCTGTGCTGCCCCGACAGTCCCAAGGGAACCCTAGAAACTGACATCAGGAACCTGGGCTGGCCACTTTTCTTTCCCAAGGAAAAAGGACCGGCCTTTGAATCCAGGAGCCTGTGGCCCTGAGTGGCCGGACACCTCCAAAAATCCAAACGATCGAAGATGTGTCGCAGACCCAAGCTGCCCCCAGCTCAAACCTGTGCTGCCCGGACAGTCCCAAGGGAACCCTACAAACTGACATCAGGAAGCTGGGCTGGCCACTTTTCTTTCCCAAGGAAAAAGGCTGATCTTTGCCTCCAGGGGCCTGTGGCCCTGAGTGGCCGGACACCTCCAAAAATCCAAACGATCGAAGATGTGTCGCAGACCCAAGCTGCCCCCAGCTCAAACCTGTGCTGCCCTGACAGTCCCAAGGGAACTCTACAAACTGACATCAGGAACCTGGGCTGGCCACTTTTCTTTCCCAAATAAAATAGCTGATCTTTGCCTCCAGGGGCCTGTGGCCCTGAGTGGCCGGGCACCTCCAAAAATCCAAACGATCGAGGATGTGTCGCAGAGCCAAGCTGCCCCCATCTCAAATATGTGCTGCCCTGACAGTCCCAAGGGAACTCTACAAACTGACATCAGGAACCTGGGCTGGCCACTTTTCTTTCCCAAATAAAATAGCTGATCTTTGCCTCCAGGGGCCTGTGGCCCTGAGTGGCCGGGCACCTCCAAAAATCCAAACGATCGAGGATGTGTCGCAGACCCAAGCTGCCCCCATCTCAAATATGTGCTGCCCTGACAGTCCCAAGAGAACCCTACAAACTGACATCAGGAACCTGGGCTGGCCACTTTTCTTTCCCAAGGAAAAAGGCTTATCTTTGCCTCCAGGGGCCTGTGGCCCTGAGTGTTCTGACACCTCCAAAAATCCAAACGATCGAAGATGTGTCGCAGACCCAAGCTGCCCCCAGCTCAAACCTGTGCTGCCCTGACAGTCCCAAGGGAACCCTACAAACTGACATCAGGAACCTGGGCTGGCCACTTTTCTTTCCCAGGGAAAAGGACCGGTCTTTGTCTCCAGGGGCCTGTGGCCCTGAAGTGGCCGGACACCTCCAAAAATCCAAACGATCGAAGATGTGTCGCAGACCCAAGCTGCCCCCAGCTCAAACCTGTGCTGCCCTGACAGTCCCAAGGGAACCCTACAAACTGACATCAGGAACCTGGGCTGGCCACTTTTCTTTCCCAAATAAAATAGCTGATCTTTGCCTCCAGGGGCCTGTGGCCCTGAGTGGCCGGACACCTCCAAAAATCCAAACGATCGAAGATGTGTCGCAGACCCAAGCTGCCCCCAGCTCAAACCTGTGCTGCCCTGACAGTCCCAAGGGAACCCTACAAACTGACATCAGGAACCTGGGCTGGCTACTTTTCTTTCCCAGGGAAAAGGACCGGTCTTTGTCTCCAGGGGCCTGTGGCCCTGAAGTGGCCGGACACCTCCAAAAATCCAAACGATCGAAGATGTGTCGCAGACCCAAGCTGCCCCCAGCTCAAACCTGTGCTGCCCTGACAGTCCCAAGGGAACCCTACAAACTGACATCAGGAACCTGGGCTGGCCACTTTTCTTTCCCAAGGAAAAGAGCTGATCTTTGCCTCCAGGGGCCTGTGTCCCTGAGTGGCCGGACACCTCCAAAAATCCAAACGATCGAAGATGTGTCGCAGACCCAAGCTGCCCCCAGCTCAAACCTGTGCTGCCCTGACAGTCCCAAGGGAACCCTACAAACTGACATCAGGAACCTGGGCTGGCCACTTTTCTTTCCCAGGGAAAAAGGACCGGTCTTTGTCTCCAGGGGCCTGTGGCCCTGAAGTGGCCGGACACCTCCAAAAATCCAAACGATCGAAGATGTGTCGCAGACCCAAGCTGCCCCCAGCTCAAACCTGTGCTGCCCTGACAGTCCCAAGGGAACCCTACAAACTGACATCAGGAACCTGGGATGGCCACTTTTCTTTCCGTGGGAAAAAGGACCGGTCTTTGTCTCCAGGGGCCTGTGGCCCTGAAGTGGCCGGACACCTCCAAAAATCCAAACGATCGAAGATGTGTCGCAGACCCAAGCTGCCCCCAGCTCAAACCTCTGCTGCCCTGACAGTCCCAAGGGAACCCTACAAACTGACATCAGGAACCTGGGCTGGCCACTTTTCTTTCCCAAATAAAATAGCTGATCTTTGCCTCCAGGGGCCTGTGGCCCTGAGTGGCCGGACACCTCCAAAAATCCAAACGATCGAAGATGTGTCGCAGACCCAAGCTGCCCCCAGCTCAAACCTGTGCTGCCCTGACAGTCCCAAGGGAACTCTACAAACTGACATCAGGAACCTGGGCTGGCCACTTTTCTTTCCCAAATACAATAGCTGATCTTTGCCTCCAGGGGCCTGTGGCCCTGAAGTGGCCGGACACCTCCAAAAATCCAAACGATCGAAGATGTGTCGCAGACCCAAGCTGCCCCCAGCTCAAACCTGTGCTGCCCTGACAGTCCCAAGGGAACTCTACAAACTGACATCAGGAACCTGGGCTGGCCACTTTTCTTTCCCAAGGAAAAGAGCTGATCTTTGCCTCCAGGGGCCTGTGTCCCTGAGTGGCCGGACACCTCCAAAAATCCAAACGATCGAAGATGTGTCGCAGACCCAAGCTGCCCCCAGCTCAAACCTGTGCTGCCCTGACAGTCCCAAGGGAACCCTACAAACTGACATCAGGAACCTGGGCTGGCCACTTTTCTTTCCCAAGGAAAAAGGCTGATCTTTGCCTCCAGGGGCCTGTGGCCCTGAGTGGCCGGGCACCTCCAAAAATCCAAACGATCGAAGATGTGTCGCAGACCCAAGCTGCCCCCAGCTCAAACCTGTGCTGCCCTGACAGTCCCAAGGGAACCCTACAAACTGACATCAGGAACCTGGGCTGGCCACTTTTCTTTCCCAGGGAAAAGGACCGGTCTTTGTCTCCAGGGGCCTGTGGCCCTGAAGTGGCCGGACACCTCCAAAAATCCAAACGATCGAAGATGTGTCGCAGACCCAAGCTGCCCCCAGCTCAAACCTGTGCTGCCCTGACAGTCCCAAGGGAACCCTACAAACTGACATCAGGAACCTGGGCTGGCCACTTTTCTTTCCCAAATAAAATAGCTGATCTTTGCCTCCAGGGGCCTGTGGCCCTGAGTGGCCGGACACCTCCAAAAATCCAAACGATCGAAGATGTGTCGCAGACCCAAGCTGCCCCCAGCTCAAACCTGTGCTGCCCTGACAGTCCCAAGGGAACCCTACAAACTGACATCAGGAACCTGGGCTGGCTACTTTTCTTTCCCAGGGAAAAGGACCAGTCTTTGTCTCCAGGGGCCTGTGGCCCTGAAGTGGCCGGACACCTCCAAAAATCCAAACGATCGAAGATGTGTTACAGACCCAAGCTGCCCCCACCTCAAACCTGTGCTGCCCTGACAGTCCCAAGGGAACCCTACAAACTGACATCAGGAACCTGGGCTGGCCACTTTTCTTTCCCAAGGAAAAGAGCTGATCTTTGCCTCCAGGGGCCTGTGTCCCTGAGTGGCCGGACACCTCCAAAAATCCAAACGATCGAAGATGTGTCACAGACCCAAGCTGCCCCCAGCTCAAACCTGTGCTGCCCTGACAGTCCCAAGGGAACCCTACAAACTGACATCAGGAACCTGGGCTGGCCACTTTTCTTTCCCAAGGAAAAAGGACCGGTCTTTGTCTCCAGGGGCCTGTGGCCCTGAAGTGGCCGGACACCTCCAAAAATCCAAACGATCGAAGATGTGTCGCAGACCCAAGCTCCCCCCAGCTCAAACCTCTGCTGCCCTGACAGTCCCAAGGGAAACCTACAAACTGACATCAGGAACCTGGGCTGGCCACTTTTCTTTCCCAGGGAAAAGAACCGGTCTTTGTCTCCAGGGGCCTGTGGCCCTGAAGTGGCCGGACACCTCCAAAAATCCAAACGATTGAAGATGTGTCGCAGACCCAAGCTGCCCCCAGCTCAAACCTCTGCTGCCCTGACAGTCCCAAGGGAACTCTACAAACTGACATCAGGAACCTGGGCTGGCCACTTTTCTTTCCCAAATAAAATAGCTGATCTTTGCCTCCAGGGGCCTGTGGCCCTGAGTGGCCGGACACCTCCAAAAATCCAAACGATCGAAGATGTGTCGCAGACCCAAGCTGCCCCCAGCTCAAACCTGTGCTGCCCTGACAGTCCCAAGGGAACCCTACAAACTGACATCAGGAACCTGGGCTGGCCACTTTTCTTTCCCAAGGAAAAAGGCTGATCTTTGTCTCCAGGGGCCTGTGGCCCTGAAGTGGCCGGACACCTCCAAAAATCCAAACGATCGAAGATGTGTCGCAGACCCAAGCTGCCCCCAGCTCAAACCTCTGCTGCCCTGACAGTCCCAAGGGAACTCTACAAACTGACATCAGGAACCTGGGCTGGCCACTTTTCTTTCCCAAATAAAATAGCTGATCTTTGCCTCCAGGGGCCTGTGGCCCTGAGTGGCCGGACACCTCCAAAAATCCAAACGATCGAAGATGTGTCGCAGACCCAAGCTGCCCCCAGCTCAAACCTGTGCTGCCCTGACAGTCCCAAGGGAACCCTACAAACTGACATCAGGAACCTGGGCTGGCCACTTTTCTTTCCCAGGGAAAAGGACCGGTCTGTGTCTCCAGGGGCCTGTGGCCCTGAGTGTCCGGACACCTCCAAAAATCCAAACGATCGAAGATGTGTCGCAGACCCAAGCTGCCCCCAGCTCAAACCTGTGCTGCCCTGACAGTCCCAAGGGAACCCTACAAACTGACATCAGGAACCTGGGCTGGCCACTTTTCCCGGGGAAAAAGGACCGGTCTTTGTCTCCAGGGGACTGTGGCCCTGACTGGACGGACACCTCCAAAAATCCAAATGATCGAGGATGTGTCGCAGACCCAAGCTGCCCCCAGCTCAAACCTGTGCTGCCCTGACAGTCCCAAGGGAACTCTACAAACTGACATCAAGAACCTGGGCGGGCCACTTTTCTTTCCCAAGAAAAAAGGCTGATCTTTGTCTCCAGGAGCCTGTGGCCCTGAGTGGCCGGACACCTCCAAAAATCCAAACGATCGAAGATGTGTCGCAGACCCAAGCTGCCCCCAGCTCAAACCTCTGCTGCCCTGACAGTCCCAAGGGAACCCTACAAACTGACATCAGGAACCTGGGCTGGCCACTTTTCTTTCCCAAATAAAATAGCTGTTCTTTGCCTCCAGGGGCCTGTGGCCCTGAGTGGCCGGACACCTCCAAAAATCCAAACGATCGAAGATGTGTCGCAGACCCAAGCTGCCCCCAGCTCAAACCTGTGCTGCCCTGACAGTCCCAAGGGAACCCTACAAACTGACATCAGGAATTTGGGATGGCCACTTTTCTTTCCCAGGGAAAAAGGACCGGCCTTTATCTCCAGGAGCCTGTGGCCCTGAGTGGCCGGACACCTCCAAAAATCCAAACGATCGAAGATGTGTCGCAGACACAAGCTGCCCCCAGCTCAAACCTCTGCTGCCCTGACAGTCCCAAGGGAACCCTACAAACTGACATCAGGAACCTGGGCTGGCCACTTTTCTTTCCCAAATAAAATAGCTGATCTTTGCCTCCAGGGGCCTGTGGTCCTGAGTGGCCGGAAACCTCCAAAAATCCAAACGATCGAAGATGTGTCGCAGACCCAAGCTGCCCCCAGCTCAAACCTGTGCTGCCCTGACAGTCCCAAGGGAACTCTACAAACTGACATCAGGAACCTGGGCTGGCCACTTTTCTTTCCCAAATAAAATAGCTGATCTTTGCCTCCAGGGGCCTGTGGCCCTGAGTGGCCGGGCACCTCCAAAAATCCAAACGATCGAGGATGTGTCGCAGAGCCAAGCTGCCCCCATCTCAAATATGTGCTGCCCTGGCAGTCCCAAGAGAACCCTACAAACTGACATCAGGAACCTGGGCTGGCCACTTTTCTTTCCCAAATAAAATAGCTGATCTTTGCCTCCAGGGGCCTGTGGCCCTGAGTGGCCGGACACCTCCAAAAATCCAAACGATCGAAGATGTGTCGCAGACCCAAGCTGCCCCCAGCTCAAACCTCTGCTACCCTGACAGTCCCAAGGGAACCCTACAAACTGACATCAGGAACCTGGGCTGGCTACTTTTCTTTCCCAGGGAAAAGGACCAGTCTTTGTCTCCAGGGGCCTGTGGCCCTGAAGTGGCCGGACACCTCCAAAAATCCAAACGATCGAAGATGTGTTACAGACCCAAGCTGCCCCCAGCTCAAACCTGTGCTGCCCTGACAGTCCCAAGGGAACCCTACAAACTGACATCAGGAACCTGGGCTGGCCACTTTTCTTTCCCAAGGAAAAGAGCTGATCTTTGCCTCCAGGGGCCTGTGTCCCTGAGTGGCCGGACACCTCCAAAAATCCAAACGATCGAAGATGTGTCGCAGACCCAAGCTGCCCCCAGCTCAAACCTGTGCTGCCCTGACAGTCCCAAGGGAACCCTACAAACTGACATCAGGAACCTGGGCTGGCCACTTTTCTTTCCCAAGGAAAAAGGCTGATCTTTGTTTCCAGGGGCCTGTGGCCCTGACTGGCCGGACACCTCCAAAAATCCAAACGATCGAAGATGTGTCGCAGACCCAAGCTGCCCCCAGCTCAAACCTGTGCTGCCCTGACAGTCCCAAGGGAACCCTACAAACTGACATCAGGAACCTGGGCTGGCCACTTTTCTTTCCCAAGGAAATAGGACCGGCCTTTGTCTCCAGGAGCCTGTGGCCCTGAGTGGCCGGACACCTCCAAAAATCCAAACGATCGAAGATGTGTCGCAGACACAAGCTGCCCCCAGCTCAAACCTGTGCTGCCCTGACAGTCCCAAGGGAACCCTACAAACTGACATCAGGAACCTGGGCTGGCCACTTTTCTTTCCCAAGGAAAAAGGCTGATCTTTGTCTCCAGGGGCCTGTGGCCCTGAAGTGGCCGGACACCTCCAAAAATCCAACCGATCGAAGATGTGTCGCAGACCCAAGCTGCCCCCAGCTCAAACCTCTGCTGCCCTGACAGTCCCAAGGGAACTCTACAAACTGACATCAGGAAGCTGGGCTGGCCACTTTTCTTTCCCAAATAAAATAGCTGATCTTTGCCTCCAGGGGCCTGTGGACCTGAGTGGCCGGACACCTCCAAAAATCCAAACGATCGAAGATGTGTCGCAGACCCAAGCTGCCCCCAGCTCAAACCTGTGCTGCCCTGACAGTCCCAAGGGAACCCTACAAACTGACATCAGGAACCTGGGCTGGCCACTTTTCTTTCCGTGGGAAAAAGGACCGGTCTTTGTCTCCAGGGGCCTGTGGCCCTGAAGTGGCCGGACACCTCCAAAAATCCAAACGATCGAAGATGTGTCGCAGACCCAAGCTGCCCCCAGCTCAAACCTGTGCTGCCCTGACAGTCCCAAGGGAACTCTACAAACTGACATCAGGAACCTGGGCTGGCCACTTTTCTTTCCCAAATACAATAGCTGATCTTTGCCTCCAGGGGCCTGTGGCCCTGAGTGGCCGGACACCTCCAAAAATCCAAACGATCGAAGATGTGTCGCAGACCCAAGCTGCCCCCAGCTCAAACCTGTGCTGCCCTGACAGTCCCAAGGGAACCCTACAAACTGACATCAGGAACCTGGGCTGGCCACTTTTCTTTCCCAAGGAAAAAGGACTGGTCTGTGCCTACAGGGGCCTGTGGCCCTGAGTGGCCGGACACCTCCAAAAATCCAAACGATCGAAGATGTGTCGCAGACCCAAGCTGCCCCCACCTCAAACCTGTGCTGCCCTGACAGTCCCAAGGGAACCCTACAAACTGACATCAGGAGCCTGGGCTGGCCACTTTTCTTTCCCAGGGAAAAGGACCGGTCTGTGTCTCCAGGGGACTGTGACCCTGAACTGGCCGGACACCTCCAAAAATCCAAACGATCGAAGATGTGTCGCAGACCGAAACTGCCCCCACCTCAAACCTGTGCTGCCCTGACAGTCCCAAGGGAACCCTACAAACTGACATCAGGAACCTGGGCTGGCCACTTTTCTTTCCCAGGGAAAAGGACCGGTCTGTGTCTCCAGGGGTCTGTGGCCCTGAGTGGCCGGACACCTCCAAAAATTAAAACGATCAAAGATGTGTCACAGACCCAAGCTGCCCCCACCTCAAACCTGTGCTGCCCTGACAGTCCCAAGGGAACCCTACAAACTGACATCAGGAACCTGGGCTGGCCACTTTTCTTTCCCAGGGAAAAAAGACCGGTCTGTGTCTCCAAGGGCCTGTGGCCCTGAAGTGGCCCGACACCTCCAAAAATCCAAACGATCGAAGATGTGTCGCAGAACCAAGCTGCCCCCACCTCAAACCTGTGCTACCCTGACAGTCCCAAGGGAACCCTACAAACTGACATCAGGAACCTGGGCTGGCCACTTTTCTTTCCCAAAGAAAATAGCTGATTTTTGCCTCCAGGGGCCTGTGGCCCTGACTGGCTCGACACCTACCCAAAAATCCAAACGATCAAAGATGTGTCACAGACCCAAGCTGCCCCCAGCTCAAACCTGTGCTGCCCTGACAGTCCCAAGGGAACCCTACAAACTGACATCAGGAACCTGGGCTGGCCACTTTTCTTTCCCAAGGAAAAAGGACTGGTGTGTGCCTACAGGGGCCTGTGGCCCTGAGTGGCCGGACACCTCCAAAAATCCAAACGATCGAAGATGTGTCGCAGACCCAAGCTGCCCCCAGCTCAAACCTGTGCTGCCCTGACAGTCCCAAGGGAACCCTACAAACTGACATCAGGAACCTGGGCTGGCCACTTTTCTTTCCGTGGGAAAAAGGACCGGTCTTTGTCTCCAGGGGCCTGTGGCCCTGAAGTGGCCGGACACCTCCAAAAATCCAAACGATCGAAGATGTGTCGCAGACCCAAGCTGCCCCCAGCTCAAACCTGTGCTGCCCTGACAGTCCCAAGGGAACTCTACAAACTGACATCAGGAACCTGGGCTGGCCACTTTTCTTTCCCAAATACAATAGCTGATCTTTGCCTCCAGGGGCCTGTGGCCCTGAGTGGCCGGACACCTCCAAAAATCCAAACGATTGAAGATGTGTCGCAGACCCAAGCTGCCCCCAGCTCAAACCTGTGCTGCCCTGACAGTCCCAAGGGAACCCTACAAACTGACATCAGGAACCTGGGCTGGCCACTTTTCTTTCCCAAGGAAAAAGGACTGGTGTGTGCCTACAGGGGCCTGTGGCCCTGAGTGGCCGGACACCTCCAAAAATCCAAACGATCGAAGATGTGTCGCAGACCCAAGCTGCCCCCACCTCAAACCTGTGCTGCCCTGACAGTCCCAAGGGAACCCTACAAACTGACATCAGGAGCCTGGGCTGGCCACTTTTCTTTCCCAGGGAAAAGGACCGGTCTGTGTCTCCAGGGGACTGTGACCCTGAACTGGCCGGACACCTCCAAAAATCCAAACGATCGAAGATGTGTCGCAGACCGCAACTGCCCCCACCTCAAACCTGTGCTGCCCTGACAGTCCCAAGGGAACCCTACAAACTGACATCAGGAACCTGGGCTGGCCACTTTTCTTTCCCAGGGAAAAGGACCGGTCTGTGTCTCCAGGGGTCTGTGGCCCTGAGTGGCCGGACACCTCCAAAAATTAAAACGATCAAAGATGTGTCACAGACCCAAGCTGCCCCCACCTCAAACCTGTGCTGCCCTGACAGTCCCAAGGGAACCCTACAAACTGACATCAGGAACCTGGGCTGGCCACTTTTCTTTCCCAGGGAAAAAAGACCGGTCTGTGTCTCCAAGGGCCTGTGGCCCTGAAGTGGCCCGACACCTCCAAAAATCCAAACGATCGAAGATGTGTCGCAGAACCAAGCTGCCCCCACCTCAAACCTGTGCTACCCTGACAGTCCCAAGGGAACCCTACAAACTGACATCAGGAACCTGGGCTGGCCACTTTTCTTTCCCAAAGAAAATAGCTGATTTTTGCCTCCAGGGGCCTGTGGCCCTGACTGGCTCGACACCTACCCAAAAATCCAAACGATCAAAGATGTGTCACAGACCCAAGCTGCCCCCAGCTCAAACCTGTGCTGCCCTGACAGTCCCAAGGGAACCCTACAAACTGACATCAGGAACCTGGGCTGGCCACTTTTCTTTCCCAAGGAAAAAGGACTGGTGTGTGCCTACAGGGGCCTGTGGCCCTGAGTGGCCGGACACCTCCAAAAATCCAAACGATCGAAGATGTGTCGCAGACCCAAGCTGCCCCCAGCTCAAACCTGTGCTGCCCTGACAGTCCCAAGGGAACCCTACAAACTGACATCAGGAACCTGGGCTGGCCACTTTTCTTTCCGTGGGAAAAAGGACCGGTCTTTGTCTCCAGGGGCCTGTGGCCCTGAAGTGGCCGGACACCTCCAAAAATCCAAACGATCGAAGATGTGTCGCAGACCCAAGCTGCCCCCAGCTCAAACCTGTGCTGCCCTGACAGTCCCAAGGGAACTCTACAAACTGACATCAGGAACCTGGGCTGGCCACTTTTCTTTCCCAAATACAATAGCTGATCTTTGCCTCCAGGGGCCTGTGGCCCTGAGTGGCCGGACACCTCCAAAAATCCAAACGATTGAAGATGTGTCGCAGACCCAAGCTGCCCCCAGCTCAAACCTGTGCTGCCCTGACAGTCCCAAGGGAACCCTACAAACTGACATCAGGAACCTGGGCTGGCCACTTTTCTTTCCCAAGGAAAAAGGACTGGTGTGTGCCTACAGGGGCCTGTGGCCCTGAGTGGCCGGACACCTCCAAAAATCCAAACGATCGAAGATGTGTCGCAGACCCAAGCTGCCCCCACCTCAAACCTGTGCTGCCCTGACAGTCCCAAGGGAACCCTACAAACTGACATCAGGAGCCTGGGCTGGCCACTTTTCTTTCCCAGGGAAAAGGACCGGTCTGTGTCTCCAGGGGACTGTGACCCTGAACTGGCCGGACACCTCCAAAAATCCAAACGATCGAAGATGTGTCGCAGACCGAAACTGCCCCCCACCTCAAACCTGTGCTGCCCTGACAGTCCCAAGGGAACCCTACAAACTGACATCAGGAACCTGGGCTGGCCACTTTTCTTTCCCAGGGAAAAAGGCTGATCTTTGCCTCCAGGGGCCTGTGGCCCTGAACTGGCCGGACACCTCCAAAAATCCAAACGATCAAAGATGTGTCGCAGACCCAAGCTGCCCCCACCTCAAACCTGTGCTGCCCTGACAGTCCCAAGGGAACCCTACAAACTGACATCAGGAACCTGGGCTGGCCACTTTTCTTTCCCAGGGAAAAAAGACCGGTCTGTGTCTCCAAGGGCCTGTGGCCCTGAAGTGGCCCGACACCTCCAAAAATCAAAACGATCGAAGATGTGTCGCAGAACCAAGCTGCCCCCACCTCAAACCTGTGCTACCCTGACAGTCCCAAGGGAACCCTACAAACTGACATCAGGAACCTGGGCTGGCCACTTTTCTTTCCCAAGGAAAAAGGACTGGTGTGTGCCTACAGGGGCCTGTGGCCCTGAGTGGCCGGACACCTCCAAAAATCCAAACGATCGAAGATGTGTCGCAGACCCAAGCTGCCCCCACCTCAAACCTGTGCTGCCCTGACAGTCCCAAGGGAACCCTACAAACTGACATCAGGAGCCTGGGCTGGCCACTTTTCTTTCCCAGGGAAAAGGACCGGTCTGTGTCTCCAGGGGACTGTGGCCCTGAATTGGCCGGACACCTCTAAAAATCCAAACGATCGAAGATGTGTCGCAGACCCAAGCTGCCCCCACCTCAAACCTGTGCTGCCCTGACAGTCCCAAGGGAACCCTACAAACTGACATCAGGAACCTGGGCTGGCCACTTTTCTTTCCCAAGGAAAATGGCTGATCTTTGTCTCCAGGGGCCTGTGGCCCTGAAGTGGCCAACAGCCTCCAAAAATCCAAACGATCGAAGATGTGTCGCAGACCGAAACTGCCCCCACCTCAAACCTGTGCTGCCCTGACAGTCCCAAGGGAACCCTACAAACTGACATCAGGAACCTGGGCTGGCCACTTTTCTTTGCCAAGGAAAAAGGCTGATCTTTGCCTCCAGGGGCCTGTGGCCCTGAGTGGCCGGACACCTCCGAAAAATCGCAACAAGCAAGGATGTGCCCTCCACTGGCACCTTTCCAAAGCATTGCACTAGATTCCAGTAATACTCTGCATTTCCAGTGGTTCAGCCTGTCTGCCCCTCATCCTGACCCTTAAAATGCACTAAGGAATTCTAAAACAGCCCTTAGGAAGGTGTAACAATGCCCTAAAAGACACCAGACAAGTCCTAAGAAGCCTTCCAAAATCCCCTAAATATTCCTAATGGTCCTGCAAAAACACTCAAGGAAACCTGCTCAGCCTCCAAAGCCTTCCTGGTGCTCTCTAGCCCACAGATGTCATCCCTACCTTTCTCCAGGGGGTCCTGTTGTCCTCTGAGGGTTCTGTCGTTGTCCTGGTGTGAGGGTCACTGCCTTGTCCTAGCGGGAGCGTTCCGGTGTGCTCTCGCTGTTAGGGTTGCTGTGTGGTGCTGCTGCTGGCAGGGCTGAAAAGGGAAAAGGCTCTTGTTAGGGGGGCTGCTTAGGCTGAGGTTAGGGCTGGGGGGAGAGGTGGTGCTCCTGTACCCTAACTTGCCTCCTAAGCTCTACCCTGTAGCCCTGATCTCCACTGCACTGTCCAGCCCTCAAGCCCTCGCCCTTTACCCCTCAACCTCTCCCTCTGCCCCCCAGCCCTCAGGCTCTGTGTGTCACCCTCGAGCCCCCCCTTTGCCCCTCAAGCCCCCTCTCAGCTGCCCCTCAGCTCCTGTGCGTCACCCTTAATCCCTCTCCTTTGCCCCTCAGCCCCCAGCTTCTCTGTGTCATGCTCCAGCTGCCCCTGCCCCCCTCAGCATCTCTCTGTCACCCACTGTCCCCTCTCCCTGTGCCTCCCTCAGCTCCCAGCCTCTGTCACCCTCAAGCCCCCACAGTGCCCCTCAGCCTCTATGTGCTGTGCCATGAAAAAACATAAAATTTCCCTAAAAACCCCTCATCTTCAAAATGTTCTAAAAGCCCCACAAAAACATAAAAATAGCCTCAGAATACCCTTAAAATGCAAGGAAAAATACCCTACTTTTAAAAAAACCCTAAAACACACCTAAATATCCCTAAAAAACCTTTAAGAAATCCCTCAATATTCCTAAAAGAGCTCTAAAAATACCCCAAAAATACTTAAAATGCCCTGATAAGACCCTAAAAAAACCTAAAAGTTCCCTCAAAAGACCTAAAAATACCCTAGTCCTAAGAGTCCTCCACATACCCTCAATAGACCTAAAAAAGCCCCAAGAACACCCCAAAAAAACCCCATAAAAATTCTAATTAGTAGTAAGAAAGCCATGAAAATACCCTAAAAAAATCTTTTAAAAGCCCTAAAAAAGCCCTAAAAGTATCCTAAATAGTCACAGAAAATTCCTAAAAAGCTCCTGTGAAAAAAAACCCTAACATATCTTTTTAAAGCCCTAAAAAACCCCTAAAAAAGTGCTCAGTCCCCAACCTCTACCAGTCACTCTCTAGCCAGCAAATATCATCCCTACCTTTTCATTAGGGTCACTGCCTGCAGCTGCTGGGAGGGTTCTGGGGCTGTCCCAGCATTAGGGTCACTGCCTGCAGCTGCTGTTGAGGAAAATTGGTGTTCTAGGGGTGTGTTTAGGGTGAGCTTAGGGTTGGGGTGAGGGCTGCTGCTGTACCCTAACCCTTCCTGGTACCCCGTGCCCTGTCCTTTGTACCCCTAACCCTCAGGGTCAGCTCTCCACCTGTCAAGTCCCCCCCTTTTTGCCCCTCAGCCCGCAATGTCTGTGTGTCACCCCAAGCCCCCCGACACTGTCCTGTGGCCCCCTAACCTCCACCGTGCACTTTCCACCCTTGTAGGGGTGGTTTTAAGGGTGAGGTTAAGGGTGCTGTGAGGGCTGGTTCACCTGTCACCCTCAGGCACCCCCCCACTTTGTCCCTCAGGACAGCCCCTGCCTCTCAGCCTCCTTGTGTCACCCTCAGGTTCCCACCGCAGCCTCTCAGCGTCTCTGTGCCACCCTGGAGCCCCCTTTTTACTCCTAAAGACCCCTTCTGCCTCTCAGCTGCCCCCATGTTCTGTGTCACCCTCCAGCCCCCTCCCCTCAGCCCCAGGTGCCTTTGTGACACCGCGCGGCCCACAGACGCCGTCCCTGCCTGTTTTCTTTGGGTGTTGTCCTGCTGCGAGGGCCGCACTATCCCCACGAGTCCGGGCTCCCATGTCCTGCTGCAGGGAGTCACACCTGGGGCATGGGAGGAGTGAGGGATGGGGCAGGGGCGGGACGGGTGAAGGGTGGAGAGAGACTGGGGCTGGGGTGGGCTGGAAGGACAAGTAGGGGTGAGGGGTGGAGACGGGGACAGAGCAGAACAGGGCAGGGGGGAAGAGGGACATTTGCAGGGGGCAGTCCACATATCCCAGACCAAAGCTGCAGCAAAATACAATTTTAGTGGACAGGGCAAAGCCAAACACCACCTGCAAATTGACATCAGGAACCAGGGCTGGCCACTTTTCTTTCCCAGGGAAAAGGGCATGTCAGGGCCACAGACCCCTGGACGCAAAGATCAGCCTTTTTCCTTGGGAAAGAAAAGTGGCCAGCCCAGGTTCCTGATGTCAGTTTGTAGGGTTCCCTTGGGACTGTCAGGGCAGCACAGGTTTGAGGTGGGGGCAGCTTGGGTCTGCGACACATCCTCGATCGTTTGGATTTTTGGAGGTGTCCAGCCACTGAGGGCCACAGGCCCCTGGAGACAAAGATCAGCCTTTTTCCTTGGGAAAGAAAAGTGGCCAGCCCAGGTTCTTAATGTCAGTTTGTAGGGTTCCCTTGGGACTGTCAGGGCAGCACAGGTTTGAGGTGGGGGCAGCTTAGGTCTGTGACACATCCTCGATCGTTTGGATTTGGGACGCAGCCGGCCACTCAGGGCCTAACCCTAAACCCTAAACCCAAACCCTAACCCCTAACCCTACAAGATGGTGGCACCCCTGTGGTCACATGATGGGGAGTAAAATGGCAGCACCTGTGTGGTCATGTGACAGGGAGCAAGATGGTGGCGCCCATAGGGTCACGTGATGGGGAGCAAGATGGCGGTGTCTACATGGTGGGGGTGATGTGGGTAGTGGGTATTGTAATGTGCCAGGTGGAGCACTAATTAGGGGTTGTATAGGTATATATAAAAAAGAAGAAAAACTATATGTCCGGTGCAGCAGTAGAAAGTTTCAGGCTCCCGGGGAGTAAATTCTTTTTTTTTTAAATAATTATTTAATGTTTGTTTTTTATTTTACTCCCAGGGAGCCTGAAAGTTTCTACTGCTGCTTTTTGAAAGCTAGAAAGGGAAACAAAGTTAGAAATGAAAAGATGGAAAGAAAGAAAAAGACAGACTTAAGAGCCCACTTAAGAGCCCACTTAAGAGCCCACTTAAGAGAGCACTTAAGAGCCCACTTAAGAGACCACTTAAGAGACCACTTAAGAGACCACTTAAGAGACCACTTAAGAGACCACTTAAGAGACCACTTAAGAGACGAAAAGAAATAGGAAAAGAATGGCAAAGAGTAAAAAAATGAGAAGGGTTACAGTGAAAAAGAAAGAGGGTGAGAGTGAAAAAGAGGACAAAAGAATAGAGGAAAAAAAAGAAGAGAAGCTGGAGAGAAAAAGAAATAAAGAGTAAAAGCATCAACTAGAGAGAAAAATAAATAGTTAGAAATAGTGAAACAGAGAAACAGAAGAAAAGACATACAGGGAAATAGAGAAGCAGAGAGAGAGAGAGTTAGAAACAGTGAGAAACAGAAACAAAGTTAGGGACGGACAGAAATGACGTGTCAGAAAGAAAACGAAGAGAAGAAGCAAAGGAAGAAATACAGTGGGGGAAAAAAAAAATGACTAAACCACACCAAAAAACACAGGAGCCAAAGGGGGAGGGAGCGGGGGGCATCATTATTAGGGTTGATTCAACTTTATTGAATATTTTTTTTTTATTTACATTCCAGCAAAACACATGGAAACGATGTATACAAATGGGAACCCTACAAACTGACATCAGGAACCTGGGCTGGCCACATTTCTTTCCCAGGGAAAAGGACCGGTCCTTGTCTCCAGGGGCCTGTGGCCCTGAAGTGGCCGGACACCTCCAAAAATCCAAACGATCGAAGATGTGTCGCAGACCCAAGCTGCCCCCACCTCAAACCTGTGCTGCCCTGACAGTCCCAAGGGAACCCTACAAACTGACATCAGGAACCTGGGCTGGCCACTTTTCTTTCCCAGGGAAAAGGACCGGTCCTTGTCTCCAGGGGCCTGTGGCCCTGAGTGGCCAAACACCTCCAAAAATCCAAACGATCGAAGATGTGTCGCAGACCCAAGCTGCCCCCACCTCAAACCTGTGCTGCCCTGACAGTCCCAAGGGAACCCTACAAACTGACATCAGGAACCTGGGCTGGCCACTTTTCTTTCCCAGGGAAAAAGGACTGCTCTGTGTCTCCAGGGGTCTGTGGCCCTGAGTGGCTGGACACCTCCAAAAATTAAAACGATCAAAGATGTGTCACAGACCCAAGCTGCCCCCAGCTCAAACCTGTGCTGACCTGACAGTCCCAAGGGAACCCTACAAACTGACATCAGGAACCCGGGCTGGCCACTTTTCTTTCAAAAGGAAAAACGTCCGGTCTGTGTCTCCAGGGGCCTGTGGCCCTGAGTGGCCGGACACCTCCAAAAATCCAAACGATCGAAGATGTGTCGCAGAACCAAGCTGCCCCCACCTCAAACCTGTGCTGCCCTGACAGTCCCAAGGGAACCCTACAAACTGACATCAGGAACCTGGGCTGGCCACTTTTCTTTCCCAGGGAAAAGGACCGGTCTGTGTCTCCAGGAGCCTGTGGCCCTGAAGTGGCCGGACACCTCCAAAAATCCAAACGATCGAGGATGTGTCGCAGACC
The DNA here is from genome assembly GCF_024509145.1 of Vidua macroura. NCBI lineage: Eukaryota > Metazoa > Chordata > Aves > Passeriformes > Viduidae > Vidua > Vidua macroura. The sequence goes on along the minus strand of NC_071595.1, from coordinate 7,720,293 downwards.
CAAGCTGCCCCCAGCTCAAACCTGTGCTGCCCTGACAGTCCCAAGGGAACCCTACAAACTGACATCAGGAACCTGGGCTGGCCACTTTTCTTTCCCAGGGAAAAGGACCGGTCCTTGTCTCCAGGGGCCTGTGGCCCTGAAGTGGCCCGACACCTCCAAAAATCCAAACGATCAAAGATGTGTCGCAGACCCAAGCTGCCCCCACCTCAAACCTGTGCTGCCCTGACAGTCCCAAGGGAACCCTACAAACTGACATCAGGAACCTGGGCTGGCCACTTTTCTTTCCCAGGGAAAAGGACCGGTCCTTGTCTCCAGGGGCCTGTGGCCCTGAAGTGGCCCGACACCTCCAAAAATCCAAACGATCAAAGATGTGTCGCAGACCCAAGCTGCCCCCACCTCAAACCTGTGCTGCCCTGACAGTCCCAAGGGAACCCTACAAACTGACATCAGGAACCTGGGCTGGCCACTTTTCTTTCCCAGGGAAAAGGACCGGTCTGTGTCTCCAGGGGCCTGTGGCCCTGAAGTGGCCGGACACCTCCAAAAATCCAAACGATCGAAGATGTGTCGCAGACCCAAGCTGCCCCCAGCTCAAACCTGTGCTGCCCTGACAGTCCCAAGGGAACCCTACAAACTGACATCAGGAACCTGGGCTGGCCACTTTTCTTTCCCAGGGAAAAGGACCGGTCTGTGTCTCCAGGAGCCTGTGGCCCTGAAGTAGCCGGACACCTCCAAAAATCCAAACGATCGAGGATGTGTCGCAGACCCAAGCTGCCCCCAGCTCAAACCTGTGCTGCCCTGACAGTCCCAAGGGAACCCTACAAACTGACATCAGGAACCTGGGCTGGCCACTTTTCTTTCCCAAAGAAAATAGCTGATCTTTGCCTCCAGGGGCCTGTGGCCCTGAGTGGCCGGACACCTCCAAAAATCCAAACGATCGAAGATGTGTCGCAGAACCAAGCTGCCCCCACCTCAAACCTGTGCTGCCCTGACAGTCCCAAGGGAACCCTACAAACTGACATCAGGAACCTGGGCTGGCCACTTTTCTTTCCCAGGGAAAAGGACCGGTCCTTGTCTCCAGGGGCCTGTGGCCCTGAAGTGGCCCGACACCTCCAAAAATCCAAACGATCGAGGATGTGTCGCAGACCCAAGCTGCCCCCACCTCAAACCTGTGCTGCCCTGACAGTCCCAAGGGAACCCTACAAACTGACATCAGGAACCTGGGCTGGCCACTTTTCTTTCCCAGGGAAAAGGACCGGTCCTTGTCTCCAGGGGCCTGTGGCCCTGAAGTGGCCCGACACCTCCAAAAATCCAAACGATCAAAGATGTGTCGCAGACCCAAGCTGCCCCCACCTCAAACCTGTGCTGCCCTGACAGTCCCAAGGGAACCCTACAAACTGACATCAGGAACCTGGGCTGGCCACTTTTCTTTCCCAGGGAAAAGGACCGGTCTGTCTCTCCAGGGGCCTGTGGCCCTGAAGTGGCCGGACACCTCCAAAAATCCAAACGATCGAAGATGTGTCGCAGACCCAAGCTGCCCCCACCTCAAACCTGTGCTGCCCTGCCAGTCCCAAGGGAACCCTACAAACTGACATCAGGAACCTGGGCTGGCCACTTTTCTTTCCCAAAGAAAATAGCTGATCTTTGCCTCCAGGGGCCTGTAACCCTGACTGGCCGGACACCTCCAAAAATCCAAACGATCGAGGATGTGTCGCAGACCCAAGCTGCCCCCACCTCAAACCTGTGCTGCCCTGACAGTCCCAAGGGAACCCTACAAACTGACATCAGGAACCTGGGCTGGCCACTTTTCTTTCCGAAGGAAAAAGGCTGATTTTTGCCTCTAGGGTCCTGTGGCCCTGAGTGGCCGGACACCTCCAAAAATCCAAACGATCGAAGATGTGTCGCAGACCCAAACTGCCCCCACCTCAAACCTGTGCTGCCCTGACAGTCCCAAGGGAACCCTACAAACTGACATCAGGAACCCGGGCTGGCCACTTTTCTTTCCCAGGAAAAAGGACCGGTCAGTCTCTCCAGGGGCGTGTGGCCCTGAGTGGCTGGACACCTCCAAAAATCCAAACGATCGAAGATGTGTCGCAGACCCAAGCTGCCCCCACCTCAAACCTGTGCTGCCCTGACAGTCCCAAGGGAACCCTACAAACTGACATCAGGAACCTGGGCTGGCCACTTTTCTTTCCCAGGGAAAAGGACCGGTCTTTGTCTCCAGGGGCCTGTGGCCCTGAAGTGGCCGGACACCTCCAAAAATCCAAACGATCGAAGATGTGTCGCAGACCCAAGCTGCCCCCAGCTCAAACCTGTGCTGCCCTGACAGTCCCAAGGGAACCCTACAAACTGACATCAGGAACCTGGGCTGGCCACTTTTCTTTCCCAAGGAAAAGAGCTGATCTTTGCCTCCAGGGGCCTGTGTCCCTGAGTGGCCGGACACCTCCAAAAATCCAAACGATCGAAGATGTGTCGCAGACCCAAGCTGCCCCCAGCTCAAACCTGTGCTGCCCTGACAGTCCCAAGGGAACCCTACAAACTGACATCAGGAACCTGGGCTGGCCACTTTTCTTTCCCAGGGAAAAAGGACCGGTCTTTGTCTCCAGGGGCCTGTGGCCCTGAAGTGGCCGGACACCTCCAAAAATCCAAACGATCGAAGATGTGTCGCAGACCCAAGCTGCCCCCAGCTCAAACCTGTGCTGCCCTGACAGTCCCAAGGGAACCCTACAAACTGACATCAGGAACCTGGGCTGGCCACTTTTCTTTCCCAAGGAAAAAGGCTGATCTTTGCCTCCAGGGGCCTGTGGCCCTGAGTGGCCGGACACCTCCAAAAATCCAAACGATCGAGGATGTGTCGCAGACCCAAGCTGCCCCCACCTCAAACCTGTGCTGCCCTAACAGTCCCAAGGGAACCCTACAAACTGACATCAGGAACCTGGGCTGGCCACTTTTCTTTCCGAAGGAAAAAGGCTGATTTTTGCCTCCAGGGGCCTGTGGCCCTGAGTGGCCAGACACCTCCAAAAATCCAAACGATCGAGGATGTGTCGCAGACCCAAGCTGCCCCCACCTCAAACCTGTGCTGCCCTGACAGTCCCAAGGGAACCCTACAAACTGACATCAGGAACCTGGGCTGGCCACTTTTCCTTCCCAGGGAAAAGGACCGGTCTGTGTCTCCAGGGGTCTGTGGCCCTGAGTGGCCGGACACCTCCAAAAATTCAAACGATCAAAGATGTGTCACAGACCCAAGCTGCCCCCACCTCAAACCTGTGCTGCCCTGACAGTCCCAAGGGAACCCTACAAACTGACATCAGGAACCTGGGCTGGCCACTTTTCTTTCCCAGGGAAAAAGGCTGATCTTTGCCTCCAGGGGCCTGTGGCCCTGAAGTGGCCGGACACCTCCAAAAATCCAAACGATCGAAGATGTGTCACAGACCCAAGCTGCCCCCACCTCAAACCTGTGCTGCCCTGACAGTCCCAAGGGAACCCTACAAACTGACATCAGGAACCTGGGCTGGCCACTTTTCTTTCCCAGGGAAAAAGGACTGCTCTGTGTCTCCAGGGGTCTGTGGCCCTGAAGTGGCCGGACACCTCCAAAAATTAAAACGATCAAAGATGTGTCACAGACCCAAGCTGCCCCCACCTCAAACCTGTGCTGCCCTGACAGTCCCAAAGGAACCCTACAAACTGACATCAGGAACCTGGGCTGGCCACTTTTCTTTCCCAAAGAAAATAGCTGATCTTTGCCTCCAGGGGCCTGTGGCCCTGAGTGGCCGGACACCTCCAAAAATCCAAACGATCGAAGATGTGTCGCAGACCCAAGCTGCCCCCAGCTCAAACCTGTGCTGCCCTGACAGTCCCAAGGGAACCCTACAAACTGACATCAGGAACCTGGGCTGGCCACTTTTCTTTCAAAAGGAAAAAGGACCGGTCTGTCTCTCCAGGGGCCTGTGGCCCTGAAGTGGCCGGACACCTCCAAAAATCCAAACGATCGAAGATGTGTCGCAGACCCAAGCTGCCCCCACCTCAAACCTGTGCTGCCCTGACAGTCCCAAGGGAACCCTACAAACTGACATCAGGAACCTGGGCTGGCCACTTTTCTTTCCCAGGGAAAAAGGACTGCTCTGTGTCTCCAGGGGTCTGTGGCCCTGAAGTGGCCGGACACCTCCAAAAATCCAAACGATCGAAGATGTGTCGCAGACCCAAGCTGCCCCCACCTCAAACCTGTGCTGCCCTGACAGTCCCAAAGGAACCCTACAAACTGACATCAGGAACCTGGGCTGGCCACTTTTCTTTCCGAAGGAAAAAGGCTGATTTTTGCCTCCAGGGGCCTGTGGCCCTGAGTGGCCAGACACCTCCAAAAATCCAAACGATCGAGGATGTGTCGCAGACCCAAGCTGCCCCCACCTCAAACCTGTGCTGCCCTGACAGTCCCAAGGGAACCCTACAAACTGACATCAGGAACCTGGGCTGGCCACTTTTCCTTCCCAGGGAAAAGGACCGGTCTGTGTCTCCAGGGGTCTGTGGCCCTGAGTGGCCGGACACCTCCAAAAATTCAAACGATCAAAGATGTGTCACAGACCCAAGCTGCCCCCACCTCAAACCTGTGCTGCCCTGACAGTCCCAAGGGAACCCTACAAACTGACATCAGGAACCTGGGCTGGCCACTTTTCTTTCAAAAGGAAAAAGGCTGATTTTTGCCTCCAGGGTCCTGTGGCCCTGAGTGGCCGGACACCTCCAAAAATCCAAACGATCGAGGATGTGTCACAGACCCAAGCTGCCCCCACCTCAAACCTGTGCTGGCCTGACAGTCCCAAGGGAACCCTACAAACTGACATCAGGAACCTGGGCTGGCCACTTTTCTTTCCGAGGGAAAAGGACCGGTCTGTGTCTCCAAGGGCCTGTGGCCCTGAAGTGGCCGGACACCTCCAAAAATCCAAACGATCGAGGATGTGACGCAGACCCAAGCTGCCCCCACCTCAAACCTGTGCTGCCCTGACAGTCCCAAGGGAACCCTACAAACTGACATCAGGAACCTGGGCTGGCCACTTTTCTTTCCCAGGGAAAAAGGCTGATCTTTGCCTCCAGGGGCCTGTGGCCCTGAAGTGGCCGGACACCTCCAAAAATCCAAACGATCGAAGATGTGTCACAGACCCAAGCTGCCCCCACCTCAAACCTGTGCTGCCCTTAAAGTCCAAAGGGAACCCTACAAACTGACATCAGGAACTTGGGCTGGCCAATTTTCTTTCCCAGGGAAAAGGACCGGTCTGTGTCTCCAGGGGCCTGTGGCCCTGAGTGGCCGGACACCTCCAAAAATCCAAACGATCGAAGATGTGTCGCAGACCCAAGCTGCCCCCACCTCAAACCTGTGCTGCCCTGACAGTCCCAAGGGAACCCTACAAACTGACATCAGGAACCTGGGCTGGCCACTTTTCTTTCAAAAGGAAAAAGGACCGGTCTGTCTCTCCAGGGTCCTGTGGCCCTGATGTGGCCGGACACGTCCAAAAATCAAAACGATCGAAGATGTGTCACAGACCCAAGCTGCCCCCACCTCAAACCTGTGCTGCCCTGACAGTCCCAAGGGAACCCTACAAACTGACATCAGGAACCTGGGCTGGCCACTTTTCTTTCCCAGGGAAAAAAGACCGGTCTGTGTCTCCAGGGGCCTGTGGCCGTGACTGGCCGGACACCTCCCAAAATCCAAACGATCGAGGATGTGTCGCAGACCCAAGCTGCCCCCACCTCAAACCTGTGCTGCCCTGACAGTCCCAAGGGAACCCTACAAACTGACATCAGGAACCTGGGCTGGCCACTTTTCTTTCCCAGGGAAAAAGGCTGATCTTTGCCTCCAGGGGCCTGTGGCCCTGAAGTGGCCGGACACCTCCAAAAATCCAAACGATCGAAGATGTGTCACAGACCCAAGCTGCCCCCAGCTCAAACCTGTGCTGCCCTGACAGTCCCAAGGGAACCCTACAAACTGACATCAGGAACCTGGGCTGGCCACTTTTCTTTCAAAAGGAAAAAGGACCGGTCTGTGTCTCCAGGCGTCTGTGGCCCTGAGTGGCCGGACACCTCCAAAAATCCAAACGATCGAGGATGTGTCACAGCCCCAAGCTGCCCCCACCTCAAACCTGTGCTGCCCTGACAGTCCCAAGGGAACCCTACAAACTGACATCAGGAACCTGGGCTGGCCACTTTTCTTTCCCAGGGAAAAAGGCTGATCTTTGCCTCCAGGGGCCTGTGGCCCTGAAGTTCCCGGACACCTCCAAAAATCCAAACGATCGAAGATGTGTCACAGACCCAAGCTGCCCCCACCTCAAACCTGTGCTGCCCTGACAGTCCCAAGGGAACCCTACAAACTGACATCAGGAACCTGGGCTGGCCACTTTTCTTTCAAAAGGAAAAAGGACCGGTCTGTGTCTCCAGGCGTCTGTGGCCCTGAGTGGCCGGACACCTCCAAAAATCCAAACGATCGAGGATGTGTCACAGCCCCAAGCTGCCCCCACCTCAAACCTGTGCTGCCCTGACAGTCCCAAGGGAACCCTACAAACTGACATCAGGAACCTGGGCTGGCCACTTTTCTTTCCCAGGGAAAAGGACCGGTCTGTGTCTCCAGGAGCCTGTGGCCCTGAAGTGGCTGGACACCTCCAAAAATCCAAACGATCGAGGATGTGTCGCAGACCCAAGCTGCCCCCAGCTCAAACCTGTGCTGCCCTGACAGTCCCAAGGGAACCCTACAAACTGACATCAGGAACCTGGGCTGGCCACTTTTCTTTCCCAAAGAAAATAGCTGATCTTTGCCTCCAGGGGCCTGTGGCCCTGAAGTGGCCGGACACCTCCAAAAATCCAAACGATCGAAGATGTGTCGCAGACCCAAGCTGCCCCCACCTCAAACCTGTGCTGCCCTGACAGTCCCAAGGGAACCCTACAAACTGACATCAGGAACCTGGGCTGGCCACTTTTCTTTCCCAGGGAAAAGGACTGGTTTGTGACTTCAGGGGCCCGTGGCCCTGACTGGCCGGACACCTCCAAAAATCCAAACGATCGAAGATGTGACGCAGACCCAAGCTGCCCCCAGCTCAAACCTGTGCTGCCCTGACAGTCCCAAGGGAACCCTACAAACTGACATCAGGAACCTGGGCTGGCCACTTTTCTTTCAAAAGGAAAAAGGACCGGTCTGTGTCTCCAGGCGTCTGTGGCCCTGAGTGGCCGGACACCTCCAAAAATTAAAACGATCGAAGATGTGTCGCAGACCCAAGCTGCCCCCACCTCAAACCTGTGCTGCCCTGACAGTCCCAAGGGAACCCTACAAACTGACATCAGGAACCTGGGCTGGCCACTTTTCTTTCCCAGGGAAAAAGGCTGATCTTTGCCTCCAGGGTCCTGTGGCCCTGAGTGGCCGGACACCTCCAAAAATCAAAACGATAGAAGATGTGTCGCAGACCCAAGCTGCCCCCAGCTCAAACCTGTGCTGCCCTGACAGTCCCAAGGGAACCCTACAAACTGACATCAGGAACCTGGGCTGGCCACTTTTCTTTCCCAGGGAAAAAGCCTGATCTTTGCCTCCAGGGGCCTGTGGCCCTGAAGTGGACGGACACCTCCAAAAATCCAAACAATCGAAGATGTGTCACAGACACAAGCTGCCCCCAGCTCAAACCTGTGCTGCCCTGACAGTCCCAAGGGAACCCTACAAACTGACATCAGGAACCTGGGCTGGCCACTTTTCTTTCCCAGGGAAAAAGGACCGGTCTGTGTCTCCAGGGGTCTGTGGCCCTGAGTGGCTGGACACCTCCAAAAATCCAAACGATCGAAGATGTGTCGCAGACCCAAGCTGCCCCCACCTCAAACCTGTGCTGCCCTGACAGTCCCAAGGGAACCCTACAAACTGACATCAGGAACCTGGGCTGGCCACTTTTCTTTCCCATGGAAAAAGGACCGGTCCTTGTCTCCAGGGGCCTGTGGCCCTGAGTGGCCGGACACCTCCAAAAATCCAAACGATCGAAGATGTGTCGCAGACCCAAGCTGCCCCCACCTCAAACCTGTGCTGCCCTGACAGTCCCAAGGGAACCCTACAAACTGACATCAGGAACCTGGGCTGGCCACTTTTCTTTCCCAGGGAAAAAGGCTGATCTTTGCCTCCAGGGGCCTGTGGCCCTGAAGTGGCCGGACACCTCCAAATATCCTAACGATCGAGGATGTGTCACAGACACAAGCTGCCCCCACCTCAAACCTGTGCTGCCCTGACAGTCCCAAGGGAACCCTACAAACTGACATCAGGAACCTGGGCTGGCCACTTTTCTTTCAAAAGGAAAAAGGACCGGTCCTTGTCTCCAGGGGCCTGTGGCCCTGAGTGGCCGGACACCTCCAAAAATCCAAACGATCGAAGATGTGTCGCAGACCCAAGCTGCCCCCACCTCAAACCTGTGCTGCCCTGACAGTCCCAAGGGAACCCTACAAACTGACATCAGGAACCTGGGCTGGCCACTTTTCTTTCCCAGGGAAAAGGACCGGTTTGTGTCTCCAGGGGCCTGTGGCCCTGAAGTGGCCGGACACCTCCAAAAATCCAAACGATCGAAGATGTGTCGCAGACCCAAGCTGCCCCCACCTCAAACCTGTGCTGCCCTGACAGTCCCAAGGGAACCCTACAAACTGACATCAGGAACCTGGGCTGGCCACTTTTCTTTCCCAGGGAAAAGGACCGGTCTGTGTCTCCAGGGGCCTGTGGCCCTGAGTGTCCGGACACCTCCAAAAATCCAAACGATCGAAGATGTGTCGCAGACCCAAGCTGCCCCCAGCTCAAACCTGTGCTGCCCTGACAGTCCCAAGGGAACCCTACAAACTGACATCAGGAACCTGGGCTGGCCACTTTTCTTTCCCAGGGAAAAGGACCGGTCTTTGTCTCCAGGGGCCTGTGGCCCTGACTGGCCAGACACCTCCAAAAATCCAAACGATCGAGGATGTGTCGCAGACCCAAGCTGCCCCCACCTCAAACCTGTGCTGCCCTGACAGTCCCAAGGGAACCCTACAAACTGACCTCAGGAACCTGGGCTGGCCACTTTTCTTTCCCAAGGAAAAAGGCTGATCTTTGCCTCCAGGGGCCTGTGGCCCTGAAGTGGCCAGACACCTCCAAAAATCCAAACGATCGAAGATGCGTCACAGACCCAAGCTGCCCCCACCTCAAACCTGTGCTGCCCTGACAGTCCCAAGGGAACCCTACAAACTGACATCAGGAACCTGGGCTGGCCACTTTTCTTTCCCAGGGAAAAGGACCGGTCTGTGTCTCCAGGGGCCTGTGGCCCTGAAGTGGCCGGACACCTCCAAAAATCCAAACAATCGAGGATGTGTCGCAGACCCAAGCTGCCCCCACCTCAAACCTGTGCTGCCCTGACAGTCCCAAGGGAACCCTACAAACTGACATCAGGAACCTGGGCTGGCCACTTTTCTTTCCCAGGGAACAGGACGGGTCTTTGTCTCCAGGGGCCTGTGGCCCTGAAGTGGCCGGACACCTCCAAAAATCCAAACGATCGAAGATGTGTCGCAGACACAAGCTGCCCCCACCTCAAACCTGTGCTGCCCTGACAGTCCCAAGGGAACCCTACAAACTGACATCAGGAACCTGGGCTGGCCACTTTTCTTTCCCAGGGAAAAAGGACTGCTCTCTGTCTCCAGGGGCCTGTGGCCCTGAGTGGCCGGACACCTCCAAAAATCCAAACGATCGAAGATGTGTCGCAGACCCAAGCTGCCCCCACCTCAAACCTGTGCTGCCCTGACAGTCCCAAGGGAACCCTACAAACTGACATCAGGAACCTGGGCTGGCCACTTTTCTTTCCCAAGGAAAAAGGCGGATCTTTACCTCCAGGGGCCTGTGGCCCTGAGTGGCCGGACACCTCCAAAAATCCAAACGATCGAAGATGTGTCGCAGACCCAAGCTGCACCCACCTCAAACCTGTGCTGCCCTGACAGTCCCAAGGGAACCCTACAAACTGACATCAGGAACCTGGGCTGGCCACTTTTCTTTCCCAGGGAAAAGGACCGGTCCTTGTCTCCAGGGGCCTGTGGCCCTAAAGTCGCCGGACACCTCCAAAAATCCAAACGATCGAAGATGTGTCGCAGACACAAGCTGCCCCCACCTCAAACCTGTGCTGCCCTGACAGTCCCAAGGGAACCCTACAAACTGACATCAGGAACCTGGGCTGGCCACTTTTCTTTCAAAAGGAAAAAGGACCGGTCTTTGTCTCCAGGGGCCTGTGGCCCTGAAGTGGCCGGACACCTCCAAAAATCCAAACGATCGAAGATGTGTCGCAGACACAAGCTGCCTCCACCTCAAACCTGTGCTGCCCTGACAGTCCCAAGGGAACCCTACAAACTGACATCAGGAACCTGGGCTGGCCACTTTTCTTTCCCAGGGAAAAAGGACTGCTCTCTGTCTCCAGGGGCCTGTGGCCCTGAGTGGCCGGACACCTCCAAAAATCCAAACGATCGAAGATGTGTCGCAGACCCAAGCTGCCCCCACCTCAAACCTGTGCTGCCCTGACAGTCCCAAGGGAACCCTACAAACTGACATCAGGAACCTGGGCTGGCCACTTTTCTTTCCCAAGGAAAAAGGCGGATCTTTACCTCCAGGGGCCTGTGGCCCTGAGTGGCCGGACACCTCCAAAAATCCAAACGATCGAAGATGTGTCGCAGACCCAAGCTGCACCCACCTCAAACCTGTGCTGCCCTGACAGTCCCAAGGGAACCCTACAAACTGACATCAGGAACCTGGGCTGGCCACTTTTCTTTCCCAGGGAAAAGGACCGGTCTGGGTGTCCAGGGGCCTGTGGCCCTGAGTGGCCGGACACCTCCAAAAATCCAAACGATCGAAGATGTGTCGCAGACCCAAGCTGCCTCCACCTCAAACCTGTGCTGCCCTGACAGTCCCAAGGGAACCCTACAAACTGACATCAGGAACCTCGGCTGGCCACTTTTCTTTCCCAAGGAAAAAGGACCGGTCTGTGTCTCCAGGGGCCTGTGGCCCTGAAGTGGCCGGACACCTCCAAAAATCCAAACGATCGAAGATGTGTCGCAGACCCAAGCTGCCCCCACCTCAAACCTGTGCTGCCCTGACAGTCCCAAGGGAACCCTACAAACTGACATCAGGAACCTGGGCTGGCCACTTTTCTTTCCCAGGGAAAAGGACCGGTCCTTGTCTCCAGGGGCCTGTGGCCCTAAAGTCGCCGGACACCTCCAAAAATCCAAACGATCGAAGATGTGTCGCAGACCCAAGCTGCCCCCACCTCAAACCTGTGCTGCCCTGACAGTCCCAAGGGAACCCTACAAACTGACATCAGGAACCTGGGCTGGCCACTTTTCTTTCCCAGGGAAAAAGGCTGATCTTTGCCTCCAGGGGCCTGTGGCCCTGAAGTGGCCGGACACCTCCAAAAATCCAAACGATCGAAGATGTGTCGCAGACCCAAGCTGCCCCCAGCTCAAACCTGTGCTGCCCTGACAGTCCCAAGGGAACCCTACAAACTGACATCAGGAACCTGGGCTGGCCACTTTTCTTTCCCAGGGAAAAGGACCGGTCCTTGTCTCCAGGGGCCTGTGGCCCTAAAGTCGCCGGACACCTCCAAAAATCCAAACGATCGAAGATGTGTCGCAGACACAAGCTGCCCCCACCTCAAACCTGTGCTGCCCTGACAGTCCCAAGGGAACCCTACAAACTGACATCAGGAACCTGGGCTGGCCACTTTTCTTTCCCAGGGAACAGGACCGGTCTTTGTCTCCAGGGGCCTGTGGCCCTGAAGTGGCCAGACACCTCCAAAAATCCAAACGATCGAAGATGTGTCGCAGACACAAGCTGCCCCCACCTCAAACCTGTGCTGCCCTGACAGTCCCAAGGGAACCCTACAAACTGACATCAGGAACCTGGGCTGGCCACTTTTCTTTCCCAGGGAAAAAGGACTGCTCTCTGTCTCCAGGGGCCTGTGGCCCTGAGTGGCCGGACACCTCCAAAAATCCAAACGATCGAAGATGTGTCGCAGACCCAAGCTGCCCCCACCTCAAACCTGTGCTGCCCTGACAGTCCCAAGGGAACCCTACAAACTGACATCAGGAACCTGGGCTGGCCACTTTTCTTTCCCAAGTAAAAAGGCGGATCTTTACCTCCAGGGGCCTGTGGCCCTGAGTGGCCGGACACCTCCAAAAATCCAAACGATCGAAGATGTGTCGCAGACCCAAGCTGCACCCACCTCAAACCTGTGCTGCCCTGACAGTCCCAAGGGAACCCTACAAACTGACATCAGGAACCTGGGCTGGCCACTTTTCTTTCCCAGGGAAAAGGACCGGTCTGGGTGTCCAGGGGCCTGTGGCCCTGAGTGGCCGGACACCTCCAAAAATCCAAACGATCGAAGATGTGTCGCAGACCCAAGCTGCCCCCAGCTCAAACCTGTGCTGCCCTGACAGTCCCAAGGGAACCCTACAAACTGACATCAGGAACCTGGGCTGGCCACTTTTCTTTCCCAAAGAAAATAGCTGATTTTTGCCTCCAGGGGCCTGTGGCCCTGAGTGGCCGGACACGTCCAAAAATCCAAACGATCGAGGATGTGTCGCAGACCCAAGCTGCCCCCAGCTCAAACCTGTGCTGCCCTGACAGTCCCAAGGGAACCCTACAAACTGACATCAGGAACCTGGGCTGGCCACTTTTCTTTCCCAGGGAAAAGGACCGGTCCTTGTCTCCAGGGGCCTGTGGCCCTGAAGTGACCCGACACCTCCAAAAATCCAAACGATCAAAGATGTGTCGCAGACCCAAGCTGCCCCCACCTCAAACCTGTGCTGCCCTGACAGTCCCAAGGGAACCCTACAAACTGACATCAGGAACCTGGGCTGGCCACTTTTCTTTCCCAGGGAAAAGGACCGGTCTGGGTGTCCAGGGGCCTGTGGCCCTGAGTGGCCGGACACCTCCAAAAATCCAAACGATCGAAGATGTGTCGCAGACCCAAGCTGCCCCCACCTCAAACCTGTGCTGCCCTGACAGTCCCAAGGGAACCCTACAAACTGACATCAGGAACCTGGGCTGGCCACTTTTCTTTCCCAGGGAAAAGGACCGGTCTGTGTCTCCAGGGGTCTGTGGCCCTGAGTGGCCGGACACCTCCAAAAATTAAAACGATCAAAGATGTGTCGCAGACCCAAGCTGCCCCCACCTCAAACCTGTGCTGCCCTGACAGTCCCAAGGGAACCCTACAAACTGACATCAGGAACCTGGGCTGGCCACTTTTCTTTCCCAAGGACAAAGGACCGGTCTGTGTCTCCAGGGGCCTGTGGCCCTGAAGTGGCCGGACACCTCCAAAAATCCAAACGATCGAAGATGTGTCGCAGACCCAAGCTGCCCCCACCTCAAACCTGTGCTGCCCTGACAGTCCCAAGGGAACCCTACAAACTGACATCAGGAACCTGGGCTGGCCACTTTTCTTTCCCAGGGAAAAGGACCGGTCTTTGTCTCCAGGGGCCTGTGGCCCTGACTGGCCAGACACCTCCAAAAATCCAAACGATCGAGGATGTGTCGCAGACCCAAGCTGCCCCCACCTCAAACCTGTGCTGCCCTGACAGTCCCAAGGGAACCCTACAAACTGACCTCAGGAACCTGGGCTGGCCACTTTTCTTTCCCAAGGAAAAAGGCTGATCTTTGCCTCCAGGGGCCTGTGGCCCTGAAGTGGCCAGACACCTCCAAAAATCCAAACGATCGAAGATGCGTCACAGACCCAAGCTGCCCCCACCTCAAACCTGTGCTGCCCTGACAGTCCCAAGGGAACCCTACAAACTGACATCAGGAACCTGGGCTGGCCACTTTTCTTTCCCAGGGAACAGGACCGGTCTTTGTCTCCAGGGGCCTGTGGCCCTGAAGTGGCCGGACACCTCCAAAAATCCAAACGATCGAAGATGTGTCGCAGACACAAGCTGCCCCCACCTCAAACCTGTGCTGCCCTGACAGTCCCAAGGGAACCCTACAAACTGACATCAGGAACCTGGGCTGGCCACTTTTCTTTCCCAGGGAAAAAGGACTGCTCTCTGTCTCCAGGGGCCTGTGGCCCTGAGTGGCCGGAAACCTCCAAAAATCCAAACGATCGAAGATGTGTCGCAGACCCAAGCTGCCCCCACCTCAAACCTGTGCTGCCCTGACAGTCCCAAGGGAACCCTACAAACTGACATCAGGAACCTGGGCTGGCCACTTTTCTTTCCCAGGGAAAAGGACCGGTCTGGGTGTCCAGGGGCCTGTGGCCCTGAGTGGCCGGACACCTCCAAAAATCCAAACGATCGAAGATGTGTCGCAGACCCAAGCTGCCCCCACCTCAAACCTGTGCTGCCCTGACAGTCCCAAGGGAACCCTACAAACTGACATCAGGAACCTCGGCTGGCCACTTTTCTTTCCCAAGGAAAAAGGACCGGTCTGTGTCTCCAGGGGCCTGTGGCCCTGAAGTGGCCGGACACCTCCAAAAATCCAAACGATCGAAGATGTGTCGCAGACCCAAGCTGCCCCCACCTCAAACCTGTGCTGCCCTGACAGTCCCAAGGGAACCCTACAAACTGACATCAGGAACCTGGGCTGTCCACTTTTCTTTCCCAGGGAAAAGGACCGGTCTGTGTCTCCAGGGGCCTGTGGCCCTAAAGTCGCCGGACACCTCCAAAAATCCAAACGATCGAAGATGTGTCGCAGACCCAAGCTGCCCCCAGCTCAAACCTGTGCTGCCCTGACAGTCCCAAGGGAACCCTACAAACTGACATCAGGAACCTGGGCTGGCCACTTTTCTTTCCCAGGGAAAAAGGCTGATCTTTGCCTCCAGGGGCCTGTGGCCCTGAAGTGGCCGGACACCTCCAAAAATCCAAACGATCGAAGATGTGTCGCAGACCCAAGCTGCCCCCAGCTCAAACCTGTGCTGCCCTGACAGTCCCAAGGGAACCCTACAAACTGACATCAGGAACCTGGGCTGGCCACTTTTCTTTCCCAAAGAAAATAGCTGATCTTTGCCTCCAGGGGCCTGTGGCCCTGAGTGGCCGGACACCTCCAAAAATCCAAACGATCGAGGATGTGTCGCAGACCCAAGCTGCCCCCACCTCAAACCTGTGCTGCCCTGACAGTCCCAAGGGAACCCTACAAACTGACATCAGGAACCTGGGCTGGCCACTTTTCTTTCCCAGGGAAAAGGACTGGTCTGTCTCTCCAGGGGACTGTGGCCCTGAAGTGGCCGGACACCTCCAAAAATCCAAACGATCGAGGATGTGTCGCAGACCCAAGCTGCCCCCACCTCAAACCTGTGCTGCCCTGACAGTCCCAAGGGAACCCTACAAACTGACATCAGGAACCTGGGCTGGCCACTTTTCTTTCAAAAGGAAAAAGGACCGGTCTGTGTCTCCAGGGGCCTGTGGCCCTGAGTGGCCAAACACCTCCAAAAATCCAAACGATCGAAGATGTGTCGCAGACCCAAGCTGCCCCCACCTCAAACCTGTGCTGCCCTGACAGTCCCAAGGGAACCCTACAAACTGACATCAGGAACCTGGGCTGGCCACTTTTCTTTCCCAGGGAAAAGGACCGGTCCTTGTCTCCAGGGGCCTGTGGCCCTAAAGTCGCCGGACACCTCCAAAAATCCAAACGATCGAAGATGTGTCGCAGACACAAGCTGCCCCCACCTCAAACCTGTGCTGCCCTGACAGTCCCAAGGGAACCCTACAAACTGACATCAGGAACCTGGGCTGGCCACTTTTCTTTCCCAGGGAAAAGGACCGGTCTGTGTCTCCAGGGGTCTGTGGCCCTGAGTGGCCGGACACCTCCAAAAATTAAAACGATCAAAGATGTGTCGCAGACCCAAGCTGCCCCCACCTCAAACCTGTGCTGCCCTGACAGTCCCAAGGGAACCCTACAAACTGACATCAGGAACCTGGGCTGGCCACTTTTCTTTCCCAGGGAAAAGGACCGGTCCTTGTCTCCAGGGGCCTGTGGCCCTAAAGTCGCCGGACACCTCCAAAAATCCAAACGATCGAAGATGTGTCGCAGACACAAGCTGCCCCCACCTCAAACCTGTGCTGCCCTGACAGTCCCAAGGGAACCCTACAAACTGACATCAGGAACCTGGGCTGGCCACTTTTCTTTCCCAGGGAAAAGGACCGGTCTGTGTCTCCAGGGGTCTGTGGCCCTGAGTGGCCGGACACCTCCAAAAATTAAAACGATCAAAGATGTGTCGCAGACCCAAGCTGCCCCCACCTCAAACCTGTGCTGCCCTGACAGTCCCAAGGGAACCCTACAAACTGACATCAGGAACCTGGGCTGGCCACTTTTTTTTCCCAAGGACAAAGGACCGGTCTGTGTCTCCAGGGGCCTGTGGCCCTGAAGTGGCCGGACACCTCCAAAAATCCAAACGATCGAAGATGTGTCGCAGACCCAAGCTGCCCCCACCTCAAACCTGTGCTGCCCTGACAGTCCCAAGGGAACCCTACAAACTGACATCAGGAACCTGGGCTGGCCACTTTTCTTTCCCAGGGAAAAGGACCGGTCTTTGTCTCCAGGGGCCTGTGGCCCTGACTGGCCAGACACCTCCAAAAATCCAAACGATCGAGGATGTGTCGCAGACCCAAGCTGCCCCCACCTCAAACCTGTGCTGCCCTGACAGTCCCAAGGGAACCCTACAAACTGACCTCAGGAACCTGGGCTGGCCACTTTTCTTTCCCAAGGAAAAAGGCTGATCTTTGCCTCCAGGGGCCTGTGGCCCTGAAGTGGCCAGACACCTCCAAAAATCCAAACGATCGAAGATGCGTCACAGACCCAAGCTGCCCCCACCTCAAACCTGTGCTGCCCTGACAGTCCCAAGGGAACCCTACAAACTGACATCAGGAACCTGGGCTGGCCACTTTTCTTTCCCAGGGAAAAGGACCGGTCTGTGTCTCCAGGGGCCTGTGGCCCTGAAGTGGCCGGACACCTCCAAAAATCCAAACGATCGAGGATGTGTCGCAGACCCAAGCTGCCCCCACCTCAAACCTGTGCTGCCCTGACAGTCCCAAGGGAACCCTACAAACTGACATCAGGAACCTGGGCTGGCCACTTTTCTTTCCCAGGGAACAGGACCGGTCTTTGTCTCCAGGGGCCTGTGGCCCTGAAGTGGCCGGACACCTCCAAAAATCCAAACGATCGAAGATGTGTCGCAGACACAAGCTGCCCCCACCTCAAACCTGTGCTGCCCTGACAGTCCCAAGGGAACCCTACAAACTGACATCAGGAACCTGGGCTGGCCACTTTTCTTTCCCAAGGAAAAAGGCGGATCTTTACCTCCAGGGGCCTGTGGCCCTGAGTGGCCGGACACCTCCAAAAATCCAAACGATCGAAGATGTGTCGCAGACCCAAGCTGCCCCCAGCTCAAACCTGTGCTGCCCTGACAGTCCCAAGGGAACCCTACAAACTGACATCAGGAACCTGGGCTGGCCACTTTTCTTTCCCAGGGAAAAGGACCGGTCTGGGTGTCCAGGGGCCTGTGGCCCTGAGTGGCCGGACACCTCCAAAAATCCAAACGATCGAAGATGTGTCGCAGACCCAAGCTGCCCCCACCTCAAACCTGTGCTGCCCTGACAGTCCCAAGGGAACCCTACAAACTGACATCAGGAACCTGGGCTGGCCACTTTTCTTTCCCAGGGAAAAAGGACCGGTCTGTGTCTCCAGGGGCCTGTGGCCCTGAGTGGCCGGACACCTCCAAAAATCCAAACGATCGAAGATGTGTCGCAGACCCAAGCTGCCCCCACCTCAAACCTGTGCTGCCCTGACAGTCCCAAGGGAACCCTACAAACTGACATCAGGAACCTGGGCTGGCCACTTTTCTTTCCCGAGGAAAAAGGCTGATCTTTGCCTCCAGGGGCCCGTGGCCCTGAGTGGCCGGACACCTCCAAAAATCCAAACGATCGAAGATGTGTCGCAGACCCAAGCTTCCCCCAACTCAAACCTGTGCTGCCCTGACTGTCCCAAGGGAACCCTACAAACTGACATCAGGAACCTGGGCTGGCCACTTTTCTTTCCCAGGGAAAAGGACCGGTCTGTGTCTCCAGGGGCCTGTGGCCCTAAAGTCGCCGGACACCTCCAAAAATCCAAACGATCGAAGATGTGTCGCAGACCCAAGCTGCCCCCACCTCAAACCTGTGCTGCCCTGACAGTCCCAAGGGAACCCTACAAACTGACATCAGGAACCTGGGCTGGCCACTTTTCTTTCCCAGGGAAAAAGGCTGATCTTTGCCTCCAGGGGCCTGTGGCCCTGAAGTGGCCGGACACCTCCAAAAATCCAAACGATCGAAGATGTGTCGCAGACCCAAGCTGCCCCCAGCTCAAACCTGTGCTGCCCTGACAGTCCCAAGGGAACCCTACAAACTGACATCAGGAACCTGGGCTGGCCACTTTTCTTTCCCAAAGAAAATAGCTGATCTTTGCCTCCAGGGGCCTGTGGCCCTGAGTGGCCGGACACCTCCAAAAATCCAAACGATCGAGGATGTGTCGCAGACCCAAGCTGCCCCCACCTCAAACCTGTGCTGCCCTGACAGTCCCAAGGGAACCCTACAAACTGACATCAGGAACCTGGGCTGGCCACTTTTCTTTCCCAGGGAAAAGGACTGGTCTGTCTCTCCAGGGGACTGTGGCCCTGAAGTGGCCGGACACCTCCAAAAATCCAAACGATCGAGGATGTGTCGCAGACCCAAGCTGCCCCCACCTCAAACCTGTGCTGCCCTGACAGTCCCAAGGGAACCCTACAAACTGACATCAGGAACCTGGGCTGGCCACTTTTCTTTCAAAAGGAAAAAGGACCGGTCTGTGTCTCCAGGGGCCTGTGGCCCTGAGTGGCCAAACACCTCCAAAAATCCAAACGATCGAAGATGTGTCGCAGACCCAAGCTGCCCCCACCTCAAACCCGTGCTGCCCTGACAGTCCCAAGGGAACCCTACAAACTGACATCAGGAACCTGGGCTGGCCACTTTTCTTTCCCAGGGAAAAGGACCGGTCCTTGTCTCCAGGGGCCTGTGGCCCTAAAGTCGCCGGACACCTCCAAAAATCCAAACGATCGAAGATGTGTCGCAGACCCAAGCTGCCCCCACCTCAAACCTGTGCTGCCCTGACAGTCCCAAGGGAACCCTACAAACTGACATCAGGAACCTGGGCTGGCCACTTTTCTTTCCCAGGGAAAAGGACCGGTCTGTGTCTCCAGGGGTCTGTGGCCCTGAGTGGCCGGACACCTCCAAAAATTAAAACGATCAAAGATGTGTCGCAGACCCAAGCTGCCCCCACCTCAAACCTGTGCTGCCCTGACAGTCCCAAGGGAACCCTACAAACTGACATCAGGAACCTGGGCTGGCCACTTTTCTTTCCCAAGGACAAAGGACCGGTCTGTGTCTCCAGGGGCCTGTGGCCCTGAAGTGGCCGGACACCTCCAAAAATCCAAATGATCGAAGATGTGTCGCAGACCCAAGCTGCCCCCACCTCAAACCTGTGCTGCCCTGACAGTCCCAAGGGAACCCTACAAACTGACATCAGGAACCTGGGCTGGCCACTTTTCTTTCCCAGGGAAAAGGACCGGTCTTTGTCTCCAGGGGCCTGTGGCCCTGACTGGCCAGACACCTCCAAAAATCCAAACGATCGAGGATGTGTCGCAGACCCAAGCTGCCCCCACCTCAAACCTGTGCTGCCCTGACAGTCCCAAGGGAACCCTACAAACTGACCTCAGGAACCTGGGCTGGCCACTTTTCTTTCCCAAGGAAAAAGGCTGATCTTTGCCTCCAGGGGCCTGTGGCCCTGAAGTGGCCGGACACCTCCAAAAATCCAAACGATCGAAGATGCGTCACAGACCCAAGCTGCCCCCACCTCAAACCTGTGCTGCCCTGACAGTCCCAAGGGAACCCTACAAACTGACATCAGGAACCTGGGCTGGCCACTTTTCTTTCCCAGGGAAAAGGACCGGTCCTTGTCTCCAGGGGCCTGTGGCCCTAAAGTCGCCGGACACCTCCAAAAATCCAAACGATCGAAGATGTGTCGCAGACACAAGCTGCCCCCACCTCAAACCTGTGCTGCCCTGACAGTCCCAAGGGAACCCTACAAACTGACATCAGGAACCTGGGCTGGCCACTTTTCTTTCCCAGGGAAAAGGACCGGTCTGTGTCTCCAGGGGTCTGTGGCCCTGAGTGGCCGGACACCTCCAAAAATTAAAACGATCAAAGATGTGTCGCAGACCCAAGCTGCCCCCACCTCAAACCTGTGCTGCCCTGACAGTCCCAAGGGAACCCTACAAACTGACATCAGGAACCTGGGCTGGCCACTTTTCTTTCCCAAGGACAAAGGACCGGTCTGTGTCTCCAGGGGCCTGTGGCCCTGAAGTGGCCGGACACCTCCAAAAATCCAAATGATCGAAGATGTGTCGCAGACCCAAGCTGCCCCCACCTCAAACCTGTGCTGCCCTGACAGTCCCAAGGGAACCCTACAAACTGACATCAGGAACCTGGGCTGGCCACTTTTCTTTCCCAGGGAAAAGGACCGGTCTTTGTCTCCAGGGGCCTGTGGCCCTGACTGGCCAGACACCTCCAAAAATCCAAACGATCGAGGATGTGTCGCAGACCCAAGCTGCCCCCACCTCAAACCTGTGCTGCCCTGACAGTCCCAAGGGAACCCTACAAACTGACCTCAGGAACCTGGGCTGGCCACTTTTCTTTCCCAAGGAAAAAGGCTGATCTTTGCCTCCAGGGGCCTGTGGCCCTGAAGTGGCCGGACACCTCCAAAAATCCAAACGATCGAGGATGTGTCGCAGACCCAAGCTGCCCCCACCTCAAACCTGTGCTGCCCTGACAGTCCCAAGGGAACCCTACAAACTGACATCAGGAACCTGGGCTGGCCACTTTTCTTTCCCAGGGAACAGGACCGGTCTTTGTCTCCAGGGGCCTGTGGCCCTGAAGTGGCCGGACACCTCCAAAAATCCAAACGATCGAAGATGTGTCGCAGACACAAGCTGCCCCCACCTCAAACCTGTGCTGCCCTGACAGTCCCAAGGGAACCCTACAAACTGACATCAGGAACCTGGGCTGGCCACTTTTCTTTCCCAGGGAAAAAGGACTGCTCTCTGTCTCCAGGGGCCTGTGGCCCTGAGTGGCGGGACACCTCCAAAAATCCAAACGATCGAAGATGTGTCGCAGACCCAAGCTGCCCCCACCTCAAACCTGTGCTGCCCTGACAGTCCCAAGGGAACCCTACAAACTGACATCAGGAACCTGGGCTGGCCACTTTTCTTTCCCAAGGAAAAAGGCGGATCTTTACCTCCAGGGGCCTGTGGCCCTGAGTGGCCGGACACCTCCAAAAATCCAAACGATCGAAGATGTGTCGCAGACCCAAGCTGCACCCACCTCAAACCTGTGCTGCCCTGACAGTCCCAAGGGAACCCTACAAACTGACATCAGGAACCTGGGCTGGCCACTTTTCTTTCCCAGGGAAAAGGACCGGTCTGGGTGTCCAGGGGCCTGTGGCCCTGAGTGGCCGGACACCTCCAAAAATCCAAACGATCGAAGATGTGTCGCAGACCCAAGCTGCCCCCACCTCAAACCTGTGCTGCCCTGACAGTCCCAAGGGAACCCTACAAACTGACATCAGGAACCTGGGCTGGCCACTTTTCTTTCCCAGGGAAAAAGGACCGGTCTGTGTCTCCAGGGGCCTGTGGCCCTGAGTGGCCGGACACCTCCAAAAATCCAAACGATCGAAGATGTGTCGCAGACCCAAGCTGCCCCCACCTCAAACCTGTGCTGCCCTGACAGTCCCAAGGGAACCCTACAAACTGACATCAGGAACCTGGGCTGGCCACTTTTCTTTCCCGAGGAAAAAGGCTGATCTTTGCCTCCAGGGGCCCGTGGCCCTGAGTGGCCGGACACCTCCAAAAATCCAAACGATCGAAGATGTGTCGCAGACCCAAGCTTCCCCCAACTCAAACCTGTGCTGCCCTGACTGTCCCAAGGGAACCCTACAAACTGACATCAGGAACCTGGGCTGGCCACTTTTCTTTCCCAGGGAAAAGGACCGGTCTGTGTCTCCAGGGGCCTGTGGCCCTAAAGTCGCCGGACACCTCCAAAAATCCAAACGATCGAAGATGTGTCGCAGACCCAAGCTGCCCCCACCTCAAACCTGTGCTGCCCTGACAGTCCCAAGGGAACCCTACAAACTGACATCAGGAACCTGGGCTGGCCACTTTTCTTTCCCAGGGAAAAAGGCTGATCTTTGCCTCCAGGGGCCTGTGGCCCTGAAGTGGCCGGACACCTCCAAAAATCCAAACGATCGAAGATGTGTCGCAGACCCAAGCTGCCCCCAGCTCAAACCTGTGCTGCCCTGACAGTCCCAAGGGAACCCTACAAACTGACATCAGGAACCTGGGCTGGCCACTTTTCTTTCCCAAAGAAAATAGCTGATCTTTGCCTCCAGGGGCCTGTGGCCCTGAGTGGCCGGACACCTCCAAAAATCCAAACGATCGAGGATGTGTCGCAGACCCAAGCTGCCCCCACCTCAAACCTGTGCTGCCCTGACAGTCCCAAGGGAACCCTACAAACTGACATCAGGAACCTGGGCTGGCCACTTTTCTTTCCCAGGGAAAAGGACTGGTCTGTCTCTCCAGGGGACTGTGGCCCTGAAGTGGCCGGACACCTCCAAAAATCCAAACGATCGAGGATGTGTCGCAGACCCAAGCTGCCCCCACCTCAAACCTGTGCTGCCCTGACAGTCCCAAGGGAACCCTACAAACTGACATCAGGAACCTGGGCTGGCCACTTTTCTTTCAAAAGGAAAAAGGACCGGTCTGTGTCTCCAGGGGCCTGTGGCCCTGAGTGGCCAAACACCTCCAAAAATCCAAACGATCGAAGATGTGTCGCAGACCCAAGCTGCCCCCACCTCAAACCCGTGCTGCCCTGACAGTCCCAAGGGAACCCTACAAACTGACATCAGGAACCTGGGCTGGCCACTTTTCTTTCCCAGGGAAAAGGACCGGTCCTTGTCTCCAGGGGCCTGTGGCCCTAAAGTCGCCGGACACCTCCAAAAATCCAAACGATCGAAGATGTGTCGCAGACCCAAGCTGCCCCCACCTCAAACCTGTGCTGCCCTGACAGTCCCAAGGGAACCCTACAAACTGACATCAGGAACCTGGGCTGGCCACTTTTCTTTCCCAGGGAAAAGGACCGGTCTGTGTCTCCAGGGGTCTGTGGCCCTGAGTGGCCGGACACCTCCAAAAATTAAAACGATCAAAGATGTGTCGCAGACCCAAGCTGCCCCCACCTCAAACCTGTGCTGCCCTGACAGTCCCAAGGGAACCCTACAAACTGACATCAGGAACCTGGGCTGGCCACTTTTCTTTCCCAGGAAAAAGGACCGGTCTCTGTCTCCAGGGGCCTGTGGCCCTGAAGTGGCCGGACACCTCCAAAAATCCAAATGATCGAAGATGTGTCGCAGACCCAAGCTGCCCCCACCTCAAACCTGTGCTGCCCTGACAGTCCCAAGGGAACCCTACAAACTGACATCAGGAACCTGGGCTGGCCACTTTTCTTTCCCAGGGAAAAGGACCGGTCTTTGTCTCCAGGGGCCTGTGGCCCTGACTGGCCAGACACCTCCAAAAATCCAAACGATCGAGGATGTGTCGCAGACCCAAGCTGCCCCCACCTCAAACCTGTGCTGCCCTGACAGTCCCAAGGGAACCCTACAAACTGACCTCAGGAACCTGGGCTGGCCACTTTTCTTTCCCAAGGAAAAAGGCTGATCTTTGCCTCCAGGGGCCTGTGGCCCTGAAGTGGCCGGACACCTCCAAAAATCCAAACGATCGAAGATGCGTCACAGACCCAAGCTGCCCCCACCTCAAACCTGTGCTGCCCTGACAGTCCCAAGGGAACCCTACAAACTGACATCAGGAACCTGGGCTGGCCACTTTTCTTTCCCAGGGAAAAGGACCGGTCCTTGTCTCCAGGGGCCTGTGGCCCTAAAGTCGCCGGACACCTCCAAAAATCCAAACGATCGAAGATGTGTCGCAGACACAAGCTGCCCCCACCTCAAACCTGTGCTGCCCTGACAGTCCCAAGGGAACCCTACAAACTGACATCAGGAACCTGGGCTGGCCACTTTTCTTTCCCAGGGAAAAGGACCGGTCTGTGTCTCCAGGGGTCTGTGGCCCTGAGTGGCCGGACACCTCCAAAAATTAAAACGATCAAAGATGTGTCGCAGACCCAAGCTGCCCCCACCTCAAACCTGTGCTGCCCTGACAGTCCCAAGGGAACCCTACAAACTGACATCAGGAACCTGGGCTGGCCACTTTTCTTTCCCAAGGACAAAGGACCGGTCTGTGTCTCCAGGGGCCTGTGGCCCTGAAGTGGCCGGACACCTCCAAAAATCCAAATGATCGAAGATGTGTCGCAGACCCAAGCTGCCCCCACCTCAAACCTGTGCTGCCCTGACAGTCCCAAGGGAACCCTACAAACTGACATCAGGAACCTGGGCTGGCCACTTTTCTTTCCCAGGGAAAAGGACCGGTCTTTGTCTCCAGGGGCCTGTGGCCCTGACTGGCCAGACACCTCCAAAAATCCAAACGATCGAGGATGTGTCGCAGACCCAAGCTGCCCCCACCTCAAACCTGTGCTGCCCTGACAGTCCCAAGGGAACCCTACAAACTGACCTCAGGAACCTGGGCTGGCCACTTTTCTTTCCCAAGGAAAAAGGCTGATCTTTGCCTCCAGGGGCCTGTGGCCCTGAAGTGGCCGGACACCTCCAAAAATCCAAACGATCGAGGATGTGTCGCAGACCCAAGCTGCCCCCACCTCAAACCTGTGCTGCCCTGACAGTCCCAAGGGAACCCTACAAACTGACATCAGGAACCTGGGCTGGCCACTTTTCTTTCCCAGGGAACAGGACCGGTCTTTGTCTCCAGGGGCCTGTGGCCCTGAAGTGGCCGGACACCTCCAAAAATCCAAACGATCGAAGATGTGTCGCAGACACAAGCTGCCCCCACCTCAAACCTGTGCTGCCCTGACAGTCCCAAGGGAACCCTACAAACTGACATCAGGAACCTGGGCTGGCCACTTTTCTTTCCCAGGGAAAAAGGACTGCTCTCTGTCTCCAGGGGCCTGTGGCCCTGAGTGGCGGGACACCTCCAAAAATCCAAACGATCGAAGATGTGTCGCAGACCCAAGCTGCCCCCACCTCAAACCTGTGCTGCCCTGACAGTCCCAAGGGAACCCTACAAACTGACATCAGGAACCTGGGCTGGCCACTTTTCTTTCCCAAGGAAAAAGGCGGATCTTTACCTCCAGGGGCCTGTGGCCCTGAGTGGCCGGACACCTCCAAAAATCCAAACGATCGAAGATGTGTCGCAGACCCAAGCTGCACCCACCTCAAACCTGTGCTGCCCTGACAGTCCCAAGGGAACCCTACAAACTGACATCAGGAACCTGGGCTGGCCACTTTTCTTTCCCAGGGAAAAGGACCGGTCTGGGTGTCCAGGGGCCTGTGGCCCTGAGTGGCCGGACACCTCCAAAAATCCAAACGATCGAAGATGTGTCGCAGACCCAAGCTGCCCCCACCTCAAACCTGTGCTGCCCTGACAGTCCCAAGGGAACCCTACAAACTGACATCAGGAACCTGGGCTGGCCACTTTTCTTTCCCGAGGAAAAAGGCTGATCTTTGCCTCCAGGGGCCCGTGGCCCTGAGTGGCCGGACACCTCCAAAAATCCAAACGATCGAAGATGTGTCGCAGACCCAAGCTTCCCCCAACTCAAACCTGTGCTGCCCTGACTGTCCCAAGGGAACCCTACAAACTGACATCAGGAACCTGGGCTGGCCACTTTTCTTTCCTAAGGAAAAAGGCTGAATTTGGCTCCAGGGGCCTGTGGCCCTGAGTGGCCGGACACCTCCAAAAATCCAAATGATCGAAGATGTGTCGCAGACCCAAGCTGCCCCCACCTCAAACCTGTGCTGCCCTGACAGTCCCAAGGGAACCCTACAAACTGACATCAGGAACCTGGGCTGGGCACTTTTCTTTCCCAGGGAAAAGGACCGGTCTGTGTCTCCAGGGGCCTGCGGCCCTGAAGTGGTCGGACACCTCCAAAAATCCAAACGATCGAAGATGTGTCGCAGACCCAAGCTGTCCCCAACTCAAACCTGTGCTGCCCTGACAGTCCCAAGGGAACCCTACAAACTGACATCAGGAACCTGGGCTGGCCACTTTTCTTTCCCAGGGAAAAGGACCGGCCTGTGTCTCCAGGGGCCTGTGGCCCTGAAGTGGACGGACACCTCCAAAAATCCAAACGATCGAAGATGTGTCGCAGACCCAAGCTGCCCCCACCTCAAACCTGTGCTGCCCTGACAGTCCCAAGGGAACCCTACAAACTGACATCAGGAACCTGGGCTGGCCACTTTTCTTTCCCGAGGAAAAAGGCTGATCTTTGCCTCCAGGGGCCTGTGGCCCTGAGTGGCCAGACACCTCCAAAAATCCAAACGATCGAAGTTGTGTCGCAGACCCAAGCTGCCCCCACCTCAAACCTGTGCTGCCCTGACAGTCCCAAGGGAACCCTACAAACTGACATCAGGAACCTGGGCTGGCCACTTTTCTTTCCCGAGGAAAAAGGCTGATCTTTGCCTACACGGGCCTGTGGCCCTGAGTGGCCGGACACCTCCAAAAATCCAAACGATCGAAGATGTGTCGCAGACCCAAGCTGCCCCCACCTCAAACCTGTGCTGCCCTGACTGTCCCAAGGGAACCCTACAAACTGACATCAGGAACCTGGGCTGGCCACTTTTCTTTCCCAGGGAAAAGGACCGGTCTGTGTCTCCAGGGGCCTGTGGCCCTGAAGTGGCCGGACACCTCCAAAAATCCAAACGATCGAAGATGTGTCGCAGACCCAAGCTGCCCCCACCTCAAACCTGTGCTGCCCTGACAGTCCCAAGGGAACCCTACAAACTGACATCAGGAACCTGGGCTGGCCACTTTTCTTTCCCAGGGAAAAGGACCGGTCTGTGTCTCCAGGGGCCTGTGGCCCTGAAGTGGCCGGACACCTCCAAAAATCCAAACGATCGAAGATGTGTCGCAGACCCAAGCTGCCCCCACCTCAAACCTGTGCTGCCCTGACAGTCCCAAGGGAACCCTACAAACTGACATCAGGAACCTGGGCTGGCCACTTTTCTTTCCCGAGGAAAAAGGCTGATCTTTGCCTCCAGGGGCCCGTGGCCCTGAGTGGCCGGACACCTCCAAAAATCCAAACGATCGAAGATGTGTCGCAGACCCAAGCTTCCCCTAACTCAAACCTGTGCTGCCCTGACTGTCCCAAGGGAACCCTACAAACTGACATCAGGAACCTGGGCTGGCCACTTTTCTTTCCTAAGGAAAAAGGCTGATTTTGGCTCCAGGGGCCTGTGGCCCTGAGTGGCCGGACACCTCCAAAAATCCAAATGATCGAAGATGTGTCGCAGACCCAAGCTGCCCCCACCTCAAACCTGTGCTGCCCTGACAGTCCCAAGGGAACCCTACAAACTGACATCAGGAACCTGGGCTGGCCACTTTTCTTTCCCAGGGAAAAGGACCGGTCTGTGTCTCCAGGGGCCTGTGGCCCTGAAGTGGACGGACACCTCCAAAAATCCAAACGATCGAAGATGTGTCGCAGACCCAAGCTGCCCCCAGCTCAAACCGGTGCTGCCCTGACAGTCCCAAGGGAACCCTACAAACTGACATCAGGAACCTGGGCTGGCCACTTTTCTTTCCCGAGGAAAAAGGCTGATCTTTGCCTCCAGGGGCCTGTGGCCCTGAGTGGCCAGACACCTCCAAAAATCCAAACGATCGAAGTTGTGTCGCAGACCCAAGCTGCCCCCACCTCAAACCTGTGCTGCCCTGACAGTCCCAAGGGAACCCTACAAACTGACATCAGGAACCTGGGCTGGCCACTTTTCTTTCCCGAGGAAAAAGGCTGATCTTTGCCTACACGGGCCTGTGGCCCTGAGTGGCTGCAAACCTCCAAAAATCCAAACGATCGAAGATGTGTCACAAACCCAAGTTTCCCCCACCTCAAACCTGTGCTGCCCTTACAGTCCCAAGGGAACCCTACAAACTGACATCAGGAAACTGGGCTGGCCACTTTTCTTTCCCAGGGAAAAAGGACCGGTCTGTGTCTCCAGGGGCCTGTGGCCCTGAGTGGCCGGACACCTCCAAAAATCCAAACGATCGAAGATGTGTCGCAGACCCAAGCTGCGCCCACCTCAAACCTGGGCTGCCCTGACAGTCCCAAGGGAACCCTACAAACTGACATCAGGAACCTGGGCTGGCCACTTTTCTTTCCCAAGGAAAAAGGCTGATCTTTGCCTCCAGGGGCCTGTGGCCCTGAAGTGGCCAGACACCTCCAAAAATCCAAACGATCGAAGATGTGTTGCAGACCCAAGCTGCCCCTTCCTCAAACCTGTGCTGCCCTGACAGTCCCAAGGGAACCCTACAAACTGACATCAGGAACCTGGGCTGGCCACTTTTCTTTCCCAAGGATAAAGGCTGATCTTTGCCTCCACGGGGCTGTGGACCTGAGTGGCCAGACACCTCCAAAAATCCAAACGATCGAAGATGTGTTGCAGACCCAAGCTGCCCCCACCTCAAACCTGTGCTGCCCTGACAGTCCCAAGGGAACCCTACAAACTGACATCAGGAACCTGGGCTGGCCACTTTTCTTTCCCGAGGAAAAAGGCTGATCTTTGCCTCCACGGGGCTGTGGACCTGAGTGGCCAGACACCTCCAAAAATCCAAACGATCGAAGATGTGTCGCAGACCCAAGCTTCCCCCAACTCAAACCTGTGCTGCCCTGACTGTCCCAAGGGAACCCTACAAACTGACATCAGGAACCTGGGCTGGCCACCTTTCTTTCCCAAGGAAAAAGGCTAATCTTTGCCTCCAGGGGCCTGTGGCCCTGAGTGGCCAGACACCTCCAAAAATCCAAACGATCGAAGTTCTGTCGCAGACCCAAGCTGCCCCCACCTCAAACCTGTGCTGCCCTGACAGTCCCAAGGGAACCCTACAAACTGACATCAGGAACCTGGGCTGGCCACTTTTCTTTCCCGAGGAAAAAGGCTGATCTTTGCCTCCAGGGGCCTGTGGCCCTGAGTGGCCGGACACCTCCAAAAATCCAAACGATCGAAGATGTGTCGCAGACCCAAGCTGCCCCCACCTCAAACCTGTGCTGCCCTGACAGTCCCAAGGGAACCCTACAAACTGACATCAGGAACCTGGGCTGGCCACTTTTCTTTCCCAGGGAAAAGGACCGGTCTGTGTCTCCAGGGGCCTGTGGCCCTGAGTGGCCGGACACCTCCAAAAATCCAAACGATCGAAGATGTGTCGCAGACCCAAGCTGCCCCCACCTCAAACCTGTGCTGCCCTGACAGTCCCAAGGGAACCCTACAAACTGACATCAGGAACCTGGGCTGGCCACTTTTCTTTCCCAGGGAAAAAGGACCGGTCTGTGTCTCCAGGGGCCTGTGGCCCTGAGTGGCCGGACACCTCCAAAAATCCAAACGATCGAAGATGTGTCGCAGACCCAAGCTGCCCCCACCTCAAACCTGTGCTGCCCTGACAGTCCCAAGGGAACCCTACAAACTGACATCAGGAACCTGGGCTGGCCACTTTTCTTTCCTAAGGAAAAAGGCTGATTTTGCCTCCAGGGGCCTGTGGCCCTGAGTGGCCGGACACCTCCAAAAATCCAAACGATCGAAGATGTGTCGCAGACCCAAGCTGCCCCCAACTCAAACCTGTGCTGCCCTGACAGTCCCAAGGGAACCCTACAAACTGACATCAGGAACCTGGGCTGGCCACTTTTCTTTCCCAAGGAAAAAGGCTGATCTTTGCCTCCAGGGGCCTGTGGCCCTGAGTGGCCAGACACCTCCAAAAATCCAAACGATCGAAGATGTGTCGCAGACCCAAGCTTCCCCCAACTCAAACCTGTGCTGCCCTGACTGTCCCAAGGGAACCCTACAAACTGACATCAGGAACCTGGGCTGGCCACCTTTCTTTCCCAAGGAAAAAGGCTAATCTTTGCCTCCAGGGGCCTGTGGCCCTGAGTGGCCAGACACCTCCAAAAATCCAAACGATCGAAGTTCTGTCGCAGACCCAAGCTGCCCCCACCTCAAACCTGTGCTGCCCTGACAGTCCCAAGGGAACCCTACAAACTGACATCAGGAACCTGGGCTGGCCACTTTTCTTTCCCGAGGAAAAAGGCTGATCTTTGCCTCCAGGGGCCTGTGGCCCTGAGTGGCCGGACACCTCCAAAAATCCAAACGATTGAAGATGTGTCGCAGACCCAAGCTGCCCCCACCTCAAACCTGTGCTGCCCTGACTGTCCCAAGGGAACCCTACAAACTGACATCAGGAACCTGGGCTGGCCACTTTTCTTTCCCAGGGAAAAGGACCGGTCTGTGTCTCCAGGGGCCTGTGGCCCTGAGTGGCCGGACACCTCCAAAAATCCAAACGATCGAAGATGTGTCGCAGACCCAAGCTGCCCCCACCTCAAACCTGTGCTGCCCTGACAGTCCCAAGGGAACCCTACAAACTGACATCAGGAACCTGGGCTGGCCACTTTTCTTTCCCGAGGAAAAAGGCTGATCTTTGCCTCCACGGGGCTGTGGACCTGAGTGGCCAGACACCTCCAAAAATCCAAACGATCGAAGATGTGTCGCAGACCCAAGCTTCCCCCAACTCAAACCTGTGCTGCCCTGACTGTCCCAAGGGAACCCTACAAACTGACATCAGGAACCTGGGCTGGCCACCTTTCTTTCCCAAGGAAAAAGGCTAATCTTTGCCTCCAGGGGCCTGTGGCCCTGAGTGGCCAGACACCTCCAAAAATCCAAACGATCGAAGTTCTGTCGCAGACCCAAGCTGCCCCCACCTCAAAC
Organism: Vidua macroura; assembly: GCF_024509145.1. Classification (NCBI taxonomy): domain Eukaryota; kingdom Metazoa; phylum Chordata; class Aves; order Passeriformes; family Viduidae; genus Vidua; species Vidua macroura. Next base: position 7,689,389 of record NC_071595.1, on the reverse strand, counting down.
CTGTGCTGCCCTGACAGTCCCAAGGGAACCCTACAAACTGACATCAGGAACCTGGGCTGGCCACTTTTCTTTCCCGAGGAAAAAGGCTGATCTTTGCCTCCAGGGGCCTGTGGCCCTGAGTGGCCGGACACCTCCAAAAATCCAAACGATCGAAGATGTGTCGCAGACCCAAGCTGCCCCCACCTCAAACCTGTGCTGCCCTGACTGTCCCAAGGGAACCCTACAAACTGACATCAGGAACCTGGGCTGGCCACTTTTCTTTCCCAGGGAAAAGGACCGGTCTGTGTCTCCAGGGGCCTGTGGCCCTGAGTGGCCGGACACCTCCAAAAATCCAAACGATCGAAGATGTGTCGCAGACCCAAGCTGCCCCCACCTCAAACCTGTGCTGCCCTGACAGTCCCAAGGGAACCCTACAAACTGACATCAGGAACCTGGGCTGGCCACTTTTCTTTCCCAGGGAAAAAGGACCGGTCTGTGTCTCCAGGGGCCTGTGGCCCTGAGTGGCCGGACACCTCCAAAAATCCAAACGATCGAAGATGTGTCGCAGACCCAAGCTGCCCCCACCTCAAACCTGTGCTGCCCTGACAGTCCCAAGGGAACCCTACAAACTGACATCAGGAACCTGGGCTGGCCACTTTTCTTTCCCAGGGAAAAGGACCGGTCTGTGTCTCCAGGGGCCTGTGGCCCTGAAGTGGCCGGACACCTCCAAAAATCCAAACGATCGAAGATGTGTCGCAGACCCAAGCTTCCCCCAACTCAAACCTGTGCTGCCCTGACTGTCCCAAGGGAACCCTACAAACTGACATCAGGAACCTGGGCTGGCCACTTTTCTTTCCTAAGGAAAAAGGCTGATTTTGGCTCCAGGGGCCTGTGGCCCTGAGTGGCCGGACACCTCCAAAAATCCAAACGATCGAAGATGTGTCGCAGACCCAAGCTGCCCCCAACTCAAACCTGTGCTGCCCTGACAGTCCCAAGGGAACCCTACAAACTGACATCAGGAACCTGGGCTGGCCACTTTTCTTTCCCAAGGAAAAAGGCTGATCTTTGCCTCCAGGGGCCTGTGGCCCTGAGTGGCCAGACACCTCCAAAAATCCAAACGATCGAAGTTGTGTCGCAGACCCAAGCTGCCCCCACCTCAAACCTGTGCTGCCCTGACAGTCCCAAGGGAACCCTACAAACTGACATCAGGAACCTGGGCTGGCCACTTTTCTTTCCCGAGGAAAAAGGCTGATCTTTGCCTACACGGGCCTGTGGCCCTGAGTGGCCGGACACCTCCAAAAATCCAAACGATCGAAGATGTGTCGCAGACCCAAGCTGCCCCCACCTCAAACCTGTGCTGCCCTGACTGTCCCAAGGGAACCCTACAAACTGACATCAGGAACCTGGGCTGGCCACTTTTCTTTCCCAGGGAAAAGGACCGGTCTGTGTCTCCACGGGGCTGTGGACCTGAGTGGCCAGACACCTCCAAAAATCCAAACGATCGAAGATGTGTCGCAGACCCAAGCTGCCCCTTCCTCAAACCTGTGCTGCCCTGACAGTCCCAAGGGAACCCTACAAACTGACATCAGGAACCTGGGCTGGCCACTTTTCTTTCCCAGGGAAAAGGACCGGTCTGTGTCTCCAGGGGCCTGTGGCCCTGAAGTGGCCGGACACCTCCAAAAATCCAAACGATTGAAGATGCGTCGCAGACCCAAGCTGCCCCCACCTCAAACCTGTGCTGCCCTGCCAGTCCCAAGGGAACCCTACAAACTGACATCAGGAACCTGGGCTGGCCACTTTTCTTTCCCGAGGAAAAAGGCTGATCTTTGCCTCCAGGGGCCTGTGGCCCTGAGTGGCCGGACACCTCCAAAAATCCAAACGATCGAAGATGTGTCGCAGACCCAAGCTGCCCCCACCTCAAACCTGTGCTGCCCTGACAGTCCCAAGGGAACCCTACAAACTGACATCAGGAACCTGGGCTGGCCACTTTTCTTTCCCAAGGATAAAGGCTGATCTTTGCCTCCAGGGGCTGTGGACCTGAGTGGCCAGACACCTCCAAAAATCCAAACAATCGAGGATGTATCACAGACCCAAGCTGCCCCCACCTCAAACCTGTGCTGCCCTGACAGTCCCAAGGGAGCCCTGCAAACTGACAGCAGGAACCAGGTCTGCTGAATGTGCTTTCACGAGGTTTATATCTCTCGTTTGTGACCAGGGTCCGGCACTCCCCCTGGGGCGTCAGGCCCTGGGCGTCCTTTTCCCTCCTCCATTTCGAAACCGTGCATGATTTTTCCGAGACCCCATCTGCCACCCCCAAATAATCAGGGGATTTTTTTTTCCTGAATGCCTCTTGGGAACTGACTGTAGAAAACTTGGTGCTTGATTTTTTCTCTGCTGGATTTCTCCTTGAGAAAGCCGCCAGCCTGTAGCCCTTACCACCACCACTTCGATGGGCCCAGAAATCACAACCTTCAGACCATCAGCATGGGACCCTGCCCACTGCCCCTCCAGTGGCACCTTTCCAAAGCATTGCACTACATTCCAGTAATACTCTGCATTTCCAGCGGGCAGCCTGTCTGACCCTCATCCTGACCCTAAAAATGCACTAAGGAATTCTAAAACAGCCTTTAGGAAGGTGTAACAATACCCTAAAAGACACCAGACAAGTCCTAAAAAGCCTTCCAAAATCCCCTAAATATTCCTAATGGTCCTGCAAAAACACTCAAGGAAACCTGCTCAGCCTCCAAACCCTTCCTGGTGCTCTCTAGCCCACAGATGTCATCCCTACCTTTCTCCAGGGGGTCCTGTTGTCCTCTGAGGGTTCTGTCGTTGTCCTGGTGTGAGGGTCACTGCCTTGTCCTAGCGGGAGCGTTCCGGTGTGCTCTCGCTGTTAGGGTTGCTGTGTGGTGCTGCTGCTGGCAGGGCTGAAAAGGGAAAAGGCTCTTGTTAGGGGGGCTGCTTAGGCTGAGGTTAGGGCTGGGGGGAGAGGTGGTGCTCCTGTACCCTAACTTGCCTCCTAAGCTGTACCCTGTAGCCCTGATCTCCACTGCACTGTCCAGCCCTCAAGCCCTCGCCCTTTACCCCTCAACCTCTCCCTCTGCCCCCCAGCCCTCAGGCTCTGTGTGTCACCCTCGAGCCCCCCCTTTGCCCCTCAAGCCCCCTCTCAGCTGCCCCTCAGCTCCTGTGCGTCACCCTTAATCCCTCTCCTTTGCCCCTCAGCCCCCAGCTTCTCTGTGTCATGCTCCAGCTGCCCCTGCCCCCCTCAGCATCTCTCTGTCACCCACTGTCCCCTCTCCCTGTGCCTCCCTCAGCTCCCAGCCTCTGTCACCCTCAAGCCCCCACAGTGCCCCTCAGCCTCTATGTGCTGTGCCATGAAAAAACATAAAATTTCCCTAAAAAACCCTCATCTTCAAAATGTCCTAAAAGCCCCACAAAAACATAAAAATAGCCTCAGAATACCCTTAAAATACAAGAAAAATACCCTACTTTTAAAAAACCCCTAAAACACACCTAAATATCCCTAAACAACCTTTAAAAAATCCCTCAATATTCCTGAAAGAGCTCTAAAAATACCCCAAAAATACTTAAAATACCCTGATAAGACCCTAAGAAAACCTAAAAGTTCCCTCAAGACCTAAAAATACCCTAGTCCTAAGAGTCCTCCACATACCCTTAATAGTTCTAAAAAAGCCCTGAAATTTTTTAAATAGTCCTAAAAAAGCCCCAAGAACACCCAACCCCCCCAAATATTCTAATTAGCAGTGAGAAAGCCATGAAAATACCCTAAAAAAAATCTTTTAAAAGCCCTGAAAAAGGCCTAAAAGTATCCTAAATAGTCACAGAAAATTCCTAAAAAGCTCCTGTGAAAAAAAACCCTAAAATATCTTTTAAAAGCCCTAAAAAAACCCTAAAGAAGTGCTCAGTCCCCAACCTTTACCAGTCACTCTCTAGCCAGCAAACATCATCCCTACCTTTTCATTAGGGTCACTGCCTGCAGCTGCTGGGAGGGTTCTGGGGCTGTCCCAGCATTAGGGTCACTGCCTGCAGCTGCTGTTGAGGAACACTGGTGTTCTAGGGGTGTGTTTAGGGTGAGCTTAGGGTTGGGGTGAGGGCTGCTGCTGTACCCTAACCCTTCCTGGTACCCCGTGCCCTGTCCTTTGTACACCTAACCCTCAGGGTCAGCTCTCCACCTGTCAAGTCCCCCCCTTTTTGCCCCTCAGCCCACAATGTCTGTGTGTCACCCCAAGCCCCCCGACACTGTCCTGTGGCCCCCTAACCTCCACCGTGCACTTTCCACCCTTGTAGGGGTGGTTTTAAGGGTGAGGTTAAGGGTGCTGTGAGGGCTGGTTCACCTGTCACCCTCAGGCACCCCCCCACTTTGTCTCTCAGGACAGCCCCTGCCTCTCAGCCTCCTTGTGTCACCCTCAGGTTCCCACCGCAGCCTCTCAGCGTCTCTGTGCCACCCTGGAGCCCCCCTTTTTAACTCCTAAAGACCCCTTCTGCCTCTCAGCTGCCCCCATGCTCTGTGTCACCCTCCAGCCCCCTCCCCTCAGCCCCAGCTGCCTTTGTGACACCGCGCGGCCCACAGACGCCGTCCCTGCCTGTTTTCTTTGGGTGTTGTCCTGCTGCGAGGGCCGCACTATCCCCACGAGTCCGGGCTCCCATGTCCTGCTGCAGGGAGTCACACCTGGGGCATGGGAGGAGTGAGGGATGGGGCAGGGGCGGGATGGGGAGGGGTGAAGGGTGGAGAGAGACTGGGGATGGGGTGGGCTGGAAGTACATGTAGGGTGAGGGGTGGAGACGGGGACAGAGCAGAACAGGGCAGGGGGGAAGAGGGACATTTAGAGGGGGCAGTCCACATATCCCAGACCAAAGCTGCAGCAAAATACAATTTTAGTGGACAGGGCAAAGCCAAACACCACCTGCAAACTGACATCAGGAACCAGGGCTGGCCATTTTCTTTCCCAAGGAAAAGGGCATGTCAGGGCCACAGACCCCTGGAGGCAAAGATCAGCCTTTTTCCCTGGGAAAGAAAAGTGGCCAGCACAGGTTCCTGATGTCAGTTTGTAGGGTTCCCTTGGGACTGTCAGGGCAGCACAGGTTTGAGTTGGGGGCAGCTTGGGTCTGCGACACATCCTCGATCGTTCGGATTTTGGGACGCAGCCGGCTACAGAGGGACATAGGCTCCTGGAGACAAAGACCGGCCCTTTTCCCTGGGAAAGAAATCTGGCCAGCCCAGGTTCTTAATGTCAGATTGTAGGGTTCCCTTGGGATTGTCAGGGCAGCACAGGTTTGAGTTGGGGGCAGCTTGGGTCTGCGACACATCTTCGATCGTTTGGATTTTTGGAGGTGTCCGGCCACTCAGGGCCACAGGCCCCTGGAGAAACAGACCGGTCCTTTTCCCGGGGAAAGAAAAGTGGCCAGCCCAGGTTCCTGATGTCAGTTTGTAGGGTTCCCTTGGGACTGTCAGGGCAGCACAGGTTTGAGGTGGGGTCAGCTTGGGTCTGCGAAACATCCTCGATCGATTGGATTTTTGGAGGTGTCCGGCCACTCAGGGCCACAGGCCCCTGGGGGCAAAGATCAGCTATTTTCCTAGGGAAAGAAAAGTGGCCAGCCCAGGTTCCTGATGTCAGTTTGTAGGGTTCCCTTGGGACTGTCAGGGCAGCACAGGTTTGAGGTGGGGGCAGCTTGGGTCTGCGTCACATCTTCGATCGTTTGGATTTTTGGAGGTGCCCGGCCACTCAGGGCCACAGGCCCCTGGAGGCCAAGATCAGCCTTTTTCCTTGGGAAAGAAAAGTGGCCAGCCCAGGTTCCTGATGTCAGTTTGTGGAGCTCGCCCCCCGCCCGCCGCCCCCGGCCCGTGAGCGCTGCGACCGCGCCTCCGCCGCCCGCCGAAAGCGGCCCCGCCGGGCCGCCCTCGCCGCTGCCGTTCTTCTCGGTCATCGGGTCCCTTTGCTCTCCCGAATCTCCTTCACCCCTCCCCTCTATTTACAGACACCGCCCCGCTTGCCGCTCGCTCCCGCGCCTCGCCCTTCCCACGCTCGGCAGCCGTCCTTCCCCCCTCAGGCGAGGGGCAGGGCGCTGGCTGGGGGCGGCTGCAGTACCGCTCTCTGTCCACAAGGCGGCAGCACCGCCGCCGGCCACAGCCGGGGGCTGCCGCTCGCCCGGAGGGAAGGGAGGCAGAAAAGAACGGGGGCGATCCCCTTGGAAAAATCCCGAAAAATAAATGGCCCAAAAAACACCCGCACACAAACTAAAACGCACTGCCTCTAACCCAATAAAACCCCTCCAAAATCCTTTTCTTTTAAACTCTCCATAACTGTCTTTCATATTTATACTTTTCACATTCCCATTTATCATGTATATTGATGCATGATGCTATTTCGATTCTATATTAAATATATTCCTATTACTTCTATTTATTTATATTTTATCTTTTTATATATCTAGATATATACATTGTACATTTCTATATTTATATTCCAAAAATAGTTGTATTATCTAAAATAAAAGCCCTACCTGTAACCAAATTCTATCTCTATGATATTAATATTAACTATCTCTTATTTAAAATAAAAATGCTGCCTGAAACCCTCCCGCCCGCGGCGCAAGTGTGGCAACAGCCCGTGTCCGCAGTACTGGCAAGGCCGCGGGAAATCCCGGCGGGGCGGCGCCTGCGTGGCGCGCGGGCAGTGCAGCACGCGGACCACGCGCCTCGAATTTCCCGCCTTTTTTTTTTTTTTTTTTTTCCCCCCCCGCCCTCTGTTCGCCATATTGAGAAGGTCAAGAGTGTCCCGGCCGGCGCGACACTTCCAAGATGGCGGCCGCGTGAGGCCCTCGGAAGGGAGAGGCGTTTTTGCCGATGCCTGTCGGCGCCCGCTCACAACCTGACCGCCCGCGCAGCCGCTGAGCTCACAGTCCGTGGCCACGACACGGGAAAAAGCGAAAAAAATCCCACGGGGCGGCGCCGGCGTCAGGGTGGCGTGCAGGCAGTGCAGTAAACAGACCGTGGTCCTCGTTTTTCCCGCCTTTTTGCCGCCATATTGGGAAGGTCAAGCGAGTCCGCGACAACCCACTCCCAAGATGGCGGCCGCGGGAGGACCTCGGGCGAGGGCTGCAGTCCCGCACTCTGGCCACAAGGCGGCGGCACTGCCGCCCGCCCTGGGGCTGCAGGCGGGGAAGGCGCGCAAAGAAGAACAGGCGCGACCCCCTTCAAAACATCCTCTGCAATAAATGCCCCTAAACAGCCCGCACGAAACCAAAAAACACCGCCAAAAAAAAAAAAAAAAAAAAAAACAAACCCTGCCTTTAACCCAGTAAGAACCAAAATAAAAAACCTTTTCTTTGAAACTATATTTCAGTCTATTTTATTCTTATATTTTTCATATTTATATTCACATTTTGATTTATAATGTATATTGATGTATAATTATAATTTTATAATTTCTTACATTCATTCCTATTACTTAAAATTTATTTTATTTTATATCTTTATACATATCTTAAGGTATTGATTACATATTTCTATATTTAGATTGATATTTCTAAAAGGTTCATATTGTTTATAATAAAACCCCTGCCTCTACCCAAATCAAAACCTAAAAAAAAACCTTTCTTTTAAACGGTGTTTAAATTTATCTATGTTTTTCGCATTTATATTGAAATTTGCATTTTAAATGTAGATTGATGTATGGTGTTATTTATATTCTATCTCTTCCTATTGCTTATTTTTATTTACACTTTATATTTTTATATCTATCTTTATACATTGATTATCTATTTCTACATTTAGAATTATATCAAAATAAAATGTATATTCATATTTTTTTAAATAAAAATCCTGCCTCTAACCAATTAAGGTAAACTAAATCTGATATCTGAGACCCTTACCACCAGATATTATTGTCCATATTTAATTAAGCCAGCATTGTGCTCACCGGCTGTGCAAATAGCAAAGATTATGTTAAATCAATATCGATTCTTCTAACTTCCAGAAAATACCTTGAGAATTACATTGTAACACAAGGATGTAATTATATTATAAACACAAGGATGTGTCATTTTTAATCATATACCAGGATGTCACCTGTAAAACCTAACTGTTTCCTTTAATAATTTTAAATTGGTTTGATAAATGCTACTTTCCAAAGCAGTTGTATACATCACTAAACACAGAATGATTCCTACAGCTCTGGAGTGTAGTACACCACTGCTACCCTCTACATGGCACTTTAAAATGTATTCTTTTTAAACAGAAAAGGGGGGAATGCCTGGTGCTATCTATACCCTAAATCACTTGACACTATTAGAAGGATTTTATATATTTAAATAGATGAGGACTTGAAGTTTTTATCTATTTAAGGTATGGTTCACAGACCTGAACTAAGGCGGATTGTCGGACTAAAACATTGATTTTCCCTGTTGGTTGGCTTTCTCACAGTTCTAAACGTTGAAATGTTTCCTGTTTATATAGTTAAGTTTTAAGTTTGTAACTTCCAAGTAATGAGCTGCGGCATGCCATTTTGAGAACTTGTATTGTTGGTAATCCCATCTGACAGTTGCTGGGAATGAATGTTACAACTTCAGTGACACATGGGACGCATCACTGGCTGAGAGAGGCTAGGGTTGTCGAGCTAGGGAGAATCATCTGTATCATCAAGCTGTCTTTGTGATGTGATCTGCAAGGAGCTCCGCAGAAGATGACAAAGAATATTTTGTGTTTTTATACAGAAAAGGGGGAACTGTGCCAGCTGTAGCTGGTCTACAGCTGCACAGATAATTTGGCCACGAGACACTTACTCGACCAGCCGAGCTCGTTAGAAAAATAGAAGCAAAGAAGTCCCCAGGCATGTTACTGATAGGTCAGATTCAAACTCCAACAGGGGACCCTGGCCAGTCTCTTTGAATGCACCCATACCATTGGCCAGTGAGCTGGGCAGAGTTGAGACCCTTATCCACTCAGATATGTAAGTGTGGGAAATTTGAAGCCCCTATAAAAGGGGCTGCCCAGCAATAAACTTTGCCTGTTGCTGCATGATCTCGGTGTGTTCTTGTTGCTTGTCTGTCTCTGAAACTGCGACAAGCTGCAGCCGCACCAAACCTCCAGGATTCCATTTGTTGGAAATGACACAAAGTTTAAAAATTTTTTAGTATAACTTCAGTCTGGAGTTCTGTTCATCTTTGCCCAGGGGGAAAGAAATTGAAGTTTCTTTTTAAAGGACCATTTCAGCACTCAAGGCCTGACAAGTTCAACATCTCTGCACACTGGCAGTAGCACAGAAAATACACAAAAGATAATGACCATTAACAAACATCAACTCCAAACATCACTCCTGGCATGGTCAGAGACACCTGGTCTGAGAAAACGTAGGTAAGAGAACAAAGAATGAGAACCTAATTGGCATCGAAGGCAAAGGGACCAATAACCAATAGGAAACCAAATTCTAAGAACTGTGTAACTTGGGACCAATGAACATTGAACCAATGAATTTATCTGAATTTTGACTGTATGTGAAAAATCTAGTAAAAATCATGTGTGATGGAAGGATTTTCTCTACACAACCTAGGCAATATGTGAAAGAAATTATTTCTGTTGCACATCCTGGCCAGAACAACATCCTGGACAAAATAAAGCAATGCCTTAATTCTTTAACACTAAAAAATGTTTTTGGAGAATTTTTGCTTTTCCCATCATTTCAGCGACACTGTCGCTCCCAGCCAGAGCATTTGTGCTCAACCAGATCAATGCCACAGGCAGGAAGGCCTTATCCCAAGCCAGAGTTTCATTGGAGGGTCATCAACTCCCTGGGAATTGCTTTAAGGAAGGACTGAACTTTGTTCTGCCACTTTCCATCTGTTTCCCACATCAGCCAAAGTGTCAGGTCTGGCCATACAGGATTTGAGCCACCAAATGACACCTCTGAGGATGTTTGTGCTGGAAATGCTCTATTTGCTTTTCTATCCCTCAGAATTTCCATGATATTTGATATAATATCCTTCAGAGGGGTTTCTTTCCAAATAAGCTCTCAATATCCCAGTAAGTTTCAGCTGGGAAAAGGGAGAGTCTGGGTATTTTTTTTCTGTCTGATGTCTTACAAGCTGATTTAAATTTTAACTGGAATCTTAGGCAACTCTTCCCTGAAACTGGGTTAAAGGAAGGTTCCCAAACGCGACACACTTATGCCGCGCTTTATTAGGAAGCCTAGGGAGCCCTAGCATTTCAGCTGCCTTGGAGATGGGAAAAAGTCCCTGTTTTAGAAGCTTTCAGTTAACTACTTAAGTTCTCCTAAGTCCCAGTCTGTCAGTAGCAGCTTCCTATACATCCCAGGAAGCTAGACAGGGACCCTACTAAATATCATCTGAATTGGGCACAACTTTTTTTCCTCCAGCAGCACTTGGCAGTGAGTGTTGGGGATTATTCCATCGTAACCATACCTATAACCTGGGATTGATCCTGATTGCTTGATTCTGACATCTTTGAAGCATTGGATTATGGAAAACAGACAAGACAGTGGATCACCCATTTATGTTACCTCGTGTTTTTTGGGCAAGGCTCAGCAATTTGCAGTAGGGAGAGGAACCACTGCTTCCCTTTCCAGCCAGGTATGGGAACGACAGCCTAGAGGATGAGGCTTGGGTAAGAATTGTGAGCTGAAAAATAGCTCAAATTTGCCTTAAGTTCCTGAAATGGTCTGGGTTGGAAAGGACTTTATAGATCACCACATTCCAACCCCCTATCATGGTCAGGGACATCTTCCTGGGGTGTCCATGGAATATGTTCCATGCCAGGCTGGTGGAACAGGCAGGGTTTTATCCCTGAGCACAGTCAGGGGCATTTTTGAGGTTTCTGTAGGAAGAAGCCTGTGAGCTGCATTTTGGGAGCTGGAAAGCTCCATACCTGGAAATGTTTCCAGCACTGCCATTTGTTTTTTTTTCAGTCTTGGCCAAAACTGGGCATTACGTTTCTTCCCAGAGTGAGGTAGTTTTCCCTTGATGGATTACACACTAGGTATCTAAGGGTTGTGCTGTCTTTCTTCTCCTGAATGGAAGAGTGAGAGAACACGGATGCTGCCAACTGTCACAGACAAAGTATGAACAAGTTCTCATGAAACTTAGCTCTCCAAAACTTGAATCAGGCTAAAAAGAGATGGGAATGTCCTTGGCAGAAATGCACCTTTGAGGCAAAGCAGGCTTAAAATGCCTGCCTGTGAGCAGGAAATCCAGGAGAAATGGCTGCTGGCTCCTGGTGTCCTGAGCTTACCAGGCAGGTTTTGTACTGAATTGCAAGGCAGTTTTCCTGCCTCTGGGGGGTGGCACCTGCATCCCACTGGAAAGGGAAAATGTTGAGAGTGGCAAGTGAGAAGACAGTTGCTGACACGTGTCCTTGAACTGCAGGTCCTCCTGGTGGGTCTGCGCTCCTGTAAGTACAAAGGATATCAGTATTGGGTTACCTGTTTGTTCGCCTGTGGGGCTTGGAAGAGATGCTGGACATGAATTCCAGGGCAGTTTCCCTTGCTGGAGTGAGCAGTGGGATGTGTTTGCTGTCTGCTTCTTCATCCCCTTCACCTCGGTCCCCTGAGGTTTCAGGTAATCCCACCTCACCTTTGCTTTTCCAGGGGTCTCTAATTTAAATTAAAATTTAAATGCCATTTTGAGTGTGGCATTTCCTTGCCGGGCAGCTGCCATGTGTGGTACTTATCACCGAGTGGCAGCAGTGACTTCAGTCCCAGCCACGATCTGACTGTTTTACACTGAGACAGAAAAAAACTCTGAATAGTCAGAGCTATTTCTATTGCCTTCATAGAGATATCTTCTTCCATTTTCAAGCCCTTTATTGTTTAATTTATAAACACAAAAGCTGTAGTTGCATTTTTAAACCCTACATATTTATGTTTAGAATTTCTTATACTCCAAGATCCTGTACATAATACAGTAGATACAAGGTATCAATTTTAACAAGAATCATTATTTTTACATACATAAAAAGAAATGCTACAGTTTTTTCTATTTTTTGCACAAACACCCCCTAAACTTCCAGGCAATTTTGGGACTTACAGCCCCAAAAGGGCTGTAACCTCCCTTTTTTGGGAGGACCCCACCTAACCACTCTTATAATCTACTCACCTTCTCCTCCACTGCATCTGCACTCTCCCAGTGGCATTGGGCTGCCCCAAATTACCATCTCCCCATCACCTCCTAGCATGGGCTCCCTCACAGCCCCTTCCCCAGTGCAAAGGGAGGGGAAAGGCGGCCAGTAAGGGTTTAGTCCATCATTCATGTACCCAGTTCCTTCAGCAAGTCTGTTGGCACTTGGGAGCCCTGACACTGGCCATGCCCTCAGGACACCTGACATTGTTCCACAGCAATGCTTGTCAGACTGGTCAATTGATCAGCTCCTGGAGCAACGGGCTGCTGGACAGAGGTGGAGTCCACCAAAATTGAGCAGCAGGGTCCTTGATGAGAGAAGAGGAAGTGGGAGGATTTTTTTACTATTTTCTTCACGATGAGTGTTCCTCCCAGGGAAGATGATTTGGGCTGTGAGATGTCTGCATTTCCCACACCTGGAAGGAGCTTGGATCATCCCCAACTTACCCATGACATGGGAAGGAATCCTGGGAGCAAGGCCAGGTGGGCACTGCCCCTCACATCTGGAGCCAGGTGACACTAGGGAGCCACAACAATCCCAAAGGGCTTGGAACAGCCCCAGGATTGAGCTGGGGATGCCAAGGTGAGAGCACCCTACTTCAAACTCCTTTTCAGGTACTTTTCCAATAGTTGTTATCCAAGGAGCTGACAGCACAGGGAAGGGAGCAGGAGACAACAATGATGCTCAACAGGATCTCACATTTATTACTGAGAAGTGATTAATGGTGAAAAGAAAGGCAATGCCCAGTCCTCATTCGCTTAACAAGAAACTGAAACATAGTCACTACACATTTTACAATTTTTCTTCCTTGGTTTGTTTTGGGCTTTTTATTGTCCAAAATTCATTTTCCTGTAAACAAGACAAGTTTTTACCACTGTTCTCAGCTTTCAAAAAATCAAATTCATCCAGACCTAATTTTTAAATCTATATAATGCACAAGAACAGAACATTTCTTAGGACTCCTAGTACTTGACTTTTGAGTAACAAAGGGTCAGAGAAAAATGAACCACCTTTAAGACATAACCTCGTGGACAGTTTTCTTTTCAATTCTTCTTAGGCCAAAACCCCAACTTCCTCATAGAATTCCTCCTCTTCTGGTCCGGGGAAAGAAAAAAAAAAAATAAAGTTACTCCACTCTGCATGGTGGATGTTATAATTCAATGTTCCAAGTGCAAATATCGAAACCTGGGAAGGAGGCCCATTAGGGTGGAAGGAGGAGAAACAGTGGGATTTAAAAATTAGAGAAAAAAAAAATGCATATGCCACTTAAGGACTTGAAAATCCAAAACCATAGTAAAAAGACAAAACCAAAGCGTACGCTCTGAAATCACAACCAAAGCCAAAAGAAAGGGGACAGGTTTTACCTCTACTCTACCTAGAAGGGATTTTTTTGTTGTTGTTGTTTTTGGTTTTTTTAGTCCTTGTGATATTCCAATACTTTTTTTTTTTTAATTGGAAGTTTGTAAAAGTCTTTTTGAAGTCAAAGGAATTAAGAAAAAAAAGTCCTAATTCTCTCTGGGATACTCTTGCTCCTTTTCTCTCTCTGAAAGACAGCTGGGATGCAATCTCTGCTGCAATCTGTGCCGGAGGAATGGCCTTTTACTTGACACGGCCTTGGCGTTCCTGCAAAAAAAAACAAAAAAACCAAAACAACCAAAACAAAACAAAAACAAAACAAAAAAAAAAAAAAAACCAAACAAAAAAAAAAACAGATCATATTAACTGAGAGCAGTTTTATTCACCACTGTTACACATCAGCATTCCAAGATATGGTTCTCCCATGGAGCCTGTCCCATAGCCAGCAAAGTCAGGAAAAGAGCATTGTTCTTGTCAAAAGAAGTGCTGCCACTGCATCCAGTTATTGCAGAGATGTGACATTGCTGAGGTCAAACAGCTCCTCATTCTCCTTTTTTTCTCATCTCAGTTGATTCACCACCTACAGAGCTGCATCAAGCTCTGGGGATTCCAACATCAGAAGGATGTGGAGCTGCTGGAGGAAGTCCAGAGGAGACCACAGAAACAGAAATCTGTGGGCTGGAACCCCTCTGCTCTGGAGATAGGCTGGGGGTGTTCATCCAGGGAGACCTCTGAGGCCCCTTCTGGTGCCTAATGGGGCTCCAAGAAAGCTAGAGAGGGACTTTGAACAAGAGCCTGGAGGGACAGAACAAGGAGGAATAGCTTCCCACTGCCAGAGGGCAGGGTTAAGGTGCGATCTTGGGAAGAAATTCTTCCCTGTGAGGCTGGTGAGGCTCTAGCACAGGGTGCCCAGAGAAGCTGTGGCTGCCTTATCCTTGTAAGTGTCCAAGGCCAGGTTGGACAGGGCTTGGAGCAGCCTGGTCTAGAAGAAAGTGTATCTGCATTGGAATGAGATGGTCTTTAAGGTCCCTTCCAACCCAAACCATTCCATGATTCTATGGAAAAACACCACTTGAACTCCCACGTAGGCATCAAAGTAGGCTGGAGCTCAAACCCCGGCAGCACTGACATCAGCCTTGGTCTGCAGGGACTGAAACAGTCCCAGCCCCCAGCATAAAACCTCCCTGTGATACCCCTGACACAACTTGATGGTATCTCGCTCAAAAAACAAGAACTTGACAGGAAGTTCCCACTGACTGCTGCTATCACCCCAGGTATTCCTCCAGCACTGCGGAAACACCCTGTCCAAACACCAGAACAAAGAGGCAGCACAGCACCAAATACCCCCAGACACCAAAGGCTGCCACCCCTCTCTGCTGTTCTCAGCACTCCGTACCCATCTCTTCTGACTTCTGTTTGGGTTTAACGGAGAAGCTCTCACAGAAGCAGGTCCAGGCTTCCCCAAAGGGTTATGAGGTGTTTGAAGTGTCATTCCCAGATCATAAGACACCAGCTCAGAAATGAAACCTGTCAGCGGCCAGAGGGCCCTGAGCTGATGCTTCTCCCTGGCTCTGCCTCTTCCCTGAAGACAGGCAGGTCCCTTGTAGCCTAGGCATGACATGCACTCCAGGGCTCCGGCTCCTGCAGAGTGAGTCCATCACCACCCAGCCAGTCCGAGAGGTGCCAAGTCCATCCCACTTTCACAGCAAAGCCGTACCTGCAGCAGGTACCCACAGGTACAGCAGGTTTTCCCTCTTCACTCAGAGAAGAGATGCTGTCAGGGCTCTGAACCCAGTGCTTTGGTTCAGCTCAGGATGTTTCCGTGCATGTCAGCTGCTCTGCCCGGAGTTGTATCACCTGAAATATGGGCAGCAACAGAGTCCCCTGCCTGCTTCCCATGGTCCCATGCTAACTAACGTGCTGATGGGAGGTACCTTCCCATCTTGGCAGCTCACACAACCTCTGCAACAAGCACACAGGCTGCTACAGGAAACCCCATCCTTTGCCACTGCTGAATGTAGGGAGAGCCCATCCCCAAGCAGTTTCAATCCTGGGACAACAGCATGTGCAGCCATCTATCCTTAGAAACCTTCCCAAAAAGGGAGGCCTGGCCTCCAGCTCAGAACACTACTACTGGCTTTGGCCTCTCAGCCACACACCCAAGGAGGCTTCACCTCCAATTCCTCTGCAGGACGCAGAGCAAGGCCAGCATGATCCTCTGCTGTCTTCTGGGGACAGGAATCAGATGAAGGCACACATTCTCATCAAGAACAGTTACCCAAATAAGTCAATTTAATTCCCCTTTTCCTGTAAGTCTGCCCAAGTCTGTTGCAGGTGCTTTCATTGCCAAAACACCACTACAGCACAGCAAAATCCAACTGCCAGGGTGGGAAGCGGAGCCAGGCCTGAACACAGAGCACAAGAAGCACCGCAGGGAGAGCCACAAATCCAAAGGAAGGTGCCAAGGCCTGCTCCTGGTTCAGCAGCCAGCATGTTACGATACACAGGGACAGATGGCAATGTCACGTATCCCTTTGGGAAGCAGCTGCAACTGCTTAAGCTAATGTCACCACTTCCCAAATGCAGACATGGGATAAACTGGCTGCCATGTTCAATCATGCCCTGTGCATCTCCAGGGCCAGGTCTTGGGCTGGGACAGTGGCCAAGGTTCCTGCTGCACACATCACCCTGTTAGCTGAGCAGCTGGACCCCAAGCAATCACCTGTTCTTGCTGAGAAGATGATGCTGCTCCGAAGGCCTGTGTGCAGCTAATAAGGAGCCAACCCCAGGGAAAATCCCCCCTTAAATACCAGTGTGTCAGAACGGAGGCTAGAGCAGATGTCCCCCATGTCGCCAAGCTAAGAGAGGGGATCAAAGTGAACATCTTTGCTTCAGACCTGCTGTAAACCAGGATTGGGGAAGGGGCTTTCTAAAGGTCTCCATTCCCCTTCAGTCAAGAGGCTGCCTCAAGGAACAAGACAGAGGGAAATGGAGGAAAGGTGGCTGGATATGGAAGGAGGTGGATCCCTGATCCAAAACCACAGAATCCAACTGGTTTGGATTAGAAGACAGCTGAAATCTCATCTTGCCATGGGCAGGCACACTTTCCACTAGACCAGTTTCTTCCAGGCCCTGTCTAATCTGGATGGGGCAGCCACAGTTTCTCTGGGCATCCTGTGCCAGAGGCTCACCACACTCCCAGGGAACAATCACTTCCCAATATCCCATCTGGCAGTGGGAAGCCATTCCCTGTGTCCTGTCCCTCCATTCCTTGTCCAAAGTCCCTCTTCAGCTGTCTTGGAGCCTCTTTGGGCATTAGAAGGGCCTCTGAGGTCCCTCTAGAGCCTTCTCTTCTCCAGGTGAACACCCACAGCTCTCCCAGCCTGGCTCCAGCCCTCAGAGCATCTCTGTGGCCTCCTCTGGACTTTCTCCAGCAGCTCCACATCCTTCTGATGCTGGAATCCCCAGAGCTGAATGCAGCACTACATGCAAGATGTCATCTGAGTGGAGCAGAGGGATCCAAGACATCTTGTCCTTGGGGTGTTACAGTGAGCATTCAACCACCAGCCAGATCTACCAGAACACACAGCAAGGCTCAACCACATTGCAAACATTTGTCCTTCCTGGCTCATCCTCGTCCAAATCCACAGGCTATGTAACAGTGTGTCACAGCCCACCCAGCTACGTGACAGTTCCAGAAGACAAAGTAGCATCTGCATGCACACACTGAGCTTTACTCTGGGATACAATCCCTGGAGATCAAAGGGATTCCATCAGGAAGTGTTTTATGCCCTTTGGCTGCACTTTCATTAAACTTGGGTCATATCTTATTGATCCATATGGGAGAAGCAAGAAGGACACCTGCTCAGACTCATCCGCATCCATCAAACCCCTCCAGGAACAGGAAGGGCAAGAGCAGCATGGCATGGGAATGGCTGATACGTGCCACAGCTCAAATCCTGTGCTGACACCAAGCTCACATAGGGCAAGTATGCAAACAGGAGCTCTCTCTGATCATATCACTCAAAGCGACTTCAGTCCTGTCACTACTGTCCGCAGGGGCTGCAGCCATGTCACAAGCCAGGTCCTGTTAACAGCAACTGAGCAATATGAGATCACCTTATATATTCACACTGCAGGGGAGCCAACAACAAAAGGATCAAGTGTTTGTACCTGACAAAATGACAATGAGAGACAACACTGCCCATTTGTTCAGAGGCTCTTACCTTGATTGACAACCAAGGTTCAGCATTAACACTCCCAGCAAAGGTAAGGATTTTATTGTCACACCACAGAGGGAAATAGCACACTAAGCCAAAGGAGGACCTGGAGAAGAAGCCAGGGCACAGCTCCCAGCTGCGCAGCACACAAACCCTAGTTTGTTGGGACCTGCCTGAGCTGCAGCACAGCCCAAAGCCCTTGGGCAGACCAGGCCAGGCACAGTCTCAGTTCGGCCTGAGAAAGTCCTCAAAGCAAAAGGCATCGCTCACCCAGTGCCGGCCCACAGAGGAAACAGCAGGCAATTCCTTCATTGGAGCACTGGAACTCCCAGTAACATTCCGCAAAAGGCTAAGACACCCAATCAGAAAATACTGAGCTGGACCCACAAGGATCATCAAGTCCAGCTCCTGGCCCTGCACAGGACACCGCAACAATCCCACCCTGTGTTAGAGAGCATTGTCCAAATGCTTCTGGAGCTCTGGCAGCCTTGGGGCCTGTGACCATTCCTGGAGAGCCTGTAATCAAACTCTGGCCTTGGTGTACACACACACACTCACTCACTGATCAAGCACCTCAACAGCCCCACTCAGCCTGTGGTGTTGCACTTTGCTGTTTGATGCAATCCCAGCCAAACAACCCAGCGGGATTTCCATATGCCTGTGTCTCCAAGGCAGACATCT
The DNA here is from genome assembly GCF_024509145.1 of Vidua macroura. NCBI lineage: Eukaryota > Metazoa > Chordata > Aves > Passeriformes > Viduidae > Vidua > Vidua macroura. The sequence continues at coordinate 7,671,008 of NC_071595.1, read as the reverse complement.
TAGATCATTGTCTTAGAAATCAGGAGTTACTGCAGCCCGAGGCCCTTCCAGCAGGATCTGCTCAAGGAAGACACAGCACAAATGATGGATAATCCATCACTTGTATATTATGCTCCACAAGCAGTCTCAAGTCCCAGTGTTTACAAACCAAACATGACTTTTTCTGTTGACAGCATTAGAAAGCCATCAGGGTTACAAAAAAAAGCTACATCCTAGTATAGAAAAGGGGATAAAAATCAGGTAGTGATCTTGTTATAGCCTGACACCTTCATCCTACCTCCCATTCACTTAATGGGGCTCAGCACTGAGGAAGACAGGAGATAATGCAAATAAAAGTGATTCTTTGTCATAGCAGGACAGGCCTTTTGTTCTACAGATCAAAATCTAACACAGCAAACCCAAATATCCACAGAACTCTAAACAGGGCAAACTCACATCACTGAACAAGCAGGAGCCAAGAAGAAATACAAGGCCTTGGACACCTAATTTCCATGTCAGAGCAACCAGTCTGGGACAAGAAGGGCATGAAGACAGCCAAGGCTTTTCCTCTACAGGAGAGTTTACACAAGGTGGTCCGAGCTATTGGATATCCTCAGGCACACTGCTGTTCCCCAGAATCTTTCCAGGCACCTTTTAAAACTGATATAATCAATTGCAAAGAACAAACCTCCTCTTGCTTAAACATCACATTTAATTGCCTGAATAAAGCAGCCCAATTCCCATAAACATTTATAATTACTCTCACATAGGGACTCTTGTCCCACAGGGCAGGAAACAGAATGGTGAAAAGCTGAGAACATGCATGAATATTTAGAGCAAAGGAGACAGAGCAAGCTGGGAGGATTCCCAGTGGCATTCCATGGGAGGACAACTTGGCTCACAACACAGTCTGGAACGGGACTGGCTGACTTTGGAGCACAAGCAAAATAACACAAGTCCTTTCCAGTCATTAGGAAGAAAGAAAATTCTCCTGCACTTCCAACAACTAGGGAGATCTTTATTCTTCCCCATCACTACAAAGGAAATGCATTTCATTACTTTGGTTACCTTAAGCAATCACTCAGGCAAGAAGTCTTACCACAAGTGCCACAAAACTCTTCAGAAAAGGAAGGAACTCCACTTTAATGTTTCAAAATCTTCACTGCTGTAGAGTTAAAGCCTTGGCAGTACCCTCTGTCACACCATGCAGGTGTAATGCCAAGGACTGAAAACCCACAGAGCTTCAGTGGAATTTGTGGCTCCACATACTCATAAAACATCTAGAAAGGGGACTGACCAAGTTTACGGATTATATTAAGCTATTCAGAGTAATAAAAACAGCAGTTGACTAAGCAGACAACTTTGTCAGAAAAAGCTGCTGAACTTCACAGGTACACTTGTCTACCTGGTTGAGAAAAATTAAACAATGCGTGTGCAGAAAATCCCTGCCCTAATTCCAAGATTACAGGTTCCAAACTGACCATTAACCATCAGAAACACAATCTGTAACTCCAGGAAATTGCCTACTCTGAAGAAAAGTAAATATCACCCTGAACAAAACATACCACTGTGCTGTTATACAAACCCAGACAGGATTTATCCTGAGCAGAGTGTAGCTTTGCTCCTCTCCACCTCCACAGGCATGGAGCAGAACTGGAAAAGGGCCAAAGAAAAATAGGGATGAGCAAGAGACAGAAGCATTTCCATCTGCAGAGCCACTGTGCTCTAATTCTCTGGCCTGGAAGACAGATGACGGGAAAGGCAGAGTAGGCACAGAGGAAACAATGAAATAATTGCTCACCACCTTTTCTTACACAAGGAAAAGGGGGAATCACGAGGCAGACTCAAAGCAAATCAAAATGACGCATTTCCTCACACAACACATAAATTAGCTGAAGAACTGTTGATCCTGTGGATGCTCAAGGAGTTCATTGAGCTCTTGGACAGAAAAATCATTAACTGATAAAGACAAAGATACATCCTTGGGGTTATGTAAATTCCAAAGCCAACATAGTGTTCAAGGGAAAGAAAACCTTCAGAGATGAATATGTGCCTGTACTGTCCTCACAGGTGTTGGTCTCAACTGTTATTGCCAGCTGCACACAGGACTTTTTCTAAGTGGAAACAGCAGGGATACCCAAGCAACGTGTGCCGCTGTGCCCAGCGGACATGCAGCTCCTGCAGCCACGTGATGCACTTATACAGACTTTGATCTGACCCACTGCAGCTGTCCTGGTATTTGAGGCTTAAACACCACCTCCATCCCAAGTAAGACAGAAGAGACACTTCATGCTACCACCACTAAGAAAAGATGCTAAGAAAAAGACACAACAATATTCTTTATTGAGAATATTCTGTACTGTGAGAGGACAAGAGGCTATTTGCCTGCTTCTGTGAGCCAGGAAGAGCTGAATTCACAAGCTCACGTAGAAGAGACAACACTCCCTATACGTGTCCTGTCATTTTACAGCCACTTGAAAGGGAACAGCCACATTCACTGGAACAGAGTTTTGTATTTTTTTTTTTTTTTTCTCTCATATGAGTGTATCAAGAACATGGCTCTGGAATCAGCTGAACTCCAAATCAGGCTGCAACAGCCAAAAGGCTGATGACCAATATTTCTTGATTTCCTTAATTTTGAGATCATGATTTGGAATTTGGAAATTCTCTGAAGGTATTTTACAGATGGTACCACAAATAACAGAGCTGAGATGGAGAGAGCAGAGCCTTTCCTCACCGTGCATAGATACAAAGAAGGAAACTGAAGAGTGTGGTTTCCTTTCCCCCTAAGATTAGAAACAAAAGAAAAGAGTTTTAGGTAGATTTTATCTAAATCTTCCAAACTGGGATTACATTACAATAGCTCTGCAGTTAACCACACAAAAAAGCAATTCAGCATTGTTCTTTTAAGAAAAAAATAAATACTAATTATAAAGAATCAGAAATTTCCAAGTTCTTGCACAAACCCCAAGTGGTTGATTATTAACTGCTTAAACACTCTGTTATATGACTTATATGTCAATTTAAAAGGCTTATACTGGGCACTAGTCACTGGAAGGAGCTACAAAAACTCTCTATCCTAGCCATCAGTTTGGGTAATGACCATCCTTGTTTAACTTCCCTAGGAACTGCTGTGGTAGAGCAGAGTGCTGGCACTGTTCTGGCTGCCAAGCCTCCAGTGGTTTGTACCACTAAAGAACTAATTATTAACTCACAAAGCCGTAAGAGAGGACAATTACTACCAGGTACAAACCAGAACCTGCAGGAAAATGAGAGGACTAATTGTGGTGAGAGCACAAACCAAGGAGCTTCATGAATCTGAAACAGAAGAAAACAGCTTCTTTCAGGCAAAAAGCTGGTGCAGAATTACAGTTTCAATAAGAACAAGGAAGGAACACTGTGCATGGAGCTATTCTTGATGGACTGCCCACAGAATAATGCGCTTCAACTGTTTTCTTGGGATCCTAATCGGTTTTCAGCAATGTCTTGTGACCCACTGTACTTCTGCACTAGGGAAAAATCCAGGGAGCTGAACTAGACCATGCCCTGGTGGTTTCACTGAATGAAGCAGATGGCAAAGAGTTTTGCTTGGAACATAAGAACTTTTCCTGGGGAAGCAGCTGCTAATAGAATAACCTGAAACACATACCTGTCTAAGTAGCTCTTAACCTTGGTGCCAGCAAGTTATCCAGAACTCTTGGAGCAAAAAAAACACCAAAGCAACCCCTGCTGTTGACACCTTACACACTCCTTTCTACATTCCAAGCCCTCCACAGTGCTTCTAGGCAATTTGCCAGCGATACACATACAATTTATCACAGAATCACAGACTGGTTTGGGTTGGAAAGGACATGAAAGCCCACCCCATTCCACCCCCTGCCATGGACAGGAACACCTTCCACTAGACCAGGCAACTCCAAGCCCTGTCCAGCCTGGCCTTGGGCACTTCCAGGGATCCAGGCAGCCACAGCTGCTCTGGGTAACCCCTGTCAGGACCTCAACACCCTTACAGAAATTATTTTCTCCTTAATAGCTAATCTAAATCTACCCTACTTCAGTTTAAGGTCATTCCCTCATCTTAATTCATCTGCTGAAGGGAAAAAAATGTTTGTTTGTTTGTTTGTTTTTTAAATTTTGAAACATTAATTTGAAGTCATTAATATGTTCATAATCAATTCAATTAACATATTTATAAGAACAATTAATTCAGGGTATTCTGCAGCTCAGAGCTGAAATCATGCAGCCAAGATAATCTGGAGTGAGGGAACACGAAGCTTTGCCCACACCAAGAGGGCAAGAAGTAGGTTGGGAACAACTTCACAAGAATAGGGTGTGGAATAAACTCCCCATGGCTGACGCCATACCTCTAAGAGGTGTGAAACCCCATTGCAGATGGCCTGCACTCTCTGACTGGCCCAACACCAATCCCAGTCCTTGAATCCTAGAATGGCCTGGGTTGGAAAGGACCTCATAAATCTTCTAGTTCCAACCCTCTGCCATGAACAGGGGTAAAACAACTGAAAAAATTTAAACAGTGCATCTCATCAGGCCCTTAAACTAACATCAACAAGTCAACTTTAAATATTCTTTTTTAATATTAACATTACATTAAAATATTACTTTAAAGACTTCTAACACAACACTAGTAGTGAGAGACAGGACTACAAGGCAAGTGCAAGTGGTTTGCTCTTCCACTGCTCTGATTCCACTTCAGTTGCAGTGAAAAGGCTCCTGTTTTAGGGTTGAGGAAACACAGCTCCCAGTCTCACAGCAGAAAACACCCACTAGAGCATCAGACAGATCTAAGTCTTCCCTCCAGTTTTCTCCTGTCTGTAGACACAGCTAGAATACAAGCAAAAATACCTGTGAGTGTTGTTAAAGGCTGGCTTAAAATTATCGTAAGCACAAAATATTCCTTACAAACAGCCAGCGCCAAGCCACTGGAATAAGCAGGATGGTTTGTTTCCTCCATTCCTGGGCAAACATACAAACATGGACACAGTCCTACAGGATTTAAACAGCCTGGAAATAAACTGAAACCATGTGCATTGCTGAACAGCACAGCAGAAATTCTGACTTGGTGTATCAATCAATTGATTTCACTATGGTCACGATTTGGAGCAGAAAACAGCAAATAGTCCTGGGATCACCGAATGAAAGGAACTGTGTGAGTGGAAGGAGTGTTCCCTTGCTGCCACAGAGAACAGATGGCTTTGCCTTGATATGGAATATCCAGGAATTGAATCTTCAAGTCAGAAATATTGTCCTGTGGAACATGCTAAAGCCAAAGCAAATGCAGTATTCTCCAGGACAACTCTAACAGCAGGAGGTAAGAGTGCTGGTCCACCCTATAGGGAATATTCTCTTCCTCCCCTCTGAGATTACAAATTGGGAAGAAGAAAAAAAGAGCTTCGTAAAATCCATGAGAAAGCATTCATGTATTCCAGTGACTGTGAAATAGCCTGCCCATTTCAAACAGGCTCATACAACACCCCTCAGTTTTCCCTTAAATCACATGTTTTAAGGAGGCAGTGAGTGACACTTGTCAGTATTCCTTTAACCAGCAGACTCCATCAGCTGAGGCACAAAGCAGCACAATTTCAGAAATAACAGAGCCAATCTGGCCAATCCCACCTCTGTGCTTTGAGGCTGATCCTCATCATGACAAACCCCACCAAAGCCCTTCCCATTCTGCACAGCTCAGTCTGACTCAACACTTAGAAGTCCCAGCGCAAAGTGTCTCTTTTCAGCTGCAAACCTGACCACTAAGTCCTGTACTCTACACAGCACTGGTTTTCATGAGATAACCTTCCTAAAATCCCTGGAACCAGGGATAGCCAAATATCTCAAGCCTGGGCAGGCAGAAAGAATCAAAATAAACTTCCCTTGGGAGTTTTCCACTGATTGCGTTTCCACAAAACACACGCTGTCAACCTTTCACACCAAGCGATCATTATGGGAGACCTCTACACCAAGGTCACCGCAGCATTCCTAGAAATCCAAGTGCATGGCCATGGGACAGGGATTTGTGGTGTTGTTTTGGTTGTTTAAAGCAAAGATAAAATAATTCTTACAGGGAAGAAGCCAGTGACAAGCTCTACCATAAAAGCAGCTATTCTGGGTTTCAAGACTGCTCTGGGCAGGATTGCACTGCGAGTGGCTCCACCATTTTGGGTCAGGAGAATATTCAAACCTTTTAAAACACTGGATTAGTAGAGCAAAGCAACACATGGAAAAGGAATGGGGATTAGCTTTAGAGGATGGGGACAGGCAACAGGAAAGGAAAAGAAAGAGGATTATTTCAGTGTTTTCAACACTGAACTTAACTACCCACCCCTCTCCCTTCACCGGACAATGGAAACAGCATAAACACTATACATTTTTCATATAACATCTTGGACCTGCTTTAGTGGATTCTGAAAAAATGACTAACAGTGAGAAGTATATAAGAATATTCAAGAGTTTCCAGACTTTCACAAGAGATCATCCATCTGCTCAGGCAGCAAGCTGGAATCAAACTGCAAATGAGACAAAGATTTGGGCAAGTTGAAGCTGAGTGAAAAAACTGCAGCTTGGGAGAAGTTCGAAACAAGACAAATCTTGAAACATTTAAGCTTCAAGGAACACCAACTGCAGAGCATCAACATCTCACACTGTAGGAGAAATAAAAGAGCTGGGAGCAATGAAATTTCCCCAGAACAAAAAGCAGGCAGAGCAGCGTTTTAACCTTCCAGTGCTTCAGTTCTGGTTCCTCATATCTTTTTTAAATTCAGGTGATTACTTGAGATGCTTCAAGCAGACAGAGCATGGTTTGGGTTTTTTGGCACCTCTACTGCCATGGCAGGAATCACTCCAAGAAAAAAGAAAACCTTCCTTCTGCAAAAATAACTGTTCCTCAATGAAACCATGAAAGAGAAGTTACAGAAACCTTAACCACATTCCAGGCTGTGTCAGTGAGTGATTGAGGAGGTCAAACTGCTGCTGTAAGAATGACCAAGGCCCAGAGAGTCACCTCCTCTGTGCTGGATGTTACAGGGGCCCGGAGCATGAAACACAGGGTGAGTAAATAGCAAAAGAGCAAACATCGACTGTGTTTACACAACTCCCTTTTCTCCTCTGTGAATTCCAAAGACCTATGACTAAGTTCCTTTGCAGAGAAAGAGCGCTTTCCTAATCAACTGCTGCTGCATCCACTAGAACATGGTTCAGAAAGGCAGCACTGGCACTCAGACTATCGCTGCTGCTTTTGACTCTCCACACCAGCACGTCTCAAGAAGCAGGGGAGGAGACTTCAAAATGCAACTGGGAAGATGAATAAAGACAGTTTACAGCTTTAAGAAAACTGCTAAGCCTCATTTCTAGTATATTCCTGATTTTTAGACTTTACACAGCAAACATAGCAGCCTTCCAGAAGAGCCCATCGTTCTGTCTGCTTTTCCCAAAGCCTTCTCTCTTTTCCTCCTCCTTCTGCTTACCCATACCTAGTATTAACTCTTTTCAACCATCCATCCCTAACCTGTCCTTAAGGAGCATCTTCCCCCTTCCCCTGCCTTCTCCCACTATGCCAAGGTCTGACTCTCTAACAATGCTAACTGTTGCTCCCTGAAGTCAGGTCTGGAGGGTATCACAGAATCCCATAATGATTTCAGTTGGAAAGCACCTTACAAATGATCCTGCTCCACCCCTTGCCATGGGCAAGCACACCTTCCACTAGACCAGGCAGCTCCAAGCCCCATCCAACCTGGTCTTGAACACTTCCACGGATGGGGCAGCCACAGCTTCTCGGGGCCAACCTGTACCAGAGCCTACTCACCCTCACAGGGAAGATAAAGGCTGGACAACAAGTGAAACAATTCTAGGAGGTGAAATCACACAAAACAATCAGGTCCTCACAAAATACCAGTTTACACCTTCACACCTTGCCATTTATTATTCCTCCCTTACAGACTTTCTCCAAGGACTGCAAGTGACCACATTTGTGCTTAAGTGTTATAATTTATACGTTGCTCCGTGTAAAATATATTTAAGAAATTTAAAACTGCATTCACTGTCACAGTGAGCAGCTGCAGCTCCTGATTCTGTTCTTCAAGTCTTGGGTGAAAAATTCAACATTGCTCAAACTAAAGAGATCATCAGGAAACTTGGCAAACTCCCAGCCAGCTGTGCTAATGCTAATTTTTATAATTATCATTTTGATCAAACATAAGCCAGACCCACACTGAGGGGAAGGGCAGCCCCTGGTGACTTTACTACAGCTGAACCCAAGTAAGAGTCAAAGCCCACTGGTTCCTGAATTTGGGGCAGGATTTTCAATTAATGCATTGTTAAGGAGTAGATGATGACGGGAAGATTTGAGAGCAGCTGCAAGGTAAGTTGGGAGCTCAGCTCATGTACCACACTGCTGGCAGTGCCATGCAGGTGACAGCCCACCACGGCCCCAGACAGAGCAACGAGAAACACAGCGATCGTGTCCATAGGACAAGCAGTCACAGACTTCAATCGCAGTGAGGGAGATTTAGGTTGGGCATTAGACAAAGCCTCCTTACAGAAAGGATAATTAAGGAGAGGGCTAGATTGCCTGGAGAGGGACAGGAACTGTTGTTTCTGGAGGTTTTACAAGTGGAGGGAGACATTGTCATGCTCACCCCACTGTGGCCAGGGGGTGGATTAGCAGCCATTCTAAGACCCGGCTTGGGTTTCTAACAACTTCCCAACTGCCTTGCTAGTCTCCAACTTCAAACTGCTCCGATCCAAGAGCTGATAATGGTAGAGAAATGCATTTTGTTTACATCACAGCACTCGGCAAAGGCTGAGATTCAGCATAACCAACACACAGTCAATCACAGGCAGGGACTGGCCAAGGCTTCTCACCCTGCTCTGCCAAGTGCTGGCACCCATTTCATAGACTCATGGAAGAGTTTAGATTGGAAGGGGTGTTAAAGATCATCTAATTCTGACTCCCTGCCATGGGCAGGGACACCTCCTGCTAGACCAGGCAGCTCCAAGTCCCATCCAGCCTGGCCTTGGGCACTTCCAGAGATCCAGGGGCAGCCACAGCTTCTCTGGGCAACCTGTGCCAGGGCCTCACTACCCTCACAGGGAACAATCTTCTCCTACTATCCAATCGAAACCTATTCTGTCAATTTAAAACCATTCCCCCTTGTCCTGTCTCTCCAGGCCCTTGTAAGTAGTCTCACTTAATCTTTCCTGTGGGTTTCCATCAGGCACTAGAAGGCCACAATTAGGTCACTCCAAAGCCTTCTCTTCTCCTGGCTGAACAATCCCAATTCTCTCAGTCCTTCCTCACAGGAGAGGTGCTCAATCCCTCTAATCACCTTGGTGGCTTCTCTGGACATACTCCTCCCCAAAGATGGGCTACTATTTGGGTGTGGGTTCCAGGTACAAGGAGGCAGATAGCCAAAAGGCAGACTAATGCCCGTAAGTCCACACCCCAGAGTTTGTCCAGTGCAAGGCAGTGCCCACCACCTCTTGCCCCGCAGAACTCAGACAAGACACACAAACATGTTACCTTTTTAACATTTTCCTCCTCCTCTTGGCGTTTCTCATAGTGTGAGAAGTCATCAAAGATGGAGGTGGTGTGCTTGTAGGTGGCAATAATTTTCAACACCTGCTTAGCCTTTTCCAGAGGCACCTCCTGAGTGTCCCTGGAGTTGGTCACTGGTTTATTCTCGTTGTTCTCTAGGCGGATGTGTCGCAGCTGGCTGTTGGGAACGTCCTTCACAAAAATCCACCTGACATCAAAACGTCCCTTCCATTTGTCCTGGGACCACACACCTGCACAGGTGTTATAGTCCACAGCAGATTTCATTTCTGCTACGCCGCAGAAGTGACCACTACCGTTGACACTGAACAGTAAGTATACAGGGCCCTTCCCATTCATGGAGCGATAAGCTGCATCTAGTCTCTTGTTGCCATGCTCTGTACTGCACCAGATGTTGTATTTAATGGAACGGTGGATATCGTCCTCAGAGTAACTCTTAATGATGAAAACCCGCCCATGCTTTGGGTTCCAGTCAAAATCCTTGGGGTTGTAATTGTTGACAGATCTCAACTTCTCCAAGACTGGGTGTGGCTCAGAAGGAGAACCAGAACTGGCCTGAGCCTGTCCCACTCCATTACCATCCACTCCATTTTGGCCGAAGCCGTTGCCACGATTCCGAGGGGCGACCCAGCGGGTGGGCTGCGCTGGTGGCACAGGCAGTGGGGCTGGCAGTGGCAGTGCCTGCGGCTGCTGCCCACTCGGAGCCTGGGTCACCGGTGGGCTACTACTGATCTGCTGGCCCACAGGCTGCGGAGACACCTGTGGTGGCTGCTGAGCAAGATTCTGGACCAAGGCTTGTGAAGGGGCTTTTGCCACTGGCCCTTTGTTATCCCAAGTTCCAATATCCATATTATGTTTTATGGGAGGAGGTGGAAGACTTGGCCCTGCAACGCCATTCTTGGTCTTCAGCTTGGGCTGCTGCTTGGCGGGTTTGCTGGCAATGTCAGCCCAAGAGGTCGGCTTTGGTGGTGCAATCGTTGCTGGAGGCAAACTGTTTGACGTCACAATGTTACTGGTGATAGAGCCGCTCCCCACGGCTGAGCCCACGACTTTTGGGACACTGCTCACCACGTCCGTGCTGCCCAGCTTGAGGGCTGCCATGCCCTGGTCAATGGTATTCATGCCAGGAGCCTTGTTCAGGGTCTCGTTGGCAAAGGCTGACTGCCCATCAATCATGGCCCCTCCCAGTGAGCTGGGAGCATAGGCGTAGTTGCTGCTGTAGCCAGAGCTTTGAGTGGATTGTCCCTGAGAATTGTTATTCCCCCAAGCCGAAAAGTCAATTCCACTTGGAAAGAAGTTAAAGCCGTGCTGCCCAAGGAATGGAGTACTGCCAAGGGTCCCTGGCTGCCCGAACATGGCATCGGGGAGGAAGTGAGGCTCCCCGTTGCTCAGCTGTCCATATGAAGTCAGGTAGGGCATGGGGGGGTCTCCCCCTGTGGACCAGGCAGCTTCGCCTAAGGAGTAGGAGAATCCAATGGAGGGACTGAAGTAGCTTGGTAAGTAGGAATCAGACATTGCAGTGTATGCATTATTCTGAAAGAAAACCACAAAAACATAAGCACTGAATTGTTAGAAGCAGTTGAACCAATTTTAAGGGACCAGGAGTAAAAGCAGCTTAGACTTCCCATGCCCTACTCCTCCCTACTTTAGGGCTGGGCAGATAAATAGGCCCAGCCTTGAACACCTCCTTTGTCAGAAGGGCTCTAAAACCTGTTCCATTGCCAGAAAGGTTAAAGACAAAGCTTCCCATGCCAAGAGGGGAGTGTGTGGTGTTTGTGACATACACTGGACACTGAGCTTACTGCTCAGGCTATAAATCCAGTATCTTGCATCCAAGTATCATCTTCTGCTAGTAGCTACTTCCAGCAAGGGTTTTTCCTGCTTGTGTAACATACTTAACCCTTATTAGGGTGTTCCAGGGAGGACGTGGGGAAAGAATGCAGAGAGATGGGGAATAAGAAAGAAAAGGATTCAGTGGAAACACGCTGTGAAAATCACGAGTGTCCCTGATTGCTTTCCTTAAACTTACTAGCCATGAAAACAGCTTTATTCCTACAATTTAAAGTTCCATACTTCACAATATTCCAAGCAATTGCAAACAAACAGGGACTTAAAGCCTACTTCTCAAAACACGAACTCCTCCAGTGCTGTGGGCACACACTGAAAATTACCTGAAAATGGGAAATAATCAACAGAAGCCTTTTGCAGCACAGTGACAGCACCAGCACAAACAGGTTTCAAATCCAGAAGTCAAAAAAAAACCCATCTCCATGCCTTGATCTCCCTTTTAACATCCAAGTAGTCTTTAGGTTACAAAAAACAAATGCCTAATTTGACAATTAGGGAAGTCACACATCCCCAAGATTTGCTTACATGAAAAACATCTGTCATTCCCCATTCAAACCCAGGTCCCCTCTGGGGAGTGGTTACAGTCCTGCTAATGGATATCATCCTGAGTAATTTGAACCTGTGAGCAGTGGCCTCGAGCTGCCCAGCCCCTAACAAACTAGCCCAGTACAGATGAGATCAAAGGTACGTGCAGTTCCCAACTAAAAGCTTGGCTTGCAGCAGGCTCTGCTCCATTTTTCGTTGAATCACATACTCACGTGCCAAGCGCAGCTCCCAGAGGATTTTATGCCATGCTGAAACCCAGAGAGTCTCTCAAGATGGCTCTGGCACTCTCCAGAAATAGCTGATTTGCCATTCTACCTTCTACTTACAGGAAAGCAACAGGTTTGGGGCTAACCAAGCCCCAGCTTTACAGAAATTAATAGGAATTATTTAACACCATGTGTTCAGAGACTGCCTGAAAACTCAGAGATGCTCTCTTCAACCTTTGATTTCAAAAAGGTCTCCCAAAAGCAAATCAGTAAAAAAACCGCACTCTCATCCAGGGTTTTACTAACTCAGGAACTCCATCCTGCTAAACCCAGGACTCAATACGTTCAAGAGCACCAACACTGACACTAACTTGTAAGGCAAATGAAACTTAAAACTTCCTATTACTATTTTGAGCCAGCAAAGTCACTTCAAAAGTGTATCGCCTCAATGGTAAGAGTAACATTTTGTCTCCTGAACTCAGCTTTAAAGAAACAGGAACATGCTGGCCCATCCCTAAATCTGAGGCAGAGCCATTTTCTCTCCACAGGAGCACTCAAAGCACATCACTGCCAGTTTAAAAAAAAAAACTTTCTGCTTGTCACCTCAAAATCTTTTCCCACTTGTCAATTATGTTCAGCTTTGAGATATCTAACGCAAGGTGTATTAAGTTATGACCTGCAGAATACTAAGCACCTGCATACAGGTAGTAAGAAGGGAGCAGAACAGTTCAAGAGTTGAGCACAAGAAGCTCAGAGCAGATTTGGGACACAGTCACTGCTGTTCTCCACATGAACATCTCCAACACTGCTTTGTTATCAAACATGGCATCTTGCTCTGCTCCCCTGCCCTCGCACAACTGACACACTTGCTGATTACCATGCAAATAAAACTCTAGCAGCTTCTCATTCTCTCCATGACTAAGACTCTTCGCACAGTTATTTCCTCAAATTCACTGTTCCTCTTCACCTCAGACCAAGAGTCTCAGTGAGCCTTGCTGTTGAGCATTTGGTTTTTAAAGGGTTAAAAAATCATTTACTGTGTATCTGAGCTTTAAAATACACAGTAACCTCGTGGGAACTAACAAGTAAGAGTCACGCCTGAAAGAGCAGGTGGGGAATAAGGAGCAGTGAGACTTTACAACATGGTTACCTCACGGGTGCATAGAGAGCTCAAGAAGCAACTCCAAAACTCATTTAATTCAATTATTCAGAGCAGTTTCTCTTACTCCCTTTCCCATCTCCACCAAAGAGGGGTACCCTTGGATACCTATGCATTTTTGCCTCCCTCCAGACCGAGCTCTGGAGGTTTTGGGCTCTACACAGCACAACAAGGAACTGAGAGTCACTCAAAAGTTCCACTCCAAGTTAACTTGGTGGTTTCACCTTGCTCCAGCTCAGTTTCTGCCTCCTGGGGCACATTTCAACCACTTCCTTATTTTTAAAATGAATTTTCACCAGCCTGAGACACGCTGAAAGAAATTAAAGATCCAGAAATGCTTCATCAAAACATGTAAAATACTGTGTTGCTTCAAAATTATAGTAAACCTTTTTGTGTTTAGGAAACTTAAATAAAACTGCAAGTTTGTATGAAATACATCCATATTCAGAAAGAAGCTGGGAATTAGGGATGTTGATAGCTGAGACAGAAAAAATCAGCATTGAACGACAGCTACTAGGAAAGTAGCTGCTTTTATTCAAGACTTGAGAAAGCAATAATGTTCTCTCACCCTATGAAGGCTCAATTTAGGCTTGTAACTTTTCAGGGGTTTGAATGCAGTGAGTTGTCTTGATGGACAGGCTGAATTCTGAAGATTATGAACAGCTGACAGACAAAGAATACTTATCCTCAGATCTTTAGCACAAACTAGGAAAATGCTTGCTGAAATTTAACTGAGACAGTAATCTGTTCCTGTGTTCCAATAAAACATGCATCATGTTTACATGAAATAAATAATGTACTGACTAGTAAAAATATGCAAAAATACAATAAGGGGAAACCAGAACAGCTTATTTTTACTGATCACAACTGGAAAGAGAAGCCAAGAGAATACCTGACTGCTCCAGTGCTATTACAGATGTTTATCTATAAACAGTTGTACATCAGCTGAACTCCATCTGTTCTGTGTCATTCCCTGCAGCTCATTAAGGAAAACAAACAAACACCAGTTAACAGTGCTGTTACTCTAAGAGAAAGTGAAGAGGAAAAGTAGCTGCAAGTTTGACTTCCAGGATCTGGTCACAAAACTCCAAAACTCTATGGCTCAACTTGTAATTGAAGTTCTCAGAAAGTCTCAACACTTGTATCACATGTGGGCTCTGGGTTCGTTTGTTTTTTTGGTTTTGTTTTGGTTTTGTTTTTGTTTTTTTTTTTGGTGAAAAACAAGAGAAACCCCCCTGACTGGCATCATCACTTGACTTAGTGTTGAGGTAAGAAGGTTGATCTGATCCTCTAAAAGTCAGCAATAGTCTTCTGTGAAGCAACTTCACAACCCAACTCAGCACATTTCTCTAGTGTAAAGAACCAGAAACCAATGTAGGCAGAACGCTAAAACTGAAAGAGCAGAAATGGTGACTTTGAGACAGTCACGTTGAAAAAAAAGAGCTGGACACCAACTCTAGGAAGCTCTCACAGCCTCAGAAAGTTGCTAAAAACCTTCCTACCTCACCCACCACAATCTAAGGGCAGTCAATGCTTTCTACCAGCAGAAATGCAGGTATAGGATAGAACATAAGGCAGCGAGCAAACATCAAAATGCAATCAGTAGAGATGGGGAACATACAAGGAGGCCAAACTTCCCTCCCTTGGAGCAGCAGGAAACTTTGCTGCTCTTGGTGCTCCTGCCTGCAGCAAGTACTCACCGGGCGGGCCTGGGGACTCAGGTAGGGCTCAAAATCATCATCATTCAACCCATCTTTCTGGTGCACAGAGCCGTTTTGCACTGAGAAAAGATGCGTAACGTTAGAAAAACCTATGCAATAAGCTCCCATTATTATCAGCTTGAAGTATTTAAAGCCAAACCCTAGAATGTAATGAACTTTTACCAATTCTAATACACCACGCTCAGCCCACGGCACACAGACACTTTCCCACCGCACAGGCATCACCTGCAAACTATCCCTAGCCCAGCAGCCAGGCCTGGTCGCAGGGTTTATTTCCCTCCCGGCAGGTTTTAGGGAGACCCCCCGCTCTCGCGGCTGCGGGATCCTCCCGCTCCCAGCCAGGCCCGCGCGGCCCCCCGGCATCTCACCTTTGTTGCCTTGGCCCTTGGGTCTCTGGCGCGACAGCAGCGACGTGGGAAGAGAAAAAGGGAAAGCGGTGAGTCAGAGGAACAGACCCGGCTCGCATGGGGATACAGACCCGGCCCAGTGAAGGGAGGACAGAACTGGGGTGGGTAAACAGACCCGTCGCGGCGGGGGAAGCCAAGGCCCGGCAGGGATAGACCCGGCCCGGCAGGGTCGAGCCCCGAGGGGACAGGCCCGGCCCGGCCGCATCACAATGGAGCGCGGCCCTGCGACGGGAGAGGAACGAGGCCGCAGCCGCCGCCCGGCCCGGCCCGGGGCGCAACCCCTATTAGGCCCAGAGCCGCGGCCGCGCCCAGCAGGGCCGTGCCGGTATCGGCGCGGGGGGGGGGGGGGGAGTCCTACCTGCTCCAGGAGGCTGCTAGCCGACATGGCTCCGCGGCGGGGCTGCAGGCGGGGCGGGGCGGGGCGGGAGGCGGCGGCGCTTTGTCCGGGCCCGGCGGGCTCGGGGCGGCCCTGGCGGACTCGGGGCGGCCGCCGGCGGGGCGGGGGGACGCTCTATCCCACCATCTCCACCCCACCCCCCCCGGCCGCGCGTCTCTATGGCCCGGGCCCGCCGCCTCGCGCTCCCCCCGCCCGGTCACGCGGCACCGCGCGCGCCCAGGCACAATGGCGGGAAATGATGGGGGAAAAGAGGCGGGGGGTGGTGGGGTGGTTAGGGTTAGGGGCGCAGTGCATGCCGGGACGGCGGAGGACCGGAGCGGGCCGCGGAGCAGCGCCCCCATTCGGCTGGAAGTGGGAGACCTCTTAAAGGGCCAGGTGGCCTCGCTGAGGTTTTAAGGCAAAAAATGGCAAATTCGTGCCCGGCTGCGGGCTCAGCCCAACCTCATCCTGTCGCGCCGCGACATTTTAGCTCCCCCCGTCCCCACTCCAGCACTCCAGGGTACAGAGGACCCAGGGAACATCGCAGTCTTTTGGGACCCCCACACAGTTCAAAGGGGCTACCTGGGTGTTGGGTGGGTGTACAGCGATCAGGGAGCCCAGAGTCGCCCCACTTTCTGGCCAGGAGACACGAACAGCTCCAGCTGACAGGATCTGCTGTATGCCTGGATTGGGAAAGGGGGTCCCCAAAAGATCCCCATTCCCCTTCAATCAAGGACCTGAGGAAGCCAGAGGATATGGAAGGAGGTGGATCCCTGATCCAAAACCACAGAATCCCAGACTGGATCGGGTTGGAAGAGACCTGAAAGCTCATCTTGTTCTACTCTCTGCCATGGGCAGGGACACCTTCCACTATTCCAGGTTGCTCCAAGCCCCATCCAACCTGGCCTTGGACACTCCCAGGGATCCAGGGGCAGCCACAGCTTCTCTGGGCAACCTGTGCCAGGGCCTCCCCACCCTCACAGGTAAGAATTCTTTCCCATAACCCCATCTAACCCTGCCCGCTGGCAGTGGGAAGCCATTCCTCCTTGTCCTGTCCCTCCCGGCCCTTGTCCAAAGTTCCCCTCCAGCTTTCTTGGAGCCCCTTTAGGCACTGGAAGGGGCTCTAAGAGTCTCCCCAGAACCTTCTCCAGATCTGTGGGATCTGGCTCCCACAGCTGTTCCCATCTCCACCCCAAGCCAGGAAACACTCCCCAGAGGCCAAGATCAGAGCAGCAGCGACCACCCCTCACAAATCAAGGTTCAGGAATCCCTGCCCATCCCCTGCTGTCGCCAAGGTGATGGAGGCACCGCCTTTCACCTCTCCAATGAAAAAAATCCATTGGAGCTTAACTCCATTTTTCCTTTTAATGCAAAAAAAATAGGCAGACACATCTTCCTGCCCTCCCCTCGCCCTCCCCAAGTGTGTTTCCTTAGCTTAATATTTCCAGCCAAGCAGCTCCCACCCTCCCAGCCTTCTGCATCTCTGAAGCCACCCCATGCTTTCCCCCTCCACTTTCCCAGTGTGGCAAAGCCCATATGGATCTCCAACCACAAAAAAAAAGAGGGAAAGTGGGAAAACAGCGGGGTGCACTGTATTTCAGCAATGTGCCAGTTCTAACCCTGCCAAGAGATTATAGGAAGAAAGAAGAAAAAATAATACAAAAATAAAACCACCAAACAAGTAGCGACAAGCACGGAGCAGCCTCAGCACACAGTGTAAACAGAAGCTGTCCTGATCCGAAATCTGGCTCTCCCAGAAAGCAACAGCACAACATGCTTTGTACACCCTGAAAGGTCCCTGTGGTGCTGAGCAGCCAAGAGGGAGGATCTGGGTTTGAGCTTGAGTTGATATTTTTTGCCTTATACAAAAGGCTGAAGCGATCTCGGAGTCTTCAAGTGGCGTTTGCAGCACCAAGCCTTGCCAGGCAGGGAAAGGGATGGGGGAAAAGTGCCATGGGAAGAGAAGGGGGATTGGGATACAGGGGACCCTGAGAGAAGGTCCCAGGGCTTTGCAGCTGGGAGATGTGGACAAGGGAAGGGAGAGAGCAAACAAATACAAAAAAAATAGAGATATAAAAACAATTTGTGTGGAGGAGGAGAACATGGACAGTAAATTCATTGTACTGTCAGCCTCCCCAAAGCAAGAAAAATAATAAAAAATTCCATTTGAGGTGACAGTGAAGGGTCCGACAGAATTCCCTTTCCCTGGGGAAAATAAAAATACAAATGAGGTACCTGTTCCACCCCAAGTCTGTCACCCCTTCTCACAGCCACATCCACACTCAAGTGTTATTGTCTCTCAAATAAAGTCTCTGGGCCAGAGCAGCCCTGGAGCAGAAGCACTGAGGCATGGCTAGTTCCTTCTGGTTGGGTTGTCCAGCAGAGATCCAGTCTCTCCTTCACACTGGCGGTATTGTTCAGTGCTCCACGGACACGGAGCCTTATCCAAGTGTCACGTGTTTCTCCAGCTTTGTTTAAAAAAAAAACCCAAACTTTACATATATATATATATATATATATATATATATAAAATATACAGTACAATGAAAATATCCATGGTAACAAATGGGGTGGCTGGAAAAGATGCTTAACAAAAAAGCCTGAAATAAAACAAATTCCCAACTCTTCCCCTAACTGATGCTTGCGTTCTCCACTAGTCTTCCAAGACCACAATCTCCACATTATGGACTTGGTGCTGATGGTCTTCCACATCTCCCACCACTTTCTCCTCAGTCCTCAGCTCTGTCTCCAGGATCACAGCTTTGCCCTCTGATTCGTCTGTGTCCGCCTCAGGATCTGGCGCCGGGTCGATCTCTATGATGGTCTGCCCATTGTCCGAGGTGCCTTCCACAGCTTGGATGGTGGAAGTGATGCCAGACTCCATGGCCACCAGTTCCACGGGGTTGACCACGGTTGCCACATTGGCCAGGGCCCCGGTGTCCTGCATGGCCGCTGAGCTCAGCAGTGCCAGGCTGGAGGACGGGTGCAGGGTGACGGTGTCCGAGGAGCTGGTCTTGGAGGATGAAACCACGGTGGCATATCGGAAGAGCTGGGAGCCAGATGGCAAGGTATGAACAGTCACCGGGCTGGAGCCTTGGCTGAGGGTTGCCACTGGGATATTGCCCACAGAGAACTGTTGTCCAACAGGTGCGATGGTGATGGGGGAGATGACAGTGAACTGAGGCTGCTGGATCGGGGTGGAGGGGCTGAGGATGGTAGCGGAGGCTGGGCGCTGCAGACGGGGTCTCTTCGGAGGCTTGGGAGTGCTCATGGGCATCAGCACCACGTTCTGGATCGTTTGGGACTTGGCCTTCTGGTCCCTGGCAAGTTTCTTCTGTTCTTCCAACTGCCGCTCCAGGTCTGCAAAGGGAATGATTGAGCAACATGTCACACCAGGAGCAGGAGCTCCCGGGGCTCCAGAACCATCACTCCCAGGTTTGTGACAGGAGGTCACCCAACCACCCAGTGAGCCTGATCATGGCTTCTACCTCAAGATCAAATGGCACTGAAAGAAAAGGGTAGGTTCTCCTGCCACCTACATAGACTGGGTCAATGTACCAGCTGCCAGCACCTGGGTAAGACACAGGTAACATTCCATACGTGTTGGCTACTCCTACTGACAAGGAGATGGACATTTCTGCTCCCCACAAGCTAAATCCACCTGCAAGGGAGAGTGGATAAACCTACCCAGGCAGTTTGAATTGCTTCCTGAGCTTGGCTGGGTCACCTCCCCAGGAGCCAAGTACCTGCACTGGGGACAGCCAGCAAGATGCCTGGGTCAATTAAACATCTCCCTCAACACTTATCAGTGGGAACACTGGGAGCCAGAAGTAGCACAGTGACCTCATTTATCCAGGGCAGTAGGGGACTAGAACATCTCAGATAACAACAGATCCTACAGTACATGGTGAGGAGGGAGACACATCCAGTGAGCAGCTCTGGGGATCCCAGGTCAGTCAGTGGTTTCAGCTCAGGGGAAGCTGAGCAGGACACCCAATAGCACCATAAGAGAAGCAGAGCCCTGACAGCCAAGACAAGCAGAAGCTCAGCACCCCATACTCAGAGAGGCTTATTAGCTTGGGTACAGCACAACACTGTCCACAGCTCAGGTGACCATGGCACATCACTGAGCTGGCAGGTCCTGTCCCTAATCCTGAGGGAATTGGACTCATGCCTGCAGCACCCCAACTGCAGCAAAGGGCACAGACTTTGGGCTGTCCAACGTCCCGAGCAACTGCTCTCTGTGTGACAGGGGAGAGAGGAAATTTCACTCAAGCGCTAGGACAGAAAGGGATTGGGATGCACTTGTTTTGGGGCAGCCTGTACTGAACACTAACCCTAATTAACTGGGGAAAAGGAAAGTCATGTCCAGTCCCAAGAGCAGCAGCAGGATGTGAACTCTTGTTAGGCACTTTACCTGCCAGTGTGTAAAGAAACTGTTCCTCTCCTTGCTCTGTCTGGTTTTTCCTGTTGTCCAGTACCTTCTTGACTGTGTCCATTAAGCCAAATGTATGGGCGACATTGTTCAGGACTGCAGCATCTCCAAGGAAAGAGCACAGGGATGTTAAGACTTGGGCACTCAAAAGATGCTCCTGTTACACCAAAAATTTTCTACTGCTTTTTAAAACTCTCTCTGTTCTTTCACAAGGACTAGCTAAAAAAAGGAAACCCAACCCCCTCATCCTTCTGATGTCCCGGGATTAAATAATCCCATTCACATGATAAAGCAAATTGGACAGAGCTGAGTCACTCAAGCAGCTCCTAATTGCTGCAAATGAAAGTGTAATTTGCAATCACAGAGCTACAAATGAGCTCTCCACCTACAAATCATCACCCCATGCTCCTGACAGTGTCATTAACATGCCAAGCTCCATGGAAAGCTGTGCAAAATATCTGTTATAATCCACTGACTTCAATCACTCACAGTTCCCAAAACTTGACACCTACCAGACACAAAAATGTGCCAGCCCAAAGATAAATTAGAAAATTAAAAAAAAAAAAAATAACCTGGGTAAAATGAAGTTTGTGGCTACATGGATGTTCTCCCAGGAAGAGCATCAACAAGAGTTGTTCACAGGGGCATGTGCCGAACCAGACTAGGGAGCCTGTTACCAGTTAAAAATAACCCTAAAAGGGGGAGGGGATTTATTTTTAACCCAGATAATTTACCTCATCTGGTTCAGCCCCCAAAACAGGTTTTCTGGCACCAGTGAAAGCAGAAGAAGAAGTGAGGGGGCAGGACCTGTTTAGGCCTGCAGTGTCACAGAGAAGTGTTTGAGTAACTCCAGTTGAAGTGACTCTGTCAAAGCTTCCATCAGGGCTGGGAGCTGTGGACAGTCATGTGATGGCCCGAGCAAGCTGCCAGGGTCACTTTGCTCAGGGAACAGGATGGAATGGTGTATCCTTGTGCTTTGAAGCAAAGACACTTCACAGCTGGGCAGGCTGAGAACACAGACTGTGCTCCCACAATTCAGCTAACGATTGGAACTCGCTCCCCATCCTGACTCACCAGCTTCACATGGTGGAATGGACTCTTAGCACTGTTTTTTTTTTTTTTGCCTGCAACTGCCCTTTTGAGGCTTCTTCCTCACAACCTACCTGTCATCTGGAAGGGAGACTGACCCAACCGCTGCTGCACACCTCTTAGGACTTCTTCTATTTCCTTTTGGATGTTGCACACTACCTCTTCCATCAGCCCCACATCAGCTATTCCTTTCCAGAACATCAGTGTGTCCTCTGGCACAAAAGAGGAGGAAAAGAAGTCAATATATACAAGCATTTGGCATTTTTCCCACAGGGCCACCTTAAACCTCTCAGGCAAGTGTATCTTTTCAAGATGACTACCTTTGCAAGGTAGCTTGGCTACTGGGGTGGACAGGACATGTGAAAAAAATAACCAACCCCAAACCAAGCCAAATGGACTCAGGCAGCAAATCAGGGACGGGTTTTTAAACAAGTCCATGGCTTCTAAGGCAACATTTCAAATTTTTGCAAGGTGCGGAGCTTAAAATAATTATTTGAGGAAATTCTAGCTAAGCTTCCATACTGATATAACAAGGGGATGTAAGGCCAGAGAGACACAGAACAGAGAGCTGACAGGGAACAAACATGACTCTGCTCTTTGTTGGTTCCAGCCTGGTTCCAGGCTGGCAGATATGTTTCACATCCTTGGAATAAAACAGAAAAGCCCCTTACTGCAACTAGTAACATCTGATCTGAGGGATTATCCATCAGCCACGAGGCCAGGGCCGAAGTCCTACAGTGATCAGGAGCTCCACCGGCAGAAAGCCCGGATGCCTGGGTAATGCTGGAGATCCAAGGGGCTGAGGGACAGCTTTGTCATTGCCCAAACTTTACTTATTTGCAAGATTTAGGTTTCCAAAGTGTAACAGGGGAGGAGAGGGGGAGAAAACACCCAACAAGCAGCCTAAGCTTACCTGAAATCTCATCCATGTCCTTTTTCATGCCTTCCTCGGTGGCCATGGTGACAGCAGCTGTCAGAGCCGAATTCCACTCTATCCCCTCCTCCATACTCTCCTCTGACAGCGCAATCTGGGTGATGCTCCCTGCCAGAAAGCTCCCATCAGCTCCCTCTGGTAGCCTGAATCCCTGCTTTGCTTCCCAACCCCTCAGCTCTCCCCAGGCTCTCTTTCACTCTTTGGGTCAGGTTTGTGCTTGGCTTCTTTCAACCAAACCAGTTAAAAGCAAATATTGCTGCTTCTCATTGGAACAGTGACTGTGAAAAGCTCTGGAGCTTCTGAAGGGAAAACCACGTGCCTTGCACAGTGGAGTCCCGGCTCAAGGGAGCAGAAAGGGAGCAGAATAAAGAAGGGAACTCATAAGGCTCAGCCCAGCCACCCTTCTCCCCTTGCATCATCCACAGGAAGCTCTGCACCCCTAATCCCTCATGAAAGGGAGCTGGGGTCCCAGCTGGTTTATAAAAGGGAAATGGATCTGATGCAATTCTAAGTTCCTGGATCAAATTTGGAACTAACTAATGTGCAGCCACTGTAAGTTGGCTATGGTGCTTTCCAAGAGATTCTCCTTAGCCTATGGACAGCTCTGCCATATCACCCACCCAGTGGCTCAGAGAAATGTAACCCACCCAGCTTAATGATGTGGTACAGTTGGGAATAGTCTTCTCCCTTAACCTCAGCAAAGAGATCAATATCTGCTCCGGAGCACAGGATCACTGAGAACTTGCAGCTGGAATGACAATCAAATCATGTCCAACCACCACATCCTGTTCATGGACGTTCTGAAGGAGGATAGCATTTCTAAAGTCACTCCTGAGACCAACTCATGCCTTTATAACAGACTCCCAAATGGGAAATATATCAGAAAATGCTGTGCAAGCTCTCACAAGTGTTTGCTCTCATGATGATCCCAGAACAAAGATCCCTACAAGGCTCTCAATCCTTCTGGCTATGAAGGCTGCCTCTCTGGAAAGCAGCTTCTTGATGCCAGCTGTTTTCCAACTTTCACAGTCCTGCAGAGCAGAGCTCCCTGACAAATGCTGCCAAGACTTCTCCAAACAGACATGAGAAGCATTTTCCTTTCCAGAAACCAGAGCAAATTCCTGGTGGGACTGCCCGGATGTGCCCGGGAAGGTGGTGTAAAGCATGTGTAGGAGGGAGAGGAGCATCAGAGGGAAGTTCCCAGGGCACTGGTAACTGGTTTCCTACCATCAGCTGAGGTTGGAGTCTGCACCACGCTCTGCTGCCCTGGCACTGGTGCTCTGGCACTGCTGATCAGGAGATCAAACTTGGTGCTTCGACAGGTGTTGGTGCAAACTTTGTCATGTTGGTAGAAGTCAATCTGCCCTGAATCCATCATCTTCCTGTGCAGGGAGTGGGGATAGAATCAGGCTCAGCTCAAATCTCAGCCTAGAGACAAAAGGGAGTATTCCACCTGGGAATGCTATGGTCATGGGAAGGAAAGAGAAAGGGAGATCCTAGGGCCACTCTGCACCCAAAAAATCTCCTGCAAGGCTTTCAAATGGCAAACACAAGAGTCCCCCAGCTTCACACACATTGTTTTAGTCCTGTTCCACCCCAGGTTCCCCAGGCGATGCCACTTCTGTCCAGGGTGAGGGATCCTGACCCTCACATCATGGAGCCAGGATCTCTGCAGGCTGCTGGCCAGGTACTGTGGGCCTCCAAGAGGCCTCCTGGGGACTGCAAGGCAGACAAAATGCCTGCTGGGGGTCCTGCAGCTGCAGGAAGTTGGACAGGGGTCAAATACCTTAGCATGATTCCTCCGAGGCGAATGGCTCTCTTCCAATCCTTCAGGGTAGACTTCCCAGCCAGGTGAACAAAGTGCTTTGGGCTAATCAGTTGGTCATTGAACTGGTAACGAGACAAGCAAAGGCTCAGCAAACAGGGTAATATCACTTGGGAGGATTGGGACATCCAACACAGCTCATCTGAGCCCTCACTTCCACCCAGAGAGAGCAGCTGCTTCTCAGATCTCTCCCAGCTTTGATCCCCTGGGCACAGCAATGCTCACAGCTCCAGGAAGCACGTCTGTGGGAATGACCTGCCAACCATAGGCATTCACAGCCCTAACCTAAAACAGCCCTGAAGATTTTATATGAACCAAATCATCTCCTATGAACATGTACGGTCATTTTGGAGATCATTACAGGAGATTTCTGTTACATCAAATGGCCCAGCAGCATCCAGCTGACACAAGTCTTCCCTTGAGCATCCATTCTGCCCTGCTCCAGCGACTCAAGTAGCTCCTGCTGAGGGGCAGGAGCACAAGGGGCTTGGCTGTCACACTGCCATGGTCTCAGGTGGGAAAAGGTAACACCAAGATATCTCTTCTCAATGCAACCTGCTTGCCAAGGAAGTGACAGGAGTGGAGTACCAGGACACTGAGGAAAAGGGAGGAGGCAAAGCTCTGCCAGACCTCAATATGTATCTCTTGCCTGCCTTCAGTCCTTCCTCAAGGGCCAACACCACTGAAATACAAAGTGGGTGATATCCTTCCCTCCTTAATCCACTCTTTCCATGCTTCTCCCCATCAAAAAACAACTTGGCACCAACAATCCAAGGACTTAGGATGAAACACAAAAACTAAGGAATTCCTGTGGAGGCCAACCAGCACACCTGAAGAGCAGAAAGGAATCCACTGGGAGTTTCTCCTTTACCTTCACACACTTGACATTAATTCCTGGACAGACAAACTTCTTCCAGAGAAGGATGGCTTTGCTCTCCCCACAGGTGATGGGATAGGCGATCTCGATTTCCTCACTCGTTTCGAGGGTGCTGGGGTCTGAGGGAGGAACAGCTCAAAGTGAAACTTTCCACCCAAGAGGCTCCAATCCCACAAGGCGGGAGCTGGAAGCTCATAGGTTATGAGACCTGCACTTGGGGAAACCAAAAAAAAAAAGGCAGATCCCAGTTCAGGATCAGTCCTCTCCATCTTCTCAGAGTTAGTTCAGATTAACTCTAACAGCAAGTGGCGTTTGCTTTTTGGTGTAACAATGCTCCAAATGAAGCTCATCTATAAGGAAACATGAAATCAGAAATCAAATGCATCTGTAAGGGGGGGAGGCGTCAATGAGAACAATCCTAGCGGCAACAAAATGGTTTCAAATTTGAAGCACAGATATCTCTCAGATTCTTGCAGCCCTGGTATCCCTTTAGCAGTGATATCAGATATTTACTGATAGTATATTCTCTTCATGTGCAGGGTTTCTGTTAATCCTGCCAAAAGACCCAAACCGACACAGGAAGCAGAACTCTAATCAAGATCTAGTGACAGCATTTGGTGATAGGAGCCTTTTCCCACACACTGCTCAGGATGGGAGAGAGCAGTTGGAGCCAACCTGCTCTGTTCTTATGAACATCCAATCCAAACCATCAGATGGCTGGTTCAGCGAAGACCCCAGAACCAGAGCCTGATGCTTCAGCCACCACATCCTCAACACTATAATTCCTGCTGCCAGTGTCTGTACACTAGGACTAGGGTGACATCCCGGCTCCCCTGGATCCCGTGGGAACCCTTACCATTCACTGAAGGAGAGCCAGGATCTCACTTCCAGGACTTTGAGACCAAGCAGTAACAGCAGACTCTTATTCCAGAGTATGCCCAGCCCCTTTACCCACATCCATGCCTGGGAATCAGCATCTGCAGGGGCAGAGCCAGAAGGAAGCCCAGCGAACTGGAGACACCAGCCCTGCACAGGAGGGGATTCATCCATGCCAAGTGGGAACTCACCAATCCCTTCTTCCAGCTTGTGGATGGTGTGGGTTTCCACGGCCACCACAGCAGCGCTGGCCTCGGAGCCCTCTTGGTAAATCCTGTGGTGAAAGTGGCCATCCATAAACAAACTATATAAATCATGAGAAATTAGGATTCACAGCACAGGATTAAAAAATTCAGTAAATTTTTTTTTGCTTGTCCTCAAGGGACATTAATTTTGTCTGATACAGTTTCAATCACCAGGAATTTTTTGGCGAACACTAATAAAACAAAACACTAGTAATCCCAAGGGGTGACAGACACAGAGGCATTCCCAGTGTTGTCATCCCACCCTCCACTCTGCCAGCGCCAATGAGGCAGCTCTGCAGGCTTCCCTGTGCTTTTCCTCTGCTTTCAGTCACCCTCGACAACAGGAAGCAGAGCCCAGTGTCCCAGGATTTCCCTTCCAGCCCTGTGTGACACTGCAATACAGATGACCACAAAGAGAAGTCACTGTCAGGCCCACAGCCACCCTGCCCTGCAAATATTATCAAACTAGAGCCATTTTTTTTCTATTCTGATTGATCCAGAGTGAAGATGAAGCCACTCTCTGCAGCAGCTGCCAGGGAGCTACAAAATTCCCTCCACATCCCAGCCTCACTTTATTTTAGAAGAGGATTATTTTAGGGAAGAGCTGGCACATGAAGGTTTGAACACACAGACCACCACATCCAGCAGCTATAGTGTGGCAAAAACCAACCCTGGGACTGGAGAAAGAAAAGAGAGACTGGGACAGCACCCTTCCATGATCCGAGAGCACTGCACCAACACAGCCTCGCAGGGGAATATCAGCCCATGGAGGCCTCATGACAACCACAGACACAAAAGATTTAATCTGCTGTATTTTCTCTCTCCCCTGCTTGGCACAAAACTGACGCAGACCTGGAAAACAGAGTGATGCTCAGTCCCACGAAAACCCACAGGGCTCCCCCCCATCCCACCTTGCACCTCCCAGGTAGTACCATCCTACTCACCCTTGCTGCACCGGCTGGAGCTGCAAGATCACTTGGGTTTTGGTATCCTCCGGGTTCTCCCCTTCGTTCCCGTCACTTGGTACAACCACCACATCACCCACAGGGACGCTCACCTCGGCATTCGCCATCTCTCACATGAACCCGGCAAGGTTTTTTCCTCCCTGTAGATCACGAGAGCTAGGAACAGACCCCAGAGGCAGATCCCCCCGGTATCATCCCACTCATTACTTCCCGAGCCAGCAGCTCTCTCCAGCTCTGAACCCCCAACCTGGCACCAAGGAACAGACCCACATTGGTGGGTTTTGGCAAGAGTGTGTTTTCAACACAGAGCTTCTCTCACTGGCCCTGGCCAGAGTGCCTCCAGCCACCCCTGGAATGCTCTGGTCCACCCCTGGCATGCTCTGATCCCTCACTACCAGGAACATGCCTGTGGATGATCCTTCCAAGTAGAAGCTGGTCTCAAGGTGTGCTGCTAACGCAGGAGGACCTGACAGGGCGTCTCGGAGAAGCTGCACTCCCAGGGGATGTGCCTATGATTGTGCACGAGGCACAGAGGTGGTTTGGTTACAGTGTGCAGCTGGAGGTCATTCCTGCAAGCCTGAGGTCTGCTGGGAAAGCCAGTCTCAGAATGGTGGAATGGTTCAGGTGAGAAGGAACCTGAAAGCTCATCTCCTCCCACCTCCTGCCATGGGTAGGGACACCTTCCACTTGACCAGCTGATTCCAAGCCCCATCCTGCCTGGCCTTGGACACTTCCAGGGATGGGGCAGCCAGCTTCTCTGGGCAACCTATGCCAGGGCCTGATTACCCTCACAGGGAACAATTTCTTCTCAATATCCCATCTAAATCTCAGATGGGAGAATTTCAGGTCAGGATCTCATGGTGGGTGCCAGGGGTTTCTATATCCCGTGGTTGGGATACACCAGGACAAACCTGGGGAGCCGCCGACACAGGGACCACGCGCCCACCCGGCTCCAGGCGTGGGACTCCCGTGGTTCCCCGCACCTCATCCCGGTGCTCCGGGGAACAGAACCACCCAGGACCCCTCGAGAGACGGCAGAGCTTCGCCAGGATATCTGGCGCGGGGTGGGGGGTCAATAGGACACGGACAAATAGCGGCGGCGATCACGCCGAGGCCTTAAGTGAGAAGGGGGGGAGGTACACAGGGGAAGCCCCGGCCCCGGGGGTCTCCGCGCCGCGGCTCGGGGGTCGCGGCCTCCTCCGCGCTGAGGGGGGTGGGGGTGGGGGGGGGGTGTGAGGTCACGTGACACGGGACCCGCGGGACCACCCCGCGGCGCGCACGGCGCGGGGGGGGCGTGGCCTGCCCGGGGGAGGGGGCGTGGCCTCGGCCCCCCCTCCCCACGGCGCTGGCTGCCCCCCCGCTGCCCCCCCCATCCCGAGCGGCGCGCGCGCGACGTCCGCCCTCGCGGCAGCGGCGGCGGCACGTACGGCGGCGACCCCTCCCTCCCCTCTCGGCGGGGCCAGGGCCCCTCCCGCCCCGCCCCTTCGCGCTGCATGGCCCCTCCCGGCCCCCATAGCGCGGCGCCGGCTGGGCCTTACCGTCGGCGAGCGGCCGAGACCGGGGGCTGTGGGACGGGGGAACGGGGGGATGGGGAGGGGGGAGGCGGGCCGGGCAGCAGCAACGCATGCGCAGTGCCCGCCGCGGCCTCGGCCGCCAGCACTTCCGGCCGCCGCCTGCCTTAAAGGGGCCGACCGGTGAAGCACGCGGCGCTGTGCTGCTCCCTGGTGGCCGCCGGCAGTATCGCCTTCGTGGTGTCACCCGCCAGCCCAAGCCACGAGTTACCGGCGGGGGTGTCACGGCGAGGTTCGCTCCCCCCGGTCACAGCAGCGAGTCGTGGAACGCGGTTCCAGGCATCTCCCGCCCCAAGCCAGCCCCGGCGGGACCACCGGGACCTCCCACGGCCGGCCCGCCAAATCCCCCACTGCCCCCGCCGAGCGTGCCGGTCGACTGACAACGAGGCAGACCAATGGTAACGCGGGGTCGGGCGGCGACAGCCAATGGGCGCGGCAGGGCGAAGGGAGGCGGGGCCGGGGCGACAGCGCTGCGGAGCGGCGGCGGGGCCGGGGCGGCGGCGGCGGCCGGGAGGAGGATGCGGGCGGGCGGCGGGGCGGCCCCGGGGGCGCTGGCGCTGGCGCTGGCGCTGCTCCGCCGCTGCCTCCTGCTCGGCCCTTTGGGGCTGCGCTCGGCCGGCGCACAGGATGGTGAGTGGTGATTGCGGAGCACCGGCGGTGGGGCATCCCACACCGGGACGTGGCACCGGGAGCCCTACTCCCACCAGTACCTCCGGAGCTTCTGCTTCGTTCGCCGGGATGGGACCGGAACTTGGTGCGGTATGGGGACTGGGAAGGGGGACCGGACGGGCTCGCCTCTGCCCCGGGACGATCCGGGACGGGCTCTTCGCTGTCTCTGGACTGGGATCGAATCAGGATGGGCTCCCGGGAACGGTTCCCTGCTGTGACCATAGCAGACCACACCGGCAAAGGGTCGTCGTGGTGCGCCTGCCCCGGTTCCTTTCCGGAACGTGATCTCTTCATCTCTCGCCTCTGTCCCGGTACCGACCCGGGACAGGGTCCCTGCCATCCCTTTGCTCCGGTACCGACCGGAAATGGGATCCTCGCCATCCCTCTGTCCCGGTACCGGACTGGACGGGGTCCCCGCCGTCTGTCTCTCCTGGTGCTGGTCCAGGACGGGGTCCCCAGTATCCCTCTGCTCCGGTACCGGACGGGACAAGCTCTGTCCCTGCTCCCACCACCTCCACATCACGCCGGTCCTGCACCCGCCCATTTTCCCCGCAGCCCCCACAGCTCTCTCTGTCCCTGCCCCCGGTGGCGACTACGCCTGGGGTCCCGAGAGTCCCGCGTTCGGCTCCATCCCGCCTGCAGGGCTTTCCCGGGGAACCCCTAATCCACGGGTTTAGAGGATCGCTGGAGTTTACATGCAGAGCCGGGCAGTGGGCTCCATCCCGGGAATGCCGCTCCCCGGGGGGATTTGTAGTCGCGGGAGCCAGGACAACCCCGAGGAAATGTTCACCCAAACGTGATCCCAAAGTTCGTGTTTCCCGGTGTCACTTGTCCCCAACTCATCCAAGAGCGAGGAAACAACGACAGGTCAAGCAAAGCATTTTCCCCGAGGGGAAACTGAGGCACGGAGACAGGCTGGGATCACTGGAGATAGAATCCCGGTTGACCGGACGTTCCCGGTCAAAAAGTGTGATTTGGGGCACATCATGCAACGGGTTTCCACTGTATCCCAAACCCACTGGTGGACGCGGGGGAGTTTTCCCGGGGCCAGCAGCATGACAGAGGCAGGGGTGTGCCGGGCTTTTGTCGGAGCATCGCCCTGTTGTGTCTTTCTTGCATCCTGTGAGAAAACAAACAAATCCCTGGCAGGAATGATCCCAGCGGGGCCCGGCTGTGAGTTCACCCTCGCCCACCGGAAATCCAGTTTTCACATTTTCTGGGAGGGGAGTAAAGTTTCCATGGCTGGGGGCAAGTGCCCCGTGGCTATGTCTTGGCTATTCCTGGCCCCTCGGTACCATCTTTGGAGCCAAATTCCCAAGAGTGCCTGCAGCTCTCAGTTTATGTCTGACATTCCCTCCTGGCACGCGCTGGTCACACTCCGGATGTTTTTAACAAGGATTTCCTTTCCTTGGATGGGTTTTTCCCGGAATGGGTCCCCACAGCTCTTCTGCACCACCAGTATGGTTATAGAGCTGGGGGGATCCTTCCAAGACCCCCCAGCTGGGCTCACATATCCAGCTGACCTGGCCATAGAGGGTTTTCCATACAGATCCCAGTGGCTTCAACTTTCTGTGCTAGAAACTCCCCCTGAATACCCCAAATTTCTCTCCTGCAGCAGAGCACCCCTTCTGGGAGCTATTGTCCTGGCAGCCCTGGGATCTCCGCTGCCCCCCCATCCCCCACTCTTGGAGGGCCTGATCCTTCCCAGCTCTGCTCTGTCAGCAGACACTGCCCAGAAAGGGGAAAAGTTTTTCCCAGTCCCACAGGATAAACCTCCCCCCAGTTTGGATGCAAGCCCTTCCCACAGGCTGGGGAGGAGGGAGCTCTGTGCGGGGGCTGGCATCTTTCACCGCCAGCCCCCCCCATTTTTATCCCTGCAGGATTTTCCCTTGCTGGCGCTTTGTGTTGTCTCCCAGCGACAGTGAGGGGAGCCAAGGCTGGGCAAATCTATGCCCACCATCCCTTTTCTTTCTGGCTGTGCCAGGATGATGCTTGGCAGGAGCAACAGCTTTTAGGGGATGTGAGGAGGAGGTGTTGAGCACTGGACCCATACAAACGCCTGGCCCACACAGTGGGGGCTGAGTGGTGCTTTCCCACTTTCCCTGCACCACAATCCTGCTCAGAAATTATGGCCAGATCTCAATGCCTGGTGCTTTCAGCTTATTTCCAGGATATTCCCTCATGCCCAGAGGCAGTGAGCTCAGAGAAAAGCCCTTTTTGTGGTGAGTCTGGCATCTGGCATATTCTCCCTATCCACAACATTGTATCACCCTTGCCTGGGAAGGAGGCAATGGGGATGCGGCTGCCCGAGGTTATCCTCAAGGTCAAGGCTGCAGTTAGGGGGTCCCAGGGGCTGCCTAGTGCTGTACGGCCGCATGGAGTATTCTCTCCTTGAATCCTTTTATATCCCCCCCAAAGTGAGGTTCTCCTGGACTGGAGGATGTAGAGGAGCTGGAGGTAGAGGGTCATGCTGGGTGGCTGTGGGGGAAACTATGGCAGCTTCATCCCTGGATCCCCCTGTGGACAGTTCCCAGTGCCAGGAGCATCCAGAAAAGCCATCAGAAAATGATGCTTTAGATGAGCAAAACATCTGAAGAGGCTGCATGTGCCCAGGGGTTGTTCTGGGGGCCTCACCTAGGGGGGAAAATGAGGCAGGGAATGGCCTGTCTGAGCAGTCTCCCCGGTGTCTCTGCAGGAAATGGCTGTGGCCACACACTGCTGACACCCCACAGTGGCACCCTGAGCTCCAAGAACTATCCGGGCACGTATCCCAACCACACCATGTGTTGCTGGAGGCTCCAAGCCCCCCCGGGTACCTCCCTACTCCTGGCATTCGGGGATGTGGATCTGGAGTCCTCGGAGCACTGTGCCCACAGCTCCTTGCTGCTGGCTGACCCCCAGACCGGCACTGCCTACGGTAAGGGGGTCCTGGGGGAACTGAGGCAAGGGTGATACAATGTTGTGGATAGGGAGAATATCAGGAAAATCTGGGGTTTTAGCTGATTTCATCATGGGGAGGGAGAATATCCAAGGAGGGGGGTAACCAAGTGGGGCAGTATCCAAGGAAAGGGGTATTCAAGGAGGGGAATATCAGAGGATGAGGGGTATCCAGTATCTGACGAGTGGGTTATCCAAAGAAGAGAAATATCCAAGAATGGGGATACTCGAGGAGTGGGGGTACCCAAATAGAAGGGTTGATATCCAAGGAGGAGGATATCGAAGGAGAGTAATATTTGCGAATCGGGATATCTGAGGAGGTGGGTACCCCAGGAGATGATTATTGTGAAGCCTGGGGGGGGAACTGCCCAGCTGGGACCAGATGAAGCCACTGAATAATTAATTTGTTGGCCCAGCTGCTGCCCAAATGCTTCCAGGATTTTCCCAGACAGATTTAATGGTCTTGGAGGGATTTGGCAGCACTGGGAACATGATGAATGCTAAGGAAAACATCTTGGGGGTGGGGGGAAGCATCAAGTGATGGGGTGGGATGGAGGAGCAGCCCTGGTGAGGGGCAGGGGCTGGACAGGAGATGCAGTGGGAAATGCAGAATGGATAGGATCTGGCTTGTATCCATGGGACTGGGAGTTTTCCCTGTACTTCAGGGCTTTCACCCTTTCTGGGCTGGACCCCAAAGGGGTTACAGCACGCAAGGTCCCTGGTCCCCATCCCCTCTGCTGTGGCCTCAGGGACATAACTGTCCCGAAAGCTAAGAGACATCCTGGCCCCAGGCTGAGATACAGCAATGTGGGAAAGGGGGGGTACTCCCAGATGATGCTCTTGGGAATCTAGGGGAGGTGGCTGGGCACCCACAGCCCCTTTGGGTGCCACCAGAGCCATGCCAGCATGACACAGAGCTTGGGTTCTGCTTCCTCTCCCGTGGCTGACGCTGGCCCTTGAGAAGTCCCAGATGTTTTCTGGGAAGCAGCTGGAGCAGGCAGAGGCTGTGGGCTCTTTCCCTGACTCAGAGCTGGTGTCTGGCCCCTGGCCTGATTCTGCTGGGATGTGGCAGGGTCCCCATGGGGGTGGCAGCCTCTGGGGCTCAGCTGAGAGGTCCCCAGCTCCCAGGGTATTACTGAGATCCATACAGAAGTGGCACCAGTGACCCAGGGCAGCGTTGCCATCTGGCAGTCGGTGGAAAGGAAATCTGCATGTGGCTTATCTACATCTCATCTGCATACTGTGCAGATATCAGTTCTGTCACATATGTGAGATCTCTGCGTGCACGTGTGTCCCATGTCCCCTGGGATTGACCTCCTGCTTCAACATGACCCAGGCAGGATAAGGATGTGGGTGAGGGTAGAGAAACTGAGGCACAGGGGGAGGTGTCACCAGCAGCCCCAGGGGAACACAGACATAGTTCCCTGTCCCCAGGACAACGATGGCACTTGCTCAAAACATCTCTGGGTGCCCAGAGGCCCAAGTGATAGGCATGATACAGAGCAGAGCGATGTGGGGGACAGGGGATGATGGCAGTCCAGGGATTAGGGCCATGTTCTGTCCCCAGCTGGAACCAGAGATGTCCCTAAGGAATCCGCCTGCCTGCTAAGCTGAAGTTTTAATCAGGGAGATAGAATTGCAAATTTGTGTGGATTAAATGGGGGGAGGGGGCAGTTTAGGAGGCAGCTTCAGCAGCACCTATGAAAGGGGACATGGGGAGGAGACAAGGACACAGCTCCCATTTTGGGGTCCCGTGGGGTGATGCCGTGTGTACCAGTCTCTGCAGTGGGGGATGTGGTGGCAGGTGCCCAGTGAGGGCAATGGAGCCACGCTGGGCATGGGACCATCCTGTCATAAGGTTGCCCTGCCTGGGACCACCCTGGGTATGGGACCATCCCAAAACATGGAACCATCTTCAAGATGGGACCAGCCTGGCATGAGGCCATGCTTCATGGGACCACCCTTCAGCACCCTGATGCTGAGACTACCTTGGGGATGGGCCACCCTGGATGTGGAACAACTCTGGGACCACCCTAAGCACAGCCCAAATGCCTGAGCCCCTCTGGCCCTGGCAAGGGCCAAGCTGGGGGAGGTGAAGTCCTGGGGTCCAGGTGTCCAAGTGTGTCCCCAGGGACCCCAAATCCTCTCCTTGGTACCATCCCTGCTGGCAGGGCCCTACTGCAGGAACTCCGTCCCTTCTGCCCCACTTCTGGTGACAAACTCCAGCACTGTGACCGTCCTGTTCAACAGCACCAGCCACCGCTCGGGACGAGGCCTGCTTGTGTCCTATGCCACCTCACAGCATCCAGGTATGGGGGCAGCATCCCCTGGGATGCAGAGACATCCCTGGGATGTGTCCTGACCCATGCAGGGATGTGAAGGAAGCTCCTTGCTGACCCCAGGATGAGCTTCCATTACCCTGAGCTCTTGAATTTCCATGTTCTCCCTGGCTGGGGGCAAACATGGGAGACCTGCAGGCCAGCTGGGACCCCTTTGAGAACCCTGAACCCCCAAGTGAAGTGGCACCCCAATATCAGGCAGAGCCACAGGCAGCATAGATTGTGCCGTGGGGCCAATGGCTGCAGGGACCAAGGGGCCATCCCTCCCTGCCCCTCCAGACATGGGGGCGTGAAGGGCAGAACCCAGTGAGGAGCAGGATTCAGTTGGGAATGGAGTGCACTGAGGCAGAAGTGAGTGTGTGCTGTGGGGCACGTGGGGGTCCCTCACCCTGGGGTGTCCCTGCCTTGCAGACCTGGTCTCCTGCCTGGTTCGAGGCACCCACTACACCCAGGAGCACATCAGGTGAGTGGTCAGAGTGGGGAATGGTCCCATTTTGGTGTCCCCTGCCGCAGGGGTCCCCATCAGCCCTGGTTTCATCCCCATCCCTCTTCTGACGTAAAGCTCTGGTGGGATGGGGAGCAGAGCGGGTATGAAGAGAGGGTTTGGATGGGAGGGAGCCCTGACCCACCCCTTACCATGTGTTTCAGTGTGTACTGCCCTGCGGGCTGCAAGGACATCCATGGGGACATCTGGGGCAACCCGAGCCAGGGCTACCGGGATGTAAGTTTGGGCACCATGGTGCACCCACCAGGGATGGTCCCCACAGCACGTGTGGCCACTTGTCACCCTCAGCAACCCAGAGGTGATGAGTGTGGCCTTGGGGTGCCCCACAGGGTGCTCAGGCCTGCTGTGGGGGGCTGCCCTTACTCCCCACTCCCTGCAGACATCAGTGCTGTGCAAGGCAGCTGTGCATGCCGGGGTGATTGCGGATGAGCTGGGCGGGCAGGTCACCCTGTCCCGGGAGAAGGGGATCACGCTCTATGAGTCGGCCTTTGCCAACGGGCTCCGCTCCAAAAGGTGGGTGAGGAGTGGCTGGGGCTGCACTCCACAGGGAGCTGTGGGACCCACCCACACTGACACTGGGAAACTGCCACCCCTCAGTTTCAGAGACCCCAGGGTTTGTTCACCCCATCTGATGCTCCCCCTCCTTTCTTCTACACAGGGGATCTCTCTCCGAGAAGCGACTTGTATTCCACAAAGGTATTTTTTTCCCATTTCCCCTGAAATTAAGGCATGATTTTAGCTGTTCGACCTGCTGCCACTCCCCTGTGCCTGGTTGGGGTTTCCGGGTTCCCAGTGTGCTGTCTCCTGTCCCCAGCCTGTGATGATGTGCTGGAGGTGGTCACCTTCAATGCCTCGTCCTGGTGGCACGAGGTGGACATGCTGGGCCAGGACCGAGCCTGGGTGGCTGAACGGGCAGCACTTAGCACCACCGGCCACTCCTGGGCCGCTGAACCTGGTGCTGAGGCTGCCTGGCTGGAGCTGGATCTGGGCACCCGAAGGAATGTCACAGGTGAGAGTTGGCCATCAGAGGGGAACAACAGCTGCCTGTCTCCCCATGCCACCCTGACCACTGTCCTCCTGCTGTGCCAGCTTCACTGATCCCCACAAAACTGCCCAGGGCAGTTGCACCCCCATAATTCCCAGGATTCACTGGAGTTCATTGTGCTGTGGTTTTACTGGTGCAAACTGGGATGCAGAGCACACCAGCCCCTCTGGCTGCTCCTGTCCTTCGCTTGCCCCTTTGGCCCCCTCATCTGCAGCCATTTCTGGGATGAACAAGTTAATATTATGCTCTTGCATCTGGTGCCAGTGAGCGTCTTTTGTGCGGCCTGAGCCTGCCAAAAGCAGGGGCTTTGTGTGCCAGCGGCTTGCAACCGCAGCAAGGAAAATGGGAACATTGTCCGGCCAGAGGCTGGAGGAGGGGGGAATGCAGGGCTGACAGCCGGGGCTGGAGGTTGTCAGTTCATGGGGGCAGAGCAGAGTGTCCCACACTGGAATCTGCCACCCAAACCCCCTCCCAGGGTTAGAAGGATCCCCCTCTGCCAGGTGACGTATCCTGTCCTCTTAGTCCTTTCCCAGCTGGGTCTTGAGTATCCCAGAGATAGGGGATATTCCAGCTGGGAGTAGAGGGCAGTGGGGTAGAGGGCAGCCCTTCCCCAGCCCCACAACCCCTGACTGACAGTGGGGAACACCCTCCTGCATTCATAGGCATCATCACAAAGGGCTCCTCCGAGCAGCATGACTACTACGTGACGTCCTACCATGTCTCCTCTAGCCGCGACGGGAAGAATTGGAGACCCTACAGAGGCAGCAGTGGTCAGGAGGACAAGGTGGGCATGGGGAGAATATCACGGGGCTGAGAGCCCCCGCCCATGGATATTTAGCCATTTACGCCTCTTCACCCTCTCTGTAGGTGTTTGAAGGAAATGCTGACAGCCAGGGGGAGGTCTCTAACGCCTTTATCCCCCCCATCATCGCCCGCTACATCCGTGTCACACCGCAGAGCTGGCACCAGCGCATGGCCCTGAAGGTGGCCCTGGTGGGCTGCCAGCTGGCACGGGTCCGCGTGCCCCGTCCCTACGGTGAGACCCTCCACAAAAGGCTCACACCCCCATGTCCAAAACATCCTCCTGGGGCCTTCACCTCCCTGTGCACCCTGTGGTGGTCCCACAGTCACAGTCCTTGCTCTGTCCTGTAGTGCCCAGTGTCCCCAAGAAGGTGCTTGAACCCACCAGCCACCCAGCCAGCCACACCCCCATCCCTGGCATCGCCCTGGACCCAGAGAAGGCAGGTGGGTGCCATGGGGGGGGCTGTCCTTGGGGTTCAGCATTGTCTTTTGGTGTTCAAGGTGCCACTGGGGCTTCATCCCCCCCATGGGAACACATTGATTTTCCTGTTCTAGTGGCCCCAGGTGGGCTTCTGGCACTCATGGGTGCAAAGGGGTGGGATGGGGGCCCAGGGTGCTGACACTGCCCTCCCTCCCCAGGCTCCACACTGCTGGTGATGCTGCTTATTGGCGGCTTTGTGCTTCTCTGCTCCTGCCTCCTGCTCCTGGCTTTCCTCTACCACAGGAAGAGGTTGGTCCTGTCTTGTCCCCTGCTTTGCCCTGGGGGACTCAGCATCACCTCTCCAAATTCCAGCAGCTTCATCTAGCTGCTCACCGGGTCCCAAGGGGTGCAGCCCCTAAGGCAATGAGTGTGAGGAGATAAGTGATGGTGGGCACAGGGTAGCTGGGACTTCTTGCCCCATCTTGCCTCTCCCCTTGGCAGGAAGTCAGCAGTGGAGCTGAACTGCGGGATCACAAAAGGTAAAAGGGTCCACAACTCCTCTCCAAAATCGGAGGTCTGTGTGCTGTGGGGTGCAGCTGGTTTAACTGGTGCTGCTGTCAAACTTGGACTTGTCCCACGCCCCAGGGACACCTGCACATCCAGGTGACAGTCTGTGACAACTGAGGGTTTCCTCTCCCTGCCCAGGGTACCCCAAGCTGGAGTCAAGCCAGGTCTGCTCCCTGCAGAGCCTGCCAGCCCCCAGCCTGGTCTCCTTCCCCATGGCCTCCACACCAGGGGATCTCAGCTGGACCCATTCTCCAGGTAACAGGGACATCAGGGCAGGGCCTGGTCCCTCAGCCCAGAGCTGGAGTCGACTCTTCCCGATTGCACCTCCTTCCCCATTCTGGTCTTACCCCTCCTGCATCGTGGTCCTGTGCAACAAGGAGGGCCTGATAAATTAGACATGCCCATTTAATTATTATAATTTATTATTATAATTTATTGTAATAGCACCACACATTATTTAGTAGTAGTAGTAGTCCACCTCAGTTACAGCTGTTGACACTGGAGGGTGGCTGGGGACAGCAGGAGCCCCTCTCTGGGGTGTGGCAGAGGAATGTGGGGTCTCCATGGGTGAGTGCCCTGCGTTGGATGGGTTTTGGCAGTTTTTCTGTCCCTGAAAGTCCAAACATGCTCAGATAGTCAACCCACCTGACCCACCTCTGCTGCAGCACCATGACCCTCCTGACATGGCAGCCTCCCTGTTTCAGAGTACACTGAGCCAGACCTGGTGCAGGTGAGCCCCAGCAGCCAGACAGGTCCCTCCACCTTCAAGCCACTCCTGGAAGAGGGCTACACTCTACCACTGGTCCAGAACCACTATGACACCCCAGGGAAGCACCATGAGTACGCGGAGCCGCTGCCGCCAGAGCCTGAGTACGCCATGCCATTCAGTGAGCCGGAGCCCGCTGGGATGCGCTGCAGCACTTGCATGGTCGCAGGATCTGCCGGGTGCCCCCCGGTGCAGTACCAGACCCCTGCCCTGCGGCCCGGGGAGCTGCCCGCTGGGGTGGAGCGGACTGGCAGCCCCTGTTCTGAGGGGTCCCGTGGGTGGCCTAGGCACTGTCCCCTCGCACACGTGTACCATGAGGCTTTGTGAGGAGGGGAGCAGAGCGGCGTGGTATTGGGCGGGGAGAAGGTGTGTAGAGGGGGACGTCCTTCTTGCGCTCGCAGTGGGCTTTTTTAAATTTATCCTATGTAAATATATGTTTTATATATATAGAAAGACATCTGTGGAGTGGAGTGCCCTGCACCGTCTGCTGGCCAGGGATGCGCCCAATCCGCCTGGGCCAGGGCGTTACAGTCCTTGTCCCCCCTTTCCCGCCGTCCGCGGCGTCATAACCCATACCCCCCCCCCCCGCAGCCGCGGAACCCCTCCTTGGGACAGAACACAGCACCCCGGAGCACCCAGTGCCGCTCGCAGCGGCAGACGCCGCTCCGCGCCCCTTCTCTGCCATTCACCGGTGCCGGGGTGCCGGAACGAGCGGTTACCAGCAGCCCTCCCTCACAAAAATTGTGCTTCCGAAATCTCTTGATGTCGATTCCGCGGGGGCGGCGCGCGGCCCCCCCCGTGCCACGCACGGCAGAAGCCCTTTTTGGAGCTGGCGTTTGTCCCCACCCAAAAGGGGAAAGCTCCGGTGTGCTGGCAGGACAGGGCGACACACGCCGCAGATACTAAACATGGCGTTCGGTACATCTATTCTTTCATCCTTCCTCACCTCATTTCTTATCGCCATTTCTGTAGCTTTCCCTCAAAAAAGCGCCGTTTTCTCCGCTTTTTAGCCGGCCGGGGTTATGCAAATCGCGCGGGGCATGCTGGGCACACCTCTTCCCTGAAGCGGCGCGGGGCGGGGGAGCGCTTTTGGCGGGAGCGCCATGGCGCGCACGCGCGCACAGGCGAACTCGCTCCTGATTGGCGGTGATGCGCGCGCGCGCAGGGGACTCGCTCCCGGCCGGAAGCGGAAGCGCTGCCGAGTGTCGGCGGGCGGCGGAGGGAGCGCGGCGGTGGCGGCGGGGCTTCGGAGTGCCCGCGGGTCATGGGGAGGTACGGGGGGCTCGAGGGGGCTGCGCGGACCACCTAGGGATTCCACACCGGCTGTGGCAAATCCGGGAGGGAGCACAAGAGTGAGCGCCGAGCCGGCCCGGTGGCGGTCGGTGACCTTCGCTTTGCCCCGCGACTCCCGGCGGGGACGTTTTGCACTGGGAGGGGGATTCGTTCCCATCCCGGTAGTCTCCGTGGGGTGAGCGCTTTAAGCTGGGGATGTTCAGCCTGGAGAAGAGAAGGCCCCGGGGATATTCTTAGAGCCCCTTCCAGCCGAAGGGGCTCCTGGGGAGCTGAAGAGGAACTTTGGACAAGGACCTGGAGGGAAAGGACAAGGAGAATGGCTCCCCGCTGCCAGAGCGCAGGGATAGATCGGTTACTAGGAAGGAATGCCTGTGAGGGTGGTGGCGCCCTGGCACAGGTTGCCCAGGGAGACTGGGGGTGCTTCATCCCTGGAAGTGCTCAAGGCCAGGTTTGACGGGGCTTGTAGCCACCTTGGACGGTGGAAAGTGTCCCTGCCCGTGGCAGGGGATGGAATGAGATGACGTTAGAATTTCTTCCCACCCAAACCATTCTGAGATTCTATGATTGTATTTAAATATTTGGTAAAAATCACTATGGTCAATGGAAGTGGGAGCCACCTGAGCACTCCAGTGAATGTGTTGTTTGTCATTAACATGGATTTTAGTTACGGCTCTAATGCTGTGCTGTTGCAGAACTGAACAATTTGTGGTGCTGATTGCAGCACCCAAACCTCCTCTTGCCCTGGAGGGAGCTGCTGCTGTGAGGATCTGGGCTTACCTGTACATCAGCAGGTACCAGGATGCTCTGTTTCGTGGCAGAAAAATGGAGTTTGACCACATTTTTCTTCACAATTCCTATGGGATTCTTGTCCTCTGTAGCAGAAACTGTGTGATCTTTTCTGACAATGCAATCTGTGGCACTGTAGTGTGGACAATTTGTGAAACTGTTTCCTCTAACCATTTTATATAGAACGGGTGATACAAAAAATATCTGGTGTTTCTGTAGGAATGAGAGTTATGTGGAAGAGGAGGATGCCAGAGTAGGTAACGCTGACTGGTGACATTCTGGGAAGGGTGTGGGCTATGGCTTCTCCACTCACTGGGCTCACAGCAGTTGCTGATGTAATTAAAGATCTAGACACTCAGATAGCTGTAAGTAAATGGGGCTGGCATGTGGGATTTACCTTGTGAATCTGTTCCTCCCATAAGTTTTGTGTTCAGGGATCTTAGTGGCATGTGAAAGGTGCAGTGATATCTTGGAGTAAACCAAGAAAATCACTTTATGCTGCTAAAGTGCTTCTGCCCAAGGATATTGGGGGTTTGTGTCTGAGGATTTTGATGTTTCTTTCCCTACATAGTGGGTAGGAATTCCTGCTTTGTGGATCTGTGAAGTGAGGCATGGGGTGAACCCCAGCTAAAGGCAAGACTGAAGGTCCCTCGCAGTCTTGTGCTGGACTTCTCAGCCAGAAGTGCCAGCTGAGGGGTTTAGGGTGTGAGCATAATAATTTTCTATTGTTAATTCAACTTAAATGGAGCTGGAAACTTGCCGAGGACACTGCAGAAGGGTGTCAGGGACATAAATTCCCCTCAAAGGGCTCCGTGTCCGCAGGTGCATGAGTGTGCATTGGAGTGAAGCATTAAAGCTTCTAAATTCTCTCATGTACTTTCTTTTGTGGGTTTTGATATTAATTAATTAATCCAAACTAACCAGGCTTGCTTTGATGAAGGGAAATGTCTATTTGTAGATCAGGGCACAGACGCTGTATGTGAATATCCTGTAAAGCTGGTTGAACAAACTCTTTTTGTGAGTTCAACCTTAGCTTCTCAGCCATCACTGGCCCCACCACAAGAGGCTTTGCCATCAAACCGTTCCTTAAACTCTCTTTCTTGTGACAGACCCATCGATGCTGCCCATGGTGGTTGTGGTAGTGGAAGGTGCAGGGTTTGGATGAATTTCCTGTCATGGAGCAGTGAAGAGCGAGCAAAACTTCATTGAGCCTGAGGCTTAGAGCAGGAACAGAGGAGGTGCCAGTCAGTGTTCACCCCATGACCAACAACTGAGTAACTTCAGCACCTGGAGGATCTGTGTAACCACACAATCCACTTGTACTTCACCACTGGGTGAACTCCCACTCCATTTCCTGTGGCTGTCAATTGCCCAGTGTGGGCACACACATGTTCCTCCCCCTCTGAGCACCAGATTATGTTCTCAGAACCCAAAATGAACCAATGTTGTCAATCCCACATGGAGAGGTTACTACAGGCCGGGCTGTGAGCGTGATGCTGCCAAAAGTGAGATCCCAGGGAGGCTGGGTCCTGCTTTCTCTCCAGGGCTCTGGATTGTGGGGGTGAGGGATTCCAAGCTGCTGCAGCAGGCACAAGCCGTGTCCTGCAGTTAAATCTGCTCTGGGTGGTCTGTTCTTTGTGGGAAATGGGTTCAGGAAGGCTGTGTGGGTGGATGTGGAGGGGTTCAGCTCATGGGATGAATGGGTGGGTGGGTCAGTGCTGCTGTCACCAGCATGCAGCCGCTGTGATGCCGGAAAACTTAATTTTCTGTACACCAGGGAAGGTTTTCTCTGCTACTAAGCATCACTTCTCCCTTCATGCTGTGAGCAGAAATTCCTGATCTGTAAGCTGCAGGGCCTGTCAGAACACTGCAGTTTTCTCTGGACAAAGACCTGTTCACCCTGCTGAATTCCTGCTATTTGCTAACCGTGGCTTTCCTCTCCCTTTCCAGTTGATTGGTTTGGATCCCCACAACCCCAAGAAGAAGCAGGACCTAGACAAGCTTTATGATCTAAAAGCTAAAGCCCAACAGATTATGAACCAGTTTGGCCCTTCTGCCTTGATCAACCTCTCCAACTTCTCCTCAATCAAGCCAGAACCAGCCAGCACCCCCCCGCAGAGCTCCATGGCCAACAGCACCACTGTGGCAAAGATGCCAGGGACGCCCAGTGGAGGAGGGCGGCTCAGTCCTGAAAGCAACCAGGTAATTCCATCCCAACTTTGGGACCATAGGGATGATGCTCGGGCATCACAATTATCACAGACTTGCGTGTGGCTTCATTCGCTGCCTTTAAATCACCAGCAGGAATATAATGTTTATTAAATTATCAGTTACCAAGTGAGCAAAACTTCTTTACAGAGTTTCTCTCTCCCAGCTGCTTCCTGGGGTTTGGATGCTGTAGGTGTAGAGGTTTTTCCCAGTCTTAGGAAAGTGTATATTGGGGTGTGACAGGGGAAGTTATTTTTAAATGGGGTTTAGATGGGAAAAATATGGGGAGA
Organism: Vidua macroura; assembly: GCF_024509145.1. Lineage (NCBI taxonomy): Eukaryota > Metazoa > Chordata > Aves > Passeriformes > Viduidae > Vidua > Vidua macroura. The sequence continues at coordinate 7,627,760 of NC_071595.1, read as the reverse complement.
AGTGGGTGGTGAGGTGCAGGTTGCCCAGAGAAACTGTGGCTGCCCCATCCCTGAGAGTGTCCAAGGCCAGGCTGCATGGGGCTTGGAGCAGCCTGGGATAGTGGAAGGTGTCCCTGCCCATGGCAGGGGGTGGAATGGGGTGAGCTTTAAGGTCTCTTCCAACTCAGCCTGGCACGGAGCCTTTGATGTGCATAAAACAAACTACTGCCCAGGGAATGCCCCAGAATTGCTCTCTGATGGCTTTGCTGGCACCCAGACTCTTTGGAAGCGCACTAAAACCCAGCATAAAACAGCTACAGCAGTGAAGGAATGAGGAAGGGCAGGAATTTCCCATCTGTGTCTGGTTGACCCGACCAGGCTGACAACTTCCATCCATATCTTTTAAGACTCGGCATCCTGTTGTTCAGCCCAGTGTGGTTTCTGCTCCTGCCACATCTGACTGCCCTAGAATAACCCAGCACTCCCACAACTCTGTTTTCCGTCTGAAGCACTAAAGCTGATAAGTGCTAGAGCCGTGGAAATGCTTCCCTCATGCCCTGGGCACAACTTTAGTCACTGATACACTGATTGCACTTGCTGTCTGCATCTTAACACTTGTAGTTTTGCCTTTTCACTCCTTGCCAGCAGCATTTTTCTGCTGGAAACATTTATTCTGGCTGCTGCACTCCAGTTGCTGTCCAGAGCAACCACTGGTGCTTGAAAATTACTCCTTAACACCTGATATTTCTTATCTCTGCCATTCCTGAGCTGATAGACTGTGTCAACAGTGTGACTCGGCCCTGGGGGCATGGGGGAGGAGGTGGTTGTGGTTGTGATTGTGGCTGTGCTCCACGGGCAGCTTCTTTGCTGGAGCAGGGCAGTAAATCCTTCCTCTCCTCTCACACACTCAGGTTTTAACCAAGAAGAAATTGCAGGACCTGGTGCGTGAGGTGGATCCGAATGAGCAGCTGGATGAAGATGTGGAAGAAGTAGGTTTCAACCCGTGGAAGGGACTGCAGACAGAGTTAATTTGTAATTTGTCACAGATCAGTGGCCCTTTGTCCAAGGAGGGAGCATTGGTTCATGTAACACTTATTTTCCCATGCAGCCTTCAGCCATCCCTGGTTTTCTGCATCCCAGTCCCAAAAAAGACTTTTAAAACAGCAATTGCAGCAAACACCTATGAAATCCACTCCTTTGAGTGGAATTTTGGACACCACAATACAAGATCTAAAGCTATTACAGGGCTCCCAATGGAGACTCTGAAGATGGGGAAGGATCAGGAGGGACCACAAGAGGAGCGACTGAGGGCACTTGGTGTGTTCAGCTGGAGCAGAGGAGATTGAGGGCAGAACTCAGTGGGGGCTGCAGCTCCTCCCAAGAGGCAGCTCCGATCTCTGCTGCCTGTGACAGGGACAGGAGCCAGAGAATGACTGGAGCAGCATCAGGCTGGAGATCAGGGAAGGGTTCTTCCCCCAGAGGGTGCTGGGGACTGATCAGGCTCCCCAGGCAATGCCAGCTCCCCAGGCGGCCAGATTCAAGGAGCATTTGGACAACACTCTCAGGCACAGAATGGGGATTGCTGGGGTGTCCTGTGCAGGGCCAGGAGCTGGCCTGGATGATCCTTGCAGGTCCCTCTCAATTCAGGACAGTCTGTATTTCTAAATACCAGGGCTTGTTTTCATCTTCACACATAATTTCAACTGCTCAGTGCTGACCAGAGTGGTTGTTGCCCTTGTTCCACCATAGATGCTGCTACAGATCGCCGATGACTTCATTGAGAGTGTGGTGACAGCCGCCTGCCAGCTTGCACGGCACCGCAAGTCCAACACTCTGGAAGTCAAAGATGTCCAGTTGCACCTTGGTGAGTGACTCTTCTCTGGTTTTTTCACTTCTACCCCCAGCTCTCAGCTCCTCCTGGAGCCAGGGCATAGCTGTGGTGGAAGCCTGTGAGTAGATAATGCATCCCTGCCCGTGGCAAGGGGTTGGAAGTGGATGAGCGTTAATGTCTCTTCCAACTGAAACCATTCTGTGAATTCCAGAGCGCCAGTGGAACATGTGGATCCCGGGCTTTGGTTCTGAAGAAATCAGGCCCTACAAAAAAGCCTGCACTACAGAAGCTCACAAACAGGTAAGGAGCACTCCCAACACCAGGAATCACATGGAAGGCTGGTATGAGGATGGTGGTCATAGCCTCCTGGCACTGAATTAGTGGTCTCTTCCAAGTCATTCAGACCGGAAAAGACTTTCAGAGCCTCCTGATCCGTTTGTGCAGTGGGTTGAGGTTGCTGTGTCTCCTCAGCTATGTTGACTTTGCCCTAAGAGAAGCAGCAGCTCTTGGTGCTGAGGAGCTTGGGAGGGTTAAAATCAACTAGGAGCTGCACACAGGCACTTCTCGGCTGCCTCTGGCAACTCCATCTCTGTGCAAAGGGAATGAAAACACCCTTAATTTTGCTTTTAAACTGCATTGGACCATTGGTTTTTAAGCCATGGTCAGAGCCTAGAAGGAGCTGCCCTGCAGTGGGTTCATGGGTGATGCTGCAGCTCCCACTGGGCAGAGGGGGGAACCTTGAGATGGGCTTTGATTCCACTGGCCCAGGTTGCCAAGTGGAGCAGCACAGATACTTCCTTCTCCTCTTCAGCCTGGAACCCCATTAAGATTCAAACAGACCTGAAAGACCTGTGTGGAAGCAAGTCAGGCAGCGTCCTGGGAGCACCTGGGATGCCTTGTTTCTGCTGTGGGTGGTTGTGCAGTCACCTGCTCTGAGCTGCTCAGCTTCCTGTGGTTTTCCCTCTCTTGTTGCAGAGAATGGCACTGATCCGCAAAACTACCAAGAAATAGCCCCTGGACAGAGCCGGAGACACCACCAGTGCAGTTTGGGATACCTACTGCTCCACTGAAGCCTCCATGATGTCACCTGTGGGATATTTTTTTAATGCTTTACAGAGAAGCATCTATTTTTTATTAATGGTGCAGCAATATCTTGACTTGATGAGGAGACCTGCCAAAAACATTCTACGCCCTGTTCTCGTTCCTCCTCAGACTGCGACATATCTCAAACAGACTTATATTTGTGACTTGAAAGTGGTTTATTGTACAAGTGATTATCCAAGGGACAGAGCATTTGATCGTGTGTGGGACAGTATTAGAAGCATCTGTAGAGGTTTTTGTTTCCTCCTTCCTGCCCCTACCTGTTCCAGTACTTTGTAATGTCAGTGTTTATATAAATACTTGCGTTTGTTTTACATGAATAAAGAAATTATTCTAAGCTGCTGGCACAGGCTTGTGCTCTTTAGGCAGCATTGTACAGGGTGGCATGGGAAGGTACCTGTCACCTCGGCTCTGTGTGTGGTGCTGTTCTGTGGGAGATCTCCTGAGAGTTTACAGGAAGCAGAATCGTGGAATATCCTGAGCTGGAAAAGATCCCCAAAGATTATTGAGCCCAGCCCCTGGTCTGCCCAGGACACCCCACCAATCCCACCCTATGCCTGAGAGCACTGTCCAGCGCTCTTTGGAGCTGTGGCAGCCTTGGGGCTGTGCCTATTCCCTGGAGAGCCTGGCCATTGCCCGAGCACCCTTGAGGGAAGAGCTGTTTCCTAATACGCAATCTCTCCCTCCCTTGACACAGCTTCAGCTGTTCCCTCAAGTCCTGTCTCTGGTCACAGGGAGCAGAGACTGGAGGTGTCCCTTATGAGGAGCTGCAGATGCTGGTGATCTCCCCTATTTCCTCCAGGGTGAAAAAACCAAGTGCCCTCAGCTGCTCTTCCAGAGCTTTCCTCCCCTCCAGACTCTTCTAGACCACAAGGATTTGGCCAGTCCCTCACTTGCCAGTCGGGATGACCAGGTCAGTCACTTCCCTCCTGACCTCCAACCTATTGCTAGGATATTTGGACTGCTGGGAGGGGGATGTTGTGACAGAGCAGGAAGTCAGAGTCCCCCAGATTCTGTCTGTGCCTGGACATTGAAAAGGCCACATGCCCCTGACTGTTGCTGCTGCTCTGCTCAGACCTCAGGGAAGCTGTGAGGGCTGTTGTGGGTATGCAGGAGTTGACAGCACTGCAAACCCCTGCACGACAGGAAGGCTCCTGCAGCCCTAAGGCAGAGCTGGACTCATCCTCCTTGTCCAGTTCTCTGGAGGCTCCCAATACCTGCAGGGAAACCCAGGGTAGGTGAAGTGATTCCATGACCATCCGAGGCTCACTCCTCATGTCACTGTGGGATGAGGAGCCTGGAGAGCTCCTTTCTGCAGCCTTGTAGAGAGATTTTTTTTTTTTTTTTTAAATTATATTGTATGAAGATTAATCTGAAAGGGAAAGTGGGCATTTCCTTAGAATGGTATGTGGTTATTTTTGCTTTGGACTCAACTAGGCATGTACTCAGCCAGAGTGGTAGATACATCATCTGAGTTCCATGATAAATTTGTCAGTTTTAATTCTATTTGGAAAGACTTAAAGATTTAGGGCTTTATGACTGGGATCTCAGTCAGTACAAGAGAGAATAGGGGAAGGGGTGACATTGACCTCTGCAGGCCTGTGGGGTTCCACCGGGGGACTTCACCCTTCCAACACGCTTCCTTTTTCCCAGGAAAACGCAGGCAGAGGGTGACCAGAGGTATTTAATATGGCCATGCCGCCTCTGCCTGTGCCTGGCTGTTCCATATCCACTTCCCCTCCTGAGCCCAGCATGTCCCTGCCTTGCCAGTGTCCTCAGCTCTAGCATGAGCATCTCTTCCGCTTCTCCTCCTTCTCCAGTGCCTGAGCCTTGGGCAGCACCGGCAGTGGGATGCTGCTCTTCACCCCGTCCCACGCCTCGCTGGCCACCAACCGCCCCGTCTGCAGCGCTTGGTAAATGGCCACTGTCAGCATCTGGAAGGCCTGGACCACATTGGAAGCATCTTTGGCTGACGTCTCCACGTACTGGACACCCAGTGAGGCCGCCAACTTCTCCGCCTCCCTCTGGCCCACCCGGCGCTGCCCAGCCAGGTCACTCTTGTGCCCCACCAGCAGGAAGACCATGCGGAAGGGCTGAATCGTGTCAGTCACCTCCTGGTGCCATCGCCGGATGCTCTCAAAGGACGTGCGGTTGGTGATGTCGAAAAGCAGCATCCCCCCGGCAGAGTTGCGGTAATAGGCGCGAGTCACAGACCTGGGGAGGGGGCACCAAGAGCAGGGGAGTGAGAGTGAGTGGCCCCTGGGCTTTCCTGTGCCACCTCGAGCAGCATGTTCCCTGCCCACAGAGTGACCCTGGCTAGGACCTGCTCCTGCTCCTGCTCCTGCAAGCAGCACCTTGTGTTCAAAGCACCATGAGATCAGCCTATTGCAGTGTCAATGAGAGCTCCAGGGGCAGCTCTGTCCGTGCTCAGCCACCAAAGCTCATCTGTCTCCTGGAGCCACAACCCCCAAGTGCCCCTATGTCTGCAGCCATGTCCCCAGGGCTCCACCATCCCTGCTGTCATGGTCCTGGAACTCTTCTGTCCCTGCTGCCATGTCCCCAGTACTTTCCCATCTCTGCTGCAGAAGTCCTGGAACTTTCCCATTCCTGCAAACCCAGATCTGCCACTCTCCCATCCCCTGCAGCCACATCTCTTAAGTTTTCCTGTCCCCAGGAGCTGCCTGGCTGGTGGCGGCAGCCCCACAGTGAGGGGTGAAGGCTCCTAGCAACTGAGCTGAGGAAGAGGTTTTGCCCAGCACTCAGTGGGCTCCCAGCTGTTTCCCAGCCCCTCTGCAGCTGGTGTGGCAGGGGGGTTCTTGGGGGAGCACTATACCCCCTTTAGAGCTGGAGCAAGGGCTTACAAGGCAGTCCCAGGGGCTCCTTTCCCTTGGCTTTTGACATGGTGGCTCCTCACCCAAAGGGACAAGTGGGAACACACCCACATCAACAAACTCCTTGGGCTTGGAATCACAACACTCCACCCCAAATCTGGAGGGGGACACCCATCTCCACCACCCCTCCCGACACAATGGACCCACCTGAACCTCTCCTGCCCAGCTGTGTCCCAGAACTGCAGCTTCACTTGCAGCCCCGGCTCCAGCTCCACGAATTGGACGTAGAAGTCCACCCCCACCGTCTGGTTGACTGCGTCCAGGAAGACACCCTCGGTGTAGCACCGCAACAGCGAGGATTTCCCCACTGTCGAGTCCCCCAGCATGATTACCCGGAACTGGTACTGCCACCGTGGCTCCATCGGTGCCTCTGCTGGCTGCCAGGACCTGCCACCCCCGCACCAGGAGCGTGTTCAGGCAGGCAGGGAGCTCCTCCACCCAGGAGGCGTTCCCAGTACCGTCGGTGCTGTGTAGCCCCTTTGGAGCCCCTTTGTCCCCTTTATTTTGGCTCCATCCAGCTGGAAGCACTGAGGGGTGCCTGCTCCCATTTTCCTATGGACGGGACACCCTGAAAAGTGTCCCAGACAAGGGGAGCTGTTGCTCCACCAGTGATGCCCCCCAAAGCAGAGGATCCCCCATGCAATGGATTGAGTGCTGTGCCCCTGCCTGCGATGCAGTGCTTGGCACAGCCTTTATTTAGTGTGGAAAAGCCATAGGTTTATTAAAATCAGGTGGGAGACCCAACCCCATAATCACCCAAGGGCTGCAGGTGTTGGGTGTAGAGAGAAGCATCCCCACAATTTGGGATCCCACGTCCCCCTATCCCCATCAGCACTGGCAGCGCTCCCGGGGCTCCCTCCCTGCCAAGGGCTGGCAGCGACTCTGGCTGGGGATGAGCCTGATGCCATCACATCCCTGGTGTGGGGCAAGGATCCCCCGGCCCAGTGCCTGCTGGATACCTCCAGCCAGCGTCTGGAAGGCCAACTCCACGTTAAGGTTGCTGAGGGCTGAGGTCTCCACAAAGGCCATGCCCAGAGTGGTGGCGAGGTGTCCAGCTTCCTCTGCTGACACGGCTCGTTCAGCCACCAGGTCACATTTGTGTCCCACCAGGACAAAGGCAGGCAGCTGGTCCCCCGCAGCCTGGTGATACCACTCAGGAACGTGCTCAAAAGACTCCCGGTTGGTGAGGTCAAACACCAGCAGCACCCCCGCCGCACTCCGATAGAAGGACCTGGTGATGGATCTGTGCATACCCAGCAGGTTTTCAAAGGATATTGGGAAGCTCTAACACTGACAACCCTAGGATGGGGCTTGGGAGATTTTTAGTTGACAGGTCGGACCTCAGGAGTGGAAAAGGGAGACCTCTCTTGGCCATTTACATCACCGTTTTCTGTTCAGCATCCCTCTCCCCAGACTGGGGGGCTCCAGAGGAGACCTTTGGGGTTTTCAGGGACTCTGTGGTACTGTTTATCCCCGCACTAGCCCCAGATGCAGTGGGGATGGGGCAGCACTGGACAGAAATATGGCACCACCAGAGCCAACCTTGGGGTCCCCAAAAGGTTCCCAGGGATGGGGAGGGCCTGGGAGCCCAGCTCCAGCCACAGCACTTTGGTCTTCAGCCCTTCGTGCCCCATTTGAACCTGTCTCACACTCCCAGGTGCTCCTGGCTTCAGCCTGATGCGATCAGGAAAGAAACCACCCAGCCCCAGCCCGCCAGCACTCAGGAACGAGCACCCGGCCCTGCTCCCTTGACTGCTCCCCTGAACAGCTCCAGTATCACTGCAAGCTCAGCACAAGGTGTCACTGGCCCCTAGGTATCACCATCCCAGTGAGCCATTGCTGCCTGTCCCTGCACACCCAGCTGGGGATTTACGAACGCGCCAGGATGGGAGGATGACGCGGTGCGGTGCTGGGGCCCGCACACCCACCTCACCTGAACCGCTCCTGGCCGGCCGTGTCCCAGAGCTGCAGCTTGGCCTTGCCGATGGGTGGCACCAGGATAGTCCGGCTGTAGAACTCGACGCCGACGGTGGGGCTGGGGGTGGCTGCCCCACCAGGACCCCCACCTGGCCCGTCAGTGAAGCAGCGCAGCAGTGAGGACTTGCCCACAGCTGTGTCCCCCAGCACGATGACACGGAACTGGAAGTGTCCCTCGGGGTCAGGACCCCGGGGGGAATCTGTCACTGTCTCCATGGCTGAGCTGACCAGATCCCGACCACTGCGTTCCTGCTGTGCTAGCAGCGACAGGACAGGTCTCCACCCTTGTCCCCACCCCACCGGAGGACAGGGCCGGCTCTGGCCCCGCAGTCACCCGGGCAGACAAACAAACAGTTTGGGAGGGAGCAGCTGCTCGCGCCGTCCTCATCCTTCCCAGTAACACTGAGGAAAATTTAAGTGTTCTTCCCAGGTGTACATCCAAAAAAGGGTTAGGAGCTGCTGCATAGCTCTTTTAACTACTCAAGAAAATCACTGAATTAATTTACTTGCCTTTTTAATTCTGTTTTTAAAACTATTTTTGTCCATTTACCTGTTTCCCAACCACCAAACTCCAAAACACAAACCCTAGCAACAGCCCAGCATTTCAAACTTCAGCAACACAGGTTCAGCTCTAATCACACTGGCATTTAGTCTTCATTTGCTGTCACCAGAATGTTGTTTAGTGTTGCCACATGCCAGCTCCGCATGTCTACCTCTACTAGCAGCCCCTCATGTCTCTGCTGCCTGGCTTTGGTGACAACAGGGACAGTCAGGCAGTGAGTGCAGAGACTCACTGGTGTCCCCCAGAAGCCAAGATCCTGGGAGAAGTGGGATATGCTCCACAGGAAAGGGGCTCTCAAGACCTGCAGGTAGGAGACTTAGAATTGAGTCAGAGGCACCAGCTCAATATTCCAGGACAAAAATTTACCTCGGGCTGAGGGATTTTGCCACAGCCCAGCAATCCAGGGACAGAAATGAGTGGCTCCAACTCAAGAGTCTGTGGCTACCCACAACCCATTTTTCTCCATGGTGAGAAAACAGGCAACCACAGTCACCAAGGCTCCAGCTCTGGGTGTTGGAACATCCCAAGGTTGCAAGGAGCTTCTTTAGCACCCCCATGAAGGCCCAGGTGTTTCTGCATTCTAGGGACCCCTGCCAAGGGCTGTGGGGCATACCCCACTGGCAGGTGCTGCAGCAAGCACAGAAACTCGCTTCTGAGCACTGGTGAACTCCACTGGAAGGGGATGCTCAGCCTCCATGGGTCAGCCTCCATGGGTCAGAGCCAGCCCAGCCTCTTCCTATCCCAATGCAACTCAAACACAGGAGACACCACAAGGATTTGAAATAATTGCATTTATTCAAACTCTTATCACACACACAGAATATTCCAAGTTGGAAGGGACCCACGTGGATCACTGAATCCAGCTCTTAAGTGAATGACCCATACAGGGATCAAACACACCAACTAGGCATTACTGGCTCCCTGCTCTAATCAAGTATTTAATATCCAGACCCCCTCCTGAGAAAACTCCATGGAACAGACTGTTCTTCCATGTGGAGCATCTGAACGGGAGCTTCAGCAACACCTGGAGCCAAACCAGTTCCATCTCCCTCCACTGCAGGTAAGTGGAGCCCAGAAGCGGCTGGTCCCACTTGGTGGAGCTCATAGCTCAGGAAGGAGCCAGGATCTGGCTCTGCAGAGCTCCCACTTCTGGAGGAGAGGACTGGGAAAGAACAGTTTGGAACTGCAGCACCAAGTCCCTCAGGGATGGTTCAGCCTCTGCTTAGACCTGAAAAAAGAGATAAAAAAGAATCCAGCTGAGTGATGAGCAGTCAGGCTCTGCGCTGTGTCAGATTCCATCCACATACCAGAACTCCTGGATGTCCCCTCCCTGCCCTGTGGTTTTGGGTAGCTCATGCCTGGCCTCAGCCCCATATCCGCAGGACTCATCCAACAGTCTCCAGACTTGGGAATCATCATGGACCAGGCTGCACTGCCACTGATCTCACCCACACCCTGCACTGCAGATCACAACTCTTTGCCAATTAAAAGCCTCTGAAACAAGGTTGATCATTCCCACCTGCATAGTCCAGGTGAAAAACTGGCCACTTCCAGCACAGTCAGCTTGAACTGTCCCTTGTCCTCCAGACCCGACTCCAGATCATACAATCCCAGAATGGTTTGGGTTAGAAGGCACCTTAAAAGCTCACCCCATTCCACACCCTGCCATGGGCAGGGATACCGTCCACCAGACCAGGGTGGCCTAAGCCCCATCCAACCTGGCCCTGGATGGTTGCAACCATGGCTTCTCTGGGCAACCAGGGCCTCATCACCCTCACAGCCAAGAATATCCTCCCAGTATGTAGTTTACACTTACTGCCCATCCCAACACCGGAGTTCCCCAGAGGACACTCACATGTTCCACACACTGCAGCTTTCCCACAACTCAGGTCCTATGGGAAGCTGAAGCCCTTGGGACAGGGCTCACAGGTTTTCATCTTTTTCCACAGAGTTATTGCTGAAAAGACAGCAGCCAGAGTTTAGTGCCTGAAGCCAATGGGTCACTGTAAATCTATAGCTCAGATATTCCCGGACAAATTCCAACCCCCCAACCCTCATGGCACATCTGCGCCCTGTGCCCAACGTTTATCCCTTCTCCTGACTAGGAGTTTCCTTCCCAACAAATTCCCAAAATAGTGAGGCTGGTGCAGCCTGTCTTCCTAGTGGCCCCTCTCTGCACAGGACACACCTGCAGAGAGCCCAAGACCAGCATGAATGTTACTCTTCCTCCTTTTTCGACCACAAGATCGGTATTCAGATCTGATGGGAAAGGGATTTGGAGGGATGGGCTGTGGAGATCCAGCAAGGGTACTACCCTCTCACCTGGGTTTATCCATCAGATGGGTGAGCTCTGGAACACCCAGGACCCCTGGAAGACATCACAACATACCCCCAGTATCAGCAGTGGGCTGCAGACTTTTGTGGACATACCTTTGACTCATTCCACCCCGGAACCCCAACCAAGGAACAGCCTAATTCCCAAAAATGTATTGGAGGGGTGAGTGACAGTCACAGGCAGAAGAGGCCCAGCAGTCAAAGACCTTCCCATTGCTCTGGCATGTTGTTGGAGACCTGCAGCTACTGTGTGGACCCACAGGTCTTGGATAAACATGCAAGTAAACACAGAGTTTATCTGGTAAAGTCTGTGATAAGAGTGATTGACTGGCTCTGGTATCTGGGTTGACTCCCAGTTCTGCCTCCAGCGAGCCCCAGAGAGAGGAATTGCCCATATTTCACCCATACATGATCTGGATGGGGCAAGAACTAAGGGAGTTTGCAGGGCCCAGCCCCAAGGACAAGCCCTATGGAGGATGCATAGCCTCGGAACAGCACGTGCTGGCACTGCCCAATAGCAGAGGGGCAGGAAACGCTGCTGGCTCCTACTCTGGTCCAGGGAGGCCACAAAACCAACCAGTTCTCAGCCTCTCAACGGAGGACTCCAGAACCTGGGTCAGCCATCTCACCTGCCCAAAGCTGAGGCCGTCACCAGCCATCCCATGCCCCAGGACCACCTTCTACACCAGGATGCTGCTGGGGAAGAAGAGTGTCTTGAGCTTTAAGTAAATTGCAAGAGAAGTAAGTTAAAACAAACTACAGCATGCCGGGATATAACCCTTCCCCCCCCGTGCATCAATCTGGACCCCAGGGGCAGGGAGGGATTTGGGGCAGCCGCCTACTTCCAGCACCAGTAACACCCCCTTAGCCTATGGCGGGCCATGTACTTTCCCGAAATGTTGCCGGACAGTTACTAGGGCTCCAACTGAGCGGCGACCGTCGAGGAAAATCTCTGCTCTCGGCTCCTTTTTGACTGCATCTACCACAGCACCGACAGACGCAGCTTCGATAGGGCCGGGCGGGTCCGGGGGGCTCTTCCGCCCGCGGCCGTCTGTCCCGGGACAGGGCATTAGCTCAGCCTCGGGGGTCCCTCACTTACCCGGAGCCGGGCCCGGCCTGAGGAGGAGGGCGGGGGCAAGGCCGCGCTGCCCTTCGCAGCCTTCGAAGCGCACCGAAGCGCGGCCGCCGGACGTGATGCTCACAGGGCGCCGATGCGGCGGAGCCGAGGGGCAGGAGAGCCCCAGCGACGAAGGATGGCGGCGGATGGTCCCCAACGGTCGCCGTAAGGCCTCCCCAGCTCGCCGCCATGGCCGAAAGAGGCGGAAACTGCTCCGCGGCCATCTTTTATAGTGCGATAGAGCGGGCTCCGATTGGCTGCTGGTGCCGGGCCCTCGCGCAGAGGCTTCTGGGAGTTGTAGGTCGCGCTGCCTACAGTCCCAGACATCGTTCCTGCCTGTCCCGCTTCCGGCGTCCCATCACCCCATCCCAAAGGATGAACGAGACTCCCGAACAACCTGCTGTAGTGCCAGCTGTTCCTGCTCATGGCAGCGGGTGGAATGAGATGAGTTTTCAGCCCTCTCCCAACCCAAACTATTTCATGATCCCATGATTCACAACTCCCACTAGCACTGGGAGCAGCTGCACAACCCCACGCCACCTAAATGACTCCCCAGTCCGGGTGGGACAAGTACAGTTTCTCTCTCCTTCTCCATGCAAAGTCCACACCAGGAGTTGCTCTTTGAAAAGCTGAAAACAACAGCTGCATTTCCCCTACTCCTTCCTCCCTTTTGGAACGGGGGAGGTGCGGGGGGTGGGGGGAACAACACTCCACCCTCGGAGAATAGAAGAAAAGGATCTTGGAAACAGAAGTCTCTTTGCCAACACAATACCTCTGTAAGGCTCCTGGCTCATGATTCATAAGCTGTGGAAAGGATGTAAAATGGCAGCACCTGTCAATGGGCTGGAAGGGAGTGCTGGAACAGCTGCTGGTGCTGATGCTGAAGGCACAGCCATAGTGGGAAATCAGGTGGAAAAGCCTGAGACTGCTTCCTGTCCAAGTCCTGGAGAAAGGGCAAAAAGGACGGTCATGTTTTAATCTGTTCTGAGCAAATGGACAGATGAAAAATTTCCCAGTGTTCAGTAATGGCCTTTTGAGCTGGTAATTCCCTCCAAACACATCAGATCAGCAAAAAAATAAACCCTCAGCCATTTAAGGTTAAGTCTGGGAGTGAGCCCCAAACTTTGTGTGGCCAAATCCTCCACAAGACAGCCCTTGCCAAAGCTGTCAGGGACAAGGTACAAGCAGCTGCTCCCATTCTCTTCCTTCATGGATCTCACAGCTGCTCCGCCAAGTCACAAGGCAATCCCTGGAGTCTCCTTGGCACAGCCACTGATACAACATGAGCCTAAAAATCATGTCAAATCCTAGGGCAGAGTAAAGCCTGGGAGATTACTGTAGGAAGAAACATCTACCTTCCCCAAAAATTCAAACCTTGGCAAACATTGCTTGGGAAGAGACTCTTCCAAATGCTGAACTGGGAGAATCCCCAAAGAGCAGCAATGAAAAGCACTGGATGCCTAGCAGACCTCAGCCTGCCATGACAAGATGGATGGAGATCCAAGAGGGGCAGAGAAAATCCCACTGCGTGTCCATGGTCAGCGAAGCCCTGATGAAACCTCCTGAGAATCTCTCACCAGCCTCTTCCACAGCACAGGACAGGGAGCACATGCTGGAAGAGGCTGCAGTTCCCACCACCTGACAGATGGGAGCAGACAATGCACAGGGATGTGAAAACTATCAGTAAGGAAAAGCAGGTGTGCATTAGTGATCCAGGTGGTTTGTTGTGCCTATGGCTTCCTGGGACACATCAAGGGGCCAAAGCAAGTCTTGGCCATGGTCAGCTCTCAATCTCTACCAACTGTGTTACCCACCATTGCTTTTTCCCTGGAAATTTTACAGCAGAGGCAGCATGATCTTTGAATGACAGAATCATGCGACATCCTGATTTGGAAAGGACCCACGTGGATCATCAAATCCAACAGAACTGCACAGAACACCCCAAGAATCCCACCATGTGGCAGGGAAAAATGAGTGTGTGCTGAGCAGGATCCCAAACACCTTCTTAAAAAACTGACTGCACTTGGAAAAAACATTTTGACTTGAAATAATTACTAAGGAAGAAAAAAAAAGGAGATATTTTCTGAAAAAATGCTCTAACCAGCAAAAAAAGGAAAGTGAGCTCTGTCAGTGACATTTCCCGAAGCAGCTCTATCAGTTCCTGCTACTGCATTTCAAATTCATACCCCATCCTGCCACTGAATTAGTTTGATGGTTAAGCAAATCCCAAGTTAAATCCAGAAATGGGTGTATCCTTTACAAGATCACTGGGAGCAAGGCTGGAAGGTAAAAATTTCTCTCGGATCTTGTTTAGCAAAAGCTGAAGATTAACAAGCCAGTAAAGAGATACCCAGTACAGGAAGATTAGAGTCAAATATTTATCTCTGTTCCTCAAAAGGGATTTAGAGAAATTCCTAAGGGTGTTGTGTATGTCTCAGTGTGTGGGATATGAACCTGTCTCCAGAAACTGATCCAAGTAACAGGAATTTTCTCTAGTCAGACTCACATGGGAAAAAAAAAAAAAAAATCACTATCAGCCCCTTTCAGCCCTCTTATCGTTTGCTAAAGAAATGCTTCCAGACTCCTCATCCCTTTGGAAGAGGGTCAGGATCACCAATAGGCCACCCCAATGTGTATTGTCAAGCTTTTAATTAAACACAGCCTCAGAGCTCAGCCTTTGGAAATCCCCACTCTGTGCCTTAAAACACCCACGTCCCCCCAGCTCTGCCGAACATTCCCAGTCTGTGTAACTCAAATGGGAGTCAGAGTCCCTACAATTTCACCTAAATTGGATGATCGCATCTTCATCAAATAATACAATAAGAATATTTGAGTTGTTTTTGGAATTGCTATAAACCCTGCCTGCTGAAGGGCAGAGTGCTTCTTGATCTCTGTTGCCGATATGGATGCAATTTTCAGGAATTACATCATCCCAGGGAGCTGTGATATCACCTGCCTTGAACTTCTTGCCTTTAGCACATAGAGATAAAAGCAGAATTTACCTTACTACATGGAGTCCTTGTCTTTCATCCTGTGTAACACTAAATGGTAATTAATATGGGTTTTTCCTGTAGCCATCCAGGAGAAACAAAATCCCACACTCTATTTAACTGGGATTCCAAAAGGCAAACTTTACAAATCCCAGGAGGTGGCTGTTTTGTAGCTCCATCTAAAAGTCTCTCCTGTGCTTCAGACACAGCAATAATGGCCGGGAGCTGAAAATGAACATTAAGATGAGTAAGTGATATTAAAAAAAAAACAAAACAAAACAACAAACAATGCAGAGATTTAACAGCTCCACACAATCTTGGCTGGCATTCTCCCAAATAACCCTAAAAGCCTGGCTCATACTTCCAGGGAATGAGGCCCAGAGCCTCACATCAACCTCTCTCGTGAAACAAAAGCTGGAGCTATTTCAAGCTCTGCAGCACCAGTAAACAGGAGTCAGCAGCTCATCTCTGCTGGCTTCTGCACTGCCAAATTATTCCTCACAAGGGTCTGTCCATGCCCAGCTCTCCCAGGAATTAGGGGTTAGGATGGGTTGGATTAATATTTACAATTTTTCCTTCCACCACGAAACAAAAGCAGAGCACAAAAGGATTTTCCCACAGGGCTGCTGTCTGATCCCTGATAACCTGGTCCTCTCTCCTCTAGAGACAGACTTGTACGGAGGTAGTTTATCCAGGCATTAGGGAATACTCCACAGACAGCAATGCTGGGCAGATGAGAACAGTTGAATAAATTTATATTGATAAGTAAATGTGGCTTCACCCCCTGGAGCAAACTGGGATGGCCACATTGTAAAAGCCAAAATTCATGGGGGTATGAAAAGACAACTCCAAAATAGAAGAAGAGCAGGCACACAGGGCAGCACAGTAACAGAATGACCTAGGAAGTGTTTTAAATGCCCTTCTTTACATCACTTCTGCAATGCCACTCTGCTGAACTTCCCAAGAAGAGGGGGTGTCTTGAGCTGAGCGGCCACATCAGAGGATATAAAGCTCTGCTCTCTGCCACTTCTGCTGCTTCTGAAACTCCTGGCATGCACAAGGAACATTCCTTTCCTTACATTCAGAGCAGCTGAAGGTGAGACAGCAGCACAGTCAGGGGTACAGCACGAGGAAAATTACAGCAGATGAGAACGCAGGAGTCCAGCAGTCCTCTCACTTGTTAGGAATAACCCAACTCCAGTCACATCACCATTCCCCTCACATCCCACTTCCAGTTGAGAAAAAAGACCACAGACTGACAAATAGGTCATAATTATGGACACAAACAAAGGTGTAGTAGAAGTAGCTTTATCAAAGTATGTAAATTTTGTGGCAAATCTCTGTATCAACATGGGCAGGGAGGCAACGAAATGCTCTGCAGTAGCAATTTCAGTTACCAAACTATTCCTTGGATAGACATTTATTACAGGTAGTTTCTCTGTTCCTATTTCTCCAAGAGTTTAAGGCACAAAAGCCTGAAAAAGGGCTTATAACAGGTATATAAGTGCTATTATTTTCACTTTCACCTCTAATGCAACATATCAGCTTAAATATATTGCTTGTCCATCCAACTTATACAACATCCAGGAGAAAACCGCTTTCCAGGTTAACAACCATTTGTTGCACAATATATCAATGCAATTGTTCTGACCTATTTTTGCTGTCAGATCTTCAGTTTCACTCTGACTGGACAGTGGAAGACACTACAAAATCTCAACATCTCAAAGAGACCATCAAGGTGTGTCCACAGTAAAAAACAATAAATGCATGATACACAGAATAATATTTAAATATGGTTGCTGGAAAAAGTGTTTTAAACTGCTGGTTCATGGGGAATTATTTCCTCAAACACAGGTAGAGAAGCAGGCCAGGTGTGCAAGATATCTCCAGGTAAAAGCTTTATAACACTCCTTTCTGTCTTTGCTCTCCAAAGTGCTCTTTGGGTTGATTGCTTAAGAATATCAAACTTGCAAGCTCAAGATCACAGCTTAAGTTAACCACAACATAAGTTTTCATCCCATGCTCAAGTTACAGCAACCTTACCCAGTCACTGGAAAGATTTTGAGACATTTTAGTGGTGTCCAACAATGATCGTTTTTGAAATAACACATTCATGAGCGTTGGGTCAAATGACTTAAGACAGCTGAATGGGCAGCAAAGCAGAAAGATGGGCAGGAACCAAAATGCAAAGGGTAATTTTACTTAAAAGACCAACTTTTTTATTGTACGATGAAGTAGAGTCTTTCTCCTGTGCCATCTTGTTGAAAGTTTATAAATTACAATTCTCAGTAAGTATGAAGAGTTCATTTCAAGACAAAAGGAATAAAACTGTTGCAGTTCTAATATTCACCACGAATAAAGGTTACCGTGATGCTCCTACAATACTTATTCTCTACAGGAAAGGCCACAGTCCTCCTGTACTCCGAGTACCTGACCTGGGTGGGGAAAGGACCACCCCACACAACTGCAGGATCCAGGGGCAGCGTAACAGTCCGGAGCGCACTGGGAGGATGTCTCACAGACACAATGCCTCAGCAACGAGGCTATAACACGGCTGGGATCTCTGATGAGACAGTGTCCAAAGGCTGCCAATGACAGTCCATCAAGGCATCGTAGAGCTCTTCACTCTGTTCCATAAACTGCTTGTTTGCTTCGTGAACATCTAACTGAGGTGTGGGATCTATGCGAGGAAAGACAGACAAGTAGGTCACACATCAAAGGTGTTCAGAAAAAACCCACCCTGTAAACAAGTTGGTATATTAAAACAAACATGGGGGGAGTTTCAATATTTCCAGGGCAGGTGTCAGAGGATAGCGCCAGACTCTGTTCAGTGGTGCCCACTGACAGGACAAGGAGCAACCACCTCAATATGAAGAAGAAGTTATTTTCATGGAGGGTGTCAGAGCACTGGAGCAGCTGCCCAGGGAGGGTGTGAAGTCTCCCTCTCTGGAGACATTCCAAACCTACCTAGATGTGTTCCTGTGTCCCATACTCCAGGTAAGCCTGCATTAGCAGGGAATTGGACTGAATGATCTCCAGAGGTCCTTCCAACCCCAAGTATCTGTGATTCTGTGAGTCACCAAACATTCCCAGCACTTGCCCAGTCACAAACCTGACCAGATCAGTCCTACTCAATCTCTCTGCAATGAGATAAGGAATAACTACATCCAAACATGTCCCTTTTCACAACACTGATTGCCCCACAGGACAGCCAGTGGAGGGAACACCCACCTGCACCTCACAGCCCAGTGCAGCCACCTGCACTGCCAGAAGGGGCTTGCCCTGATGGAAAGGGCAGAAGCAGAGGCAGAGGCACCCATTCCCTTCTGCTCCCTCCACTGTGAGGTCACAAATGATGGATGGACAGATGGATGGGAGCATCCTGTGCTGCTGCAAGCAGTCACCAGAACTCATCTGCCAAAGCCTCCAGCAGCTCAAGCTGGAGCTACAGCTGGAGTCACAGTTAGGAATGAAGGGAGTGTCAGTGGCACCACAGCATCATGGTGAGCATAGCCCTATTTTACATGTGGAAGAAATGTTTGGAAAGCATTTTGGAGCTGGACAACAAGTGTGCAGGTCCAATCCTGCTGCTCTGAATGCACAGTGATGGACTCCCCAAACCCCTGTAGGGTGTAAAGCTCACCTAACAACACCAGCAACTCAAAGCTCAGGTTATCAGAATAGCACAATCACAAAGGTCAGTGAATGACTCTCAATACAAAGCTGAATGAATGGAAAGACTGTAAAACACATCAGGAATAAAATGTTTTTAAACATGCAACTTCCCTGTGAGGGAGGTGAGGCCCTGGCACAGGCTGCCCAGGGAAGCTGTGGTTGCCCCATTTCTTCAAGTGTCCAAGGCCAGGTTGGACAGGCTTGGAGTGAACTGGTGAAGTGGAAGGTGTCCCTGCCCATGGTAGTGGGTGGATAAAGATGGGTTTGGAAGTTCCTTCCCACCCAAACCATTCCAGGATTCTATGTTTGGTTTTAGCTACTTCATGTTGTAACACATTACAGGAGAAGAGATTTAAGGAAAAGGAATGATACAGTGATAATACATGAATTCAGTTTCCTACAAAGGTAGGAATCTTTCATTTAATCAACCAGAAAAAGAAATATCCAGAGATATCCCAATCCTAGTCCTGGTATGTTTGGTTCAGCAAAAGGAAAGCTCTCCTAGAATGCTTTTAAGAGCCATTAACAGCTTCCACACACATCATTACTCATACCTGTGGATCCTGTAGATCTGTTACTATGTAATTTTTATTTTTTTAATTTTTTTTTTTTTAGGAATAGAGTAAGATATAGTGCATAGTGTGTATTGCACTTAAGACAGAAATCTGAAATGGCTGGCATGATATGATAGTTTCTTGCATCAATAAGTGAAAGCTACTTGTACAGGTATCTAAAACCCCAATCTGGTTTAGTGACCCATTTCAAGCAACAACTCCTTGAAATATTTTTTCAGTGTGGTGACTAATATTATTCCCTTTGACTTGTAAACTAAAAGCACAATGAAGTATTCTGGGCTCTAAATGTCAAGATTTTACAGAAAGACAGAACATCTACTTTTTTCTTGGTAGCATATCAGAAAAAAAAAAAACCTAGTAAAAAAGGATAAAAATTTCAGTACTACAGAAGATTAAAATCTCAGTGCTGGGGAAGTTAAACATGTTCAGTCCTCACCAGGTTCAGACTAGGAGCAGCAACAGTAAAACCAGGATGCAACTGTTCTAGGCAATAGTGACCCACACATTTTCTCAGATTTACTCGAAGATAAAGGTATATCATAAATTGAAATTAGGGCCAAATTGAGAAAGTCTATCTCCAAGCAGTGCAGAACATACAGACAACTTCAATACAGAATTTGAGAAATATACCTTCCAATGCATCCTCACCAACTTCTTCATATGTCTGCAAGGAAAAACAAACCCCTTAGGACAGTGGATAATTATCTTTTCTTTTGCAAACATCGCTTGTTGATTAGTACTGTCAGAGACTGACTTTTATACAGGAGTTATTACAACAGAATCCTTCACACATAAGCCTCTGTTCCATTCCTAACACTCCATGGGCAAGATCCTACACTAAACCTCTAACAGAGGCAGTTCTTGAAATTCCATGGTTGAAGTGGGGTGACTGTTCTGATGTGTTCTATCCTTTATAACAAAGTTTATGAAGGATCCCAAACGGACTCTGAGCACTGCCTGTACCAAGAGAACTCTTCTACCATCACAACTGTACTAAGAGACCCTTTGTGTCCTCCAGACATTTTTTTACCTCGGCAATATACTCTCCATAAAGCAACAGGAAACACCAGGGGCTAAACACTAAATAGTAGCTATATTAAGACCTCATTATGAAGAGGTATATACTAAGATCTCTTGGTGTGTTCAGTTTGGAGCAGAGCAGACTGAGGGCAGAGCTCATTAGGGTCTGCAGCTCCTCCCGAGGGACAGCTCCGATCTCTGCTTTCCATGATCTCCATGACCAGGGACAGGACCTGAGGGAACGGCTGGAGCTGTGTCAGGAGAGGGTCAGGCTGGATATCAGGAAAAGATTCTTCCCCTAGAGGGAGCTTGGGCACTGAACAGGCTCCCCAGGGAATGCTCATGGTTGCAAGGCTGCCTCAGCTCCAGGAGCTCCCAGGCACAGGGTGGGATTGTTGGGGTGTCCTGGGCAGGGCCAGGAGCTGGACTCTATTCCTGTGGGTCCCTTCCAGCTCAGGACATTCAGTGATTCTCAGAGCTGAAGATGACATGTTCCCATCCCACCATACCTGCATGGTGCTCTGCGTGTAGCCATACTGGGGGTAGCTGTAGCTGTAACTGCCCGTGTTTTGGTCGTACCCCCACTGAGCGTAGTAGTTGTGATACTGTTGGTAATACTGGTTGTAATTATAGTTGTACATCTGATTGTACTCCATTGGTTTCACACGATTGCTTCAAAAAATAAAACAGGATAAAAATAGCAATAAACCATTTTTTAAAATAGCAATAAAATAGAGCAGAACAAGTATGAAAAAAGTAGTGAAATAGCTTAAGATGCAATGTGGTAAAGAGACAAGGCTTAGTCTAACAAGCAAATTTCTATCTTTAAAATATATTCATTATTTACTGCAGCAATATTTATTATTTGCATACATTTGCATAAAGAAAGAAGTGGTTTAAATTTAATACCCTTTCCTGTACTCATATTCCTCTTCATTAATAAACATTACTTTCATTCTTTATGAGCTAATTGAGTATCACTTCCTGGCTCCGGGAAGAGAAGAGTTCAGGACTATGAGCTTCAGTTTAGAACAATCCTGAACCACAGTCCAGATACTGGAGTCCCTTCTTCCATCTGGTAAAGAGGATGAACTTAAATGATCTGCAGCTTTCTGAGAGAAAATACTGAGTCTTGCTTTACGTGAAGAGTTAAAGACTTCAAGCCTGGCAAAAAACCTTGAGTTTTCTTTTGTAAAATGGAAAAAGCTCTCCCTTCTGCCACTGTCAAAGAGAAACCTAAGCAAGGACTTGTCTCCTTTCTCTCTGAACCAGGTGGTCTTCAATGCACAGACTGGAAAAAGTTAATGAAATAAGAACTACCAGTAATCGAAAAATAAATACTCTGAAAACTGACTAAAATTCCTATTCCTTGCCACTTTAGGAAGTGGCAGCATTCCAAAGAACACCATTCCACCTAACTATCAAGATTTGAAATAATGAGATGACAAATATCGTTTAGAAATGAAAATATGTCACACATAAAGCTATTTTTACTAATGATGAAATTAGTGAGAAGCAGGAAGAAGGAAACATCAATCTTCTCACCATGATGCACCCATTTTTTCTGCTCTTCTCTTCCTTTTCCCCCCCAAGACTTATGAGGTCACTGAAAATCTAAGTATTATTCAAATAGGGAGCAATTACTATGATTCGTATTACCCTAGTGCTACGAGCCCCAAGTCAGACCAGGATCTCATTGTATCAGGTTCTGAACAAACACAGAAAAAAAAGTTAATCCTTGCCCCAAAAGTCTTATATGTAGTAGATATCATAACAGAATTAGCAAGGGAGTTGAACTTTGCTATCCAGACATCATTAGGAAGATTTAAACAACTTCAATATAGTGCAAAGGAACATACATTTTAAATACAATCATATTTAACTACAGTGTGTGCGCATG
Organism: Vidua macroura; assembly: GCF_024509145.1. Taxonomy (NCBI): domain Eukaryota; kingdom Metazoa; phylum Chordata; class Aves; order Passeriformes; family Viduidae; genus Vidua; species Vidua macroura. The sequence goes on along the minus strand of NC_071595.1, from coordinate 7,605,808 downwards.
TGTAGGGATTTAACAATGTATACAATTCAAAACAGTGTAAAATGCTTAGTATTGAGCTAATGTTATAATTTCTTTGAACTCCTGGGCATTCTGATACTCCCCATATTCATCGGTATTCTTTCATTTTGTGATGGAGACATCCAGGACATGTATCCAAAGCACTAAAAGGCATTTAAAACCAGATGTGATTTTTCACATAAATGTCCAGCTGTTCTTCTACTCACGCTTTTGGTATAGCCACACTCAAGCGTACAGGTTTAGAGCCCAACCCCACAGCTCCCTGACACTCGGTCAGTGCTCTCTTCTGTTCCAGTTCATCCGTGAATTTCACAAACCCGTAACCTCTGCAGAGACACAGAAAAACTCACATGAAACCAACCCCAAAGAGCAATGCCACGTTATAAAAATTAGTTACAGTGAAGTTTGATTTGGTTTGGGAAACACAGTGAACAAAATTGTTCATTAGGGTTGTTGTTCCTGCTCTTGGGAGAGATGAAATTATTCTGCCTTCCAGCTGCTTTTCCAGAATGCCTGAAGCCACATGTCCAAGCTCTGGCAGTACTTTCAAGGGCTTGTCAAGGCAAAGTAGCTCTTGTGCCAGTGGATTCTGGGGAACTGGAAGTGAGCTGACACAAGCCATGTTGAAATGCGTGAACTGACACATGGTAAAGCCCCAGATATCTGCTGGGAGGATACTGATATTCTCAAGAGCGCAGCTGGAACAGGGACAGTACATCCAGAACCCCTGGACTCTGCAACAAGCCTTCACTGTGATGTGGCAGAACTGCACGTCAGCCAGACAGAAAATTCCAACTCCCTCCAACCCCAATGGTCCTTTGCGTGGGATTTTGATGCTGTAGTGAGTCAGAAGCAATGCAACAGCATCCAAGAGGGCGGTGCCAGGATCCCATCATGGGATGGGCTGCCTAACGCAGCAGAAAGATCAAAGACTTAGGTGTGGGAGGGTAAGAGGAATCCATCTAAGCAAAGGAAGAAGTTTGGGAGGGAAGGGCTTGTCTACCTGGGGAAAGGAACGAGCCGTAAGCAAGGGTGTAAATTTACAGTGCATTATCTATTCTGTGGGAACTGCTAAGCACCAAGTAATGTGCTATTTTGAAAGCAGCATTACCTACTACTCATGGGAGGTCTCCACTGGCAGGTATTTCAGAGCAGTTCATGCCCCAGAAAATGCAGTACCTTGCACAGCAAGCTCCACACACAACAAGTCCAAATATCTTATTTATATATACAGGTATGTTTCTACATACAAACTAGATTATTAAACACAAGCAAAACTCTACACAGACCCACATTCATTTAACTTGCCCTCTGCCAAAGGATTATGGCAAATTAATCCAGTGCAAGTCAACTTCTAAGTCAGTTTAAGGTGTACACACACAAACCCAACTAAGTTTCTAAGTGCCAAAAGACTCCAGCAGATTTTCAGATGGGACCAGGAGTGTGAAAGAGAAAATGGGAAGACTGGCAGTTCCAAAATAGACACAAATAGAGATGGATGCAGTGTACAGGAATAGATACTGGGTGCTGCAAGGGAGACAGTGATTCTTCCAAGTCTTCCAGACACTGATTCTTCCAACTCTTCCAGACATTTAGCTGTTCCACACCAATGGCTAAACCATTGGTGAGGAAAGAAATAATTTCTTCCTGGCCAGGACCTCCCTACAGACCTTCTGTCCTGCCCTGAAGTTTGGAAAAGCCCCAGCACCTGTACCCTCAGCAGAAAGCAGAGAAGTAGGCACAGCACCACAGCACCACGCTCCAAGCTCCTCTCCTGTCTGGACAAGAGGTGCTGGGAGGAGGCCTTCCTGATCCACTAGCCTTGGCTAGAAGGGCCAGGGCTTCACTGGGCATGTCCACAAGCCCTAAGCTCCTCTCTCACATCACACTGACACCTGCAGATGCCTCAGCTTTGAGCAATTGCACAAGTCCCAACAAAGCCCCTGGCACCAACACTCTGGCACTGCCAGGGGAGACAGCTTTGCTCTTCCCAGAAACAGGACTCTTAAGTCCCTGCTCCTTCCCCACTTCCCAAGCTACCACAGATTCCCTTTCCTTGAGGTCTGCACATATGCACAGTTCCCAAAACCCAGCTAATAGTCCAACCTGCAGCACCAACACCTGTTCTACAGACAGAGACTGAAGCAGGTGCAGCACAACAGGAACTGTGGGGTTTACACTGAGGAGGAGCAGAAGGCACACAGAGCCCAATCGAGCAGTGTCAGTCCCAGGGGAGGTGGCAATGACAGCATGAGAACCCAACAGCCAGAGAGACTGAGTAGCTCTGCAAGAAGTTCAAGATGCACATGAAGAGGAACTTCATGACAGGGGAGGAGTGCAGCTCTGGAACAGGCTGCCCAGATAGATTGAGTTAACACCATCCTGGGAGGTTTTCCAGGCTACACAATTCATGGATGATATGATCTAGTGCTGGCTGCAGTCCTGTTAGGAGCTGGACCAGAGACCTCCAGAGATTCCTTCAAACCAACCTGTCTAAGAGTAAGATATAGCCATAGCCTATATCTTATCCCAACATTCTCACAGGTGTTATATTAGAAAATTGTGCTTCACTGAAGCCATGCTCTGCTTTGAAAACAAGGATGCTCACCAACTGCTCCTTCCTCTGGAAAATACAGCTTAATTTCATGCTATTTAGAAAATGTTTTAATTACATTAAGAAATCCAACTTTTTGATACCTGTTTTTGGCAAGACATTTTCAGGAAAGACAAACAAGGCAGCTATTGAGAACCCGACAGTGAATCACAGCTTTGTGTGCCCTACCCTGTTTGAAAGAAAACCTGCACAGCTCTCACAGAAATGTACATTCAATAGCCTAAAGTTTATAAAGCACAATTCCATCCAAGAGTCCAGGAAGAGAGTGTTTCAAGATTACTTAAGATATTTTTTAGCATTTTAAGAAGTGCAATAACACACAAAGGGCCTCACCTGACAGAGTGACAATACCCATAGTGACTATCAAAACTCAAGCAAACTGCAAATGGCCAAACCCACTATATTTTAAGATTACTAAAATCTAAGCCAAAATAAATTTTCCCCCCTTGCTGCATTCTATCTTCTCTATTGCCACATGTGAAGTAAAAAAAAAAAAAAAAAGTGAATAAAAGACAACTTACTTGGATACTCCTGCCTGGTCCAAAACAACTTTTCCACCTCTACATGATGGATAAACTTTAACAAAAAATTCATATAACATCCCATCATCCACCTCAGGAGTCAGGTCTCCCACAAAAAGGGAATATTCTGGACTAAAGAAATCAAAAGAAAACGTCTTAAATACAATCAAAAAAAAATTTTAAAAAAAGGACAGTTACCATTTAGCCTAAATATTTGAACTCAGAGAAGAGTGATAGTAAAAGACCATTTAATGGAGACGTTAAAGTGCCACCAGTTAAGCTGCTTAATTAAAATTTTGATTGACACTGCTTTTTCAAGTTAATTCAAGCACACAACCAACCAACTTAATACTGCTTTTTATTTAAAGATTATTTCAATGCTTATTACTCAGGATACCTCTGATTTCTAAAATGGTAAGAAAAAATAACTCATTTATAGATATGCTATTTCCAATACATAGATCTCAAATTATAATACACAGATCTTAAATTATCATATATGAATTAGATACTTTGATGCTACAAAGTTTAAATACCTTAAAGGACACTGGATAAATCTGCTGTGCCACACACAGGGCAAAGCACAAAACTGGCAGTCTAAGTTCTCTTCCCTCTACTAAAGACTGGCAGTGATGAACTTTGGGTGTACATATTTTGAATAATTTTTGCAAGGCAATCAATAGAGAGACATTAAGCAGGCAAAATTAATATTTAAATATTGAGCACTTACCTGTTATCAGGCTGTTTTCCATATGTTGCATAATTCAATTTAAATCGCTTCGCCTGAAACAAGGCAAAAATGAATCCACACATTCAAATGTTGTCATGTGAATTCAAGCAATTAGGGAAAAAATACAATAAGCTGATTTAATACAACTTAATGCTGACACATGTTCAATGCCTTCAGACCAGTCAGTTAAGGTAACAAGCACATTTTTATTTAGCATCAGTACAGATATAATAATGAAAATCAAAATGTGAACAGAGGTAGTAATAACAAATGTTAAATTTCTTCCAATTTTAAGGTCTTAAAATGAAATGACAGTACCACTACTGGACTTTTGTGATTTAACACAAACACTAGCATACCAGAATCCAACACACTGGAAAATGGAATCAACCTGAGTCTGGAAGTGTGGCTAAATACTTGGCTCTAGACATTTAGTAAGATTCAAAATTAAAAGGTTCTGAAAGAACTACATTGGACACTGCAGCCCTCTTTAAATTTTGCATCTGAATTTCTTTTTGAAACAAGTTTCCCAGCAGCCCAGATTTGTGCCCTCTGGCACATCTAGAACTCTCTGTCCCCAACCTACCATACTTTTAGCAACTTTTACCCAACTTATATCTCAGTTTAGACCAAGATCTAAGGAGACCAAGATCTTTGAATCAGCTCTTCGAGATCATGGGCTAATCTCAGGATCAGGATTTCAGATCCTAAAATCAGGATTTCTGATCACAATCAGAAATGCCCTAGAGATCACAGTACTTGTTCAGTACAGTGAAGAGCCTAGTGTATTCCTGGACCTTGTATGATGGATTTCCTTCCCTCAAAAACAGGTAAATAATTCTTGGGAAATAGAGCACAGACTTAACTCTAGGCTATAATCCTGTTACTACACAACTTTCTGTGGATCATTTACAAGCTAACATAAAATTCAGATTCCACTTTGAAGCACTTAGATCTCTTTTTTTTTTTTTTTTTTTTTTTTTTTCTTTTTTTTGGATCTCACTCTTCACTGCAATATTCTGGCTTTAAAATCAACAAGACACCTGAGAGTACTTCCACTCAGATGGGAACTGGGAACACCAATGCTTGGAAAAGAGAGACAGCGCCAGCACCATGGCTGTCTGTTATTCCTTTGACTGATTCAGTATTTAAAAATAAATAAAAGCATGAGCCATACTCAAGTTTTCTGTAAACAAAATTCTCTAAATGCAAAGGATGAGCTGGGCAGTTGCTTGCTGAGTGCACTGATCTGGGCTGCTTTGGATTTCTGCCTGACATCTGTAATTCTCTCCATGTGTTGTGCAAATCATCCCTCCACACAGCACTGTGTTTTGAACAAAACTGTGAAGCAAGTGGGTATTCCCAACACCAAACTTCCATTATTATCTTACTCCTTGCAAGAGCTGCTCTCTTTGTCTCTCCAGTGAATATAGAAGGCATCCAGGATGATCAGCTTGCCTTAATCATGAGCAAACACGTGAAACAGATATCTCCAGGCCTCTCATCAACTCCTTTTAACGGGGTACGTCACCCTGTCAGGAACGTTGACTAAATAGCTCAATTTGAACTTCCCAGTCTCCTACTCCGGGTATTAACTACTCTGAAATAGGAACCCATTTACCTTGTATATCACACCATAACTGAGGTGATTCTAGAGCTGCTTTATGAATCAGTCACCCCAGCTAATGCAGCTAACTCCTGTGGGTATAACAGACAGCTGTGTCAGCCGTCTCATTTTAATCTACCACATATTTGAGTCAACATCCTAAAATTAGCCTCTCTGCCTATTCCTCCTCTTCTCCCTAACTACCCAGCTTTTATGTAGAGGAGATGTTAGTTATGCATTGCAATTATTCAATACTCTGTCTTGTTCTCCACTGTAAAGAGCTTTGAGTAACTTCTGTTTGCTAAGGGCCAAGAACAATGCAAGATTAATAGTCATGTTTCTCTTGCCAATCAATGTTACTCAAAAGACCGTGTGAACTTGCAAGTTCATCCTGTACACATGTAACAACACACACTGCTAAATTCTCAGGTTGCCTCATCCCTGAAAGTGTTCAAAGCTTGGTTGGATGGGGCTTGGAGCAATTTGGTCTAGTGGAAGGTGTCCCTACCCGTGGTAGGAGATGAAATATGATAAGCTTTAAGGTCCCTTCCAACCCAAACCACTCTGTGGCTCCATGACTATACAAAAGGAGAGAGGATGGAAGAATTGTGGCAGACTATACTCAGTCTAATTTCTTCCTTGTTCTTCTCAGGTTTCTGATTAGTCCAACTTTGGTAACAGCAGCAATGGTCAGATATAAAAAACATCACACCCCACAACATTTGTACACCTGAATTTTATCTAGACAGTCACAAAGAAATCAGTGGTTTTTCTCAACAATTTTCTGAGCAAGAACATTAACAGTTTTATAGTCATAACTTCAGTTCTAAAGCAAAGAAGAATCCCAGTTTGCTAACTATTGAATTTATCTGTAATCATTAAAAATATACATTCTACACTATCTGTTCCTTCCAAGTTTTGGTTCTAAACTGGCTGATCCCATTTACTCACCGGTGTAGCACCAGGAAGTGGTTTTCCATTGATTTTGTGTAAACATTTCTCTGCAGTAGCTAGATCTGCAAATTCTACAAAGCAATAGCCTGCTGGAATTCTGAACACATAACACAGAAGAGAAGAGACAAAAGTTATAAACTTAAAACACATTTGATGAGGAAAGCTGTATTTTAGATAACTGGTAGGAAATTTGCTATAGTTGCAATACATAGAACAGTTTCTTTTTAAAGAAATATAAATATAAATAAAGAAATAAAGAAATATAAGTATTAGCTACCAAAGAGAAGCTGGATCTCAAGGGATAGCCCCTACTTACCATAAGTCAGGTCAACATAAGCACACAGAAAATGGTTTAGCTTACAGTTTACTTCCTACTTTCACTGACCATCAATTTGCCCGCCCAAGTTTAAACTACTGAAAACTGAAATTACAACGCTTAAAAGAATAATGGATAAGAATGAAACTACTTTATTCTGCATATATCACTCATTTTATTTCAAATGAAGTCAGACTTCCCACTTCTGTTAGCATCACATAGCTGCACTACAGACTAGTGACCAAAGCCTGGGGAGGTGTAATTCCCAGAGAGACAGAATGAGATACATACATCGCTCTGACTGAGTGCTGGAGCACTGCAGGATGAGGACCAAACCTTGTTTGTTGAGGGAAGGCTGAAGAGCCAGCAGTGCCCTCTCCATTGCTCTCATCAATATTCCCATATTGGTGGCAGCAATGGTGAGAAACTCAAAGGGAAAATTCACTCGGATATGGAAGGACCACAGCAATGCTTCAGTCCAAATCCGCTCGGAGAACAAACAGAAACAGTTACCCTGTCAACCTGTTTCGAATGATTTTTACACTCAGTACAAGCTCTCCCATGGTGGCAAAGGCTCTTGAAACAAAGTTTTCATCCATATAGGGCTCCAGCTATAAAAGCAAAAAAAGAAAGAAAGTTAGATCAGAGCATCTACAAAAAAGAGAATATGTGTCAATATCCCTCTAAGCAGTTAAAACATTATTGAGAAGGATTTTACCCTTACACTTCAAAAAGAAGACTCATTTAAGAGGGTCGATGCCACTCAAAACCAGCAGGCATGCATGAACCAGGCTCAACAGTCTGCAAAGTGGAACCCAAGAGACAGCATGAATTTCAGAGAACAGGGAGCTTCACAGAAGGACAAAAGCCACTCAGAAACATACAGCAACAAACTGAGCATTCGCTACAGGGAGCAGGGGAGAAGGTGGCAGGCTCCTTCTCCAGGTGCAAGCGAAGGCTGGGCCAACGTTGTGGATACACAGGTGTGGCACGACCCCAGCTGGCACGTGGCAGGTGACACTACCCCGTGGACCTGCGGTAGGGGTCTGCAGAGCTTTGTCTGCCTCGCACAACCCCGGAGATACCAGGGCAGCACTTGGGGGAAGCCCTGGAATCGCATCCCACAGCAGCTCTACGCTTCATCCTGCCCATGGTAGCACTGACCGTGTTCATGTCACAGAGAAGGACCGCACTGTGCAGGTAAGGGTGCATGTGAACATGCTGGAGAGCAGGTGTCTGCGCGGTGTAAGGGACTGACAAGTAGGAGATGGTGCTGGAATTTGGATCAAATATACTATGAAGAGCCTGGGTGAACAGGGCACCTCTGTGTATAACAGAAACTGGAGGAGGGAACTAGCCAAAATGAAAATGGGGAGCAGTGTGTGCGACAGGTAACATGGAGCTGAAAAATGTATGTATAAAATATATATAGCTCCATGTATTTACCTGTGTAAGACAGGTGGCTCACAGTAACCTACAGCCCTCAAGTATTTGTTTGTCTGTCAGGTTCCAGGTGGCTCCACCACTTGTGTGTGTGACAGATTGTGCAGTATGTGAAAGTAGGTGACCATACTGCACTTGCACGTGTAAAAGGCAGCAGATGCCCTGTGGAGGTGAGTGTGAAGCAGAACTGACTTGTCCCAGGAGCAGAAGCAGCACCACCCTGCACAGACGCGCCACGCAGGGTGATCCTGGCTGTGTGTGTGTACAGGAAAGCTGTATTTGTAAAGACAACCAGTTGCTTGGATATGTCTGTACGGCTCAAAGAGCCATGGCCTGCTTGTGAGAGTAGTGATGAAAAAGAAGATAGGCTTTATGGTAGAGAGGTGACAGAAAACCCTCTGTGTGTGGAAAAGGGAGAACAGACTCCACGGAGTAAAGGCAGTAGAGGACACCTTGATACTGTGGCAAACTGAGTGTGCTGAGTGTGTGTGTGGGAGAGAAGTACCCAGTGGGATTCTCAGGGATGTGCTGGGCTGTGTGTACACACACACGTGAGAGATGAGGAACACTACATGCAAGCAGGACTGTGCTGGTGTGAGCTGCAAGAAAGGGGCTGAAGGAAGATGTGCGTCCAAGAAACAGGTGGTGGGGAAGTTGTGACATGTATACGCATAGTGGAGTGCGCACAGGTGTGTACAAATGTGTGACAGACAGCAAAGACACTATAGGCAGCAGTGGGACCACATGTGTGTGTCACAGTGTACCACACTGGCAGCAATGCAGGCACCACAACACACTGAGCACACACACACATGCAGTGTGGCTGGGTGGCAGGGCACTACAACATGCTGGGGTGAGTACACGTGTGTGAAAGTGTGTGTTCAGCAGTGAGTGTGAAGGACACAAGGGCACAAGAGTGAGGGTGTGTGAAGGGCACACAAGGAACACTGTGGGCTGTGTATCACTGTCAGTGTGCCTACAGTGTACACGGGAGTGGGCAGCAAGACACCCTTGGGTGAAGAAGCACCTGTGAGTGTGCTTCACACGGGTGCTCTTCCTGCCAGGTACACACAGAGGCAGGAATGAGGGACCTAGCAGGAAGTGTAAGTGCTTGCGAACGTGCGTGCACGTAGGACAGTCAAAATCCCTATGAGGGTGTAAGTGCACCCAAAGGTGTGCATATAGGGGGCAGGTTGTGAGGGATAATCTTGGAAAAGTGCATGCAAATGTGCCTCCAAGTGTGAGCACAATTAGCAGCACAACCACAAGTGTGTGTAAATTGCCTTGCACAATGTAAGCATGTAAATGCCTATAGCAGCTGAGCAGGTAAAACAGCAGATAAATCCTCAAAGCATGCAAGTGTACACGCTGTGAGTATGGGAGTAAATGCCTCTTAAGAGTATGGAAGTGTGAGACTTTTTGGTGCCCATGCATGTGTCTGACCACCAGGGACACTGGTGTAAGTGTAGCTGTGACTTGGCTGCAGGCAGGCAATGAGGGTCACTCTGGGGTGTGTGTGTAACTGCTCACAGATGTGCCTGTCAGGCTGGGGTTTACGTCTGAGTGTGTGTGTCAGCCTGTGTGAGCATGTCAGCATGCACAGGAGTGTATGATGTGAATGTCACCTGGGGAGCTTAGGTGTATCTGAATGTGTAAGGGGCCGTGAGGCTGTGTCAGTGTGGGGGTGTCAGGGGTGTGAAGGGGTCAGTCAGTCAGGGAGAGGGTCAGCCGGTGTCAGATGGCAGTCACAGTGACGGTGTCAGAACTGCGAGGACGTCAGTCTGTCGGTTGTTGTGTGGCTGTCAGAGCGAGAGTGTCAGTCAGTCAGAGTAAGGCTGTCAGTTGTTGTAATGGTGTCAGACAGTCGGTGTGACGGTGCCAGAGTGAGGGCATCAACTGGTGTGAGAGTGTCAGCCAGTGCCAGAGTCAATGAGAGGGCGTCAGTCGGTCGGTGGGAGAGCGTCACTGTGCGGGTGCCGGTCAGTGACGGGATCAGACGGTCAGTGCCTCCCGCGCCCCGCCCCGGCCCGGCCGCGTACCGCCGTGGCCCCGCCGCCCCCCGCACACAGCCGCGCGGTCCCGGCCGGACACTCACGTCCCCCATCCACAGGCTGGCGGCCATGCTGCTCCCGCAGGCCCCGCGGCGGGTTCAGCGGGGCCGCGCTGTTCCACCTCCCGGCCCGGCCCGGCCCGGCCCGGCCCGGCCTGGCCCGGCCCCGCCGCCGCCGCCGCCCCTCCTTCCGTCCCACCCCCGGTGCCCCGGTCCCTCGGTCCCTCCCCCGGTCCCTCCCGCCGCCGCCCGGGCCGGCCCCGCCGCCTCCTCCGCGGCCCCGGCGGGCGGAGAGAGCGGCGCCCCTGCCGCCGCAGCGCCCCCTGGCGTCAGGAGGAGCGACAGCCGCGGGAGGGAGCCGGGGGCAGAGGGCGGGGTTTGGGGCAACTTCAGGAGACTTTGGGGCAACTGTAGCTACCTGGAAGGCGACTGGAGTGAGGGGGGGACCGGTCTCTTCTAGAGTGAGAAGGGCAAGCAGTGAGAGGGCAAGAGGAAATGGCCTTAAGCTGAGACAGGAGATTCAGATATCAGGGAAAAAAAATCATAGAATATGCTGTGTTGGGAGGGGCACACCGGGATCATCGAGACCAACACTTAGCCCTGCACAGGACATTCGAACAATCCCATCCTGTGCCTGAGAGCATTGTCCAAACGCTCCTGGAGCTCTGACAGCCTTGCGGTTATGACCACTGCCTGTGGAGCCTGCTCAGTGTCCCAGCACCCTCTGGGAGAAGAACCTTTTTCTGATATCCAACCTAACCCTCCCCTGACAGAGCTTCATGCTGTGACAAGCACTTTGGTCATCTCTTCAAGGCACCACTGCTGTCAGAGCTGGCACAGGGTTTACAAAGTCGAACAGTGTTTGACAATGTTGAAAGGCCAAAGACTTGTGGGGGTTTTTTTCTGGTAGAGAGGTTTGTGAGAGGCCACGATCCCGGCTCCCCTCCACCCAATGGGGTGCATCAGAAGCTTCGAATCCCAGCCAAACTGGGGCTCTGAGCTTAGACCACTGCCTCTTCATACAGATAGGAGATCCATCCTCGGGATCATCAGCCCGGGACGCGGGGTTGGACTGGGTACGGTGTGATCCTCTTCTCTTGTTTACTTCCGCAGGCCTTCGACAGCGAGGATGGCAATTCCTGGAGAAGATGAACCCCCTCATACCGACGGAGCAGAGACGAGTGAGCCTGAGAACTGGTTGGTATTTTCGGCATCCCGAGAGCCGGTTGGAATTTCGGCATCTCCCGTCACGGGTGAGCCCTGTGCCCTGTTACGGAACACCAGGCATGGGCTGAATCCCTGGCTGTGGTTGTGCAGGCGCTGCCGCAGGCCATAAATCCAGCTCCCGGCGACAGGGACACTTCAAAGCCTCCGCGCTATTTTCGCCGCGGTTGTTCGGTCTCCAGGCGAGCCGGGCGGTGCCTCCGCCAGTCGTGTCCCGGGAGAGGGCAGCAAGAGCCCGCCGGTGTCGGGCGGAGGTTTCCCGGTGCTGGCATTGGGTAGCTTCGTGTGACGGAGCCAATTCTGGAACTCCTTCCGAAGCGCTGTGTTAGCGCTCGCTCAAATCTTGCCCCGCAACATCCCTCTTCCATGACTAAGGCCGGAAACCCACCGGGAGGGGAGTGGAGAATTCTTCGTTCTGCTTTTTCCTGTGGACAGAGCAGGGCACGTTTGATCCTTCCTACATTCCTGCAGGAGACAGTGAGAATCCTTCATCCTCATTCTGAGCAGGATCTGCATCTCTCATCATGCTGAAGCACGGCCAGTATCGGCTGGTCTAGAATATCAAGTCTTGGGGGATGCAAGACATGAGATTAACAGTTTATGTGTTTTCTGGCTTCTGAGTCCTTAGAGCACCCTCAGATCATTTTTCTTCAAGTTCCTCCCTAACTAAAATCTAAAATCTAGCATGAAATCAGAAAGGCAGCAAGACCCACAGTTGATAACTCAGTTGAACGAGGACTTTGGGTTGTCAAGTTGCACTTTTTGTGCCTTGGTGTCACTGGCAACCTGGTCTCTTGCAAATTCACCCCCTTTGAAGCCCCTGCTGTGTCTGCCTTTCAGATGACATCTCCCAGAATGGTTTTATGTTCCCAACATGGCAATTTATCCACTGGTTAACTTGGAGCTCCACTCTGCAGAGCCCACAAAGTTGTCACTCATTCTCTGTTATTACTTACAAAAGCCAGTAGTTTTTTGTCATTTGATGAAGTGAGTCCGGTGTCTTTAATAATCCTCTTCTAGCTTTTTCCTTCCAACTGAGTAACACGAAACTTGCTTTTCCTAGGATAATCCATAGACATGGATTTTGGACAATGAAAATGCAGAAGGATGTGATTGTGTTGGACCAGGAGAAGACAAGTTTAAATACAGTTATATCTGAAGTAACTGCTGTTTATGCACTTAAACTTGTGACAGAGTAAAAACAGTGCCAGGAGCATGCTGTTACGTGAAAAAAGTGTTTATTCCCCTTTAAAAATTTATGAACTGGCAAAGAAGCCATGAAAAGAAGATGTGGGTGTTCCTCTGTCCTGAGTGTCAGCAGTTAGCAGCCAATACATACGTGTCCCTTGTTCCCTTTGCTGGGACAGCAGGTATTTCTGGATCTAGGAACTTGGTCCTGAAAATTGCTGACTAAATTCTAACTAGTGTTTACTGGAATCCACTGGGGGGGTGATCCCTGAGCCCACTTTTACCTGGTCTCTGGGAGCTGTAGCCTGTTGGAGGCCCCAGTCCTGGAGGCTTCAGAGCTCTTTCAACTCTTGGTAACTTTGATTGGTGTTAAGGGTCACTCAGTACCTCCTGGGAGGAGGCCCTGACTGCTTTCAACTTTTAAAATTAATGGTTTTGATCTTGAGAATCTGGCCTGGGAGATTTTAATTTGAATTGTCAGAGCTGTTTTGTCTGAGTCCTGGATTTTAGGGCTGAGATCTTAGGTGATGCTAGAGGTCCTTGGAGAGATGGGATCCAGAAGAGAATTTCCCCTTGTACCCTTTTGGATAGAGCTGTGTAGACACAGGCACTAGAGGAGGCTCCTGGTCCTTGTGGCAGAGCTGCAGCTTCTTCAGGAGGTGGCAGATCCCAGTGTTCATAAAATGGAATGAGAAAAAGTAGCATTTGTAGGCAGAACCAGTAATGTTATTTCATAGCCCGTAACGGGAGAGATGTCCCTTTGTCCCTTCTTTTTCCCAAGCAATGTTACCTCCAGCACACCCTGCTTGTGCCTTACCTGTGCAGGTGTTGAGGACCAAACCCCCCAAGACACAGGGTGGTCACAGACACCAGAGCTGTGCTCCAGAGGAGTCCTGTGGCACTGGCAGCCTCCTTAAATGATCCTGTCCAAGTCCACCTTAAACATGCCCTCCCTCCCTGCAGTTTTCCTTCGGGATAATTAAGCATTCAGTAAGTTAAGAAGTGGAAAAACCTGAGGAAGCATCTGTTTCACAGGTGGGTGCAGCTGTTTCCTCCCAGGACTTGTTCTACTTGCAGTTCTGTGCAAGCCCGTGCCTTGGCACAAATGCTCCTGGCCGTGATGGTGACTCACACTTCTAGCTAAACATCCAAAGTTGTCTCAGGGGATCACTTGCTGACACCTCATTCTTGTATGGATGTCCTTGGAAGTGCTGAGTTTCTCACTGTTCACCTATTCTAAAACAAGGATCCCATGTTTTGATAAATAGGGTTTGGTGTCTTTCCCCTGGGTGCTCTGGCCTATAACTGCAGAACTGAGGTTTGCATCCTGCCAAGATCAGGCTTCAGAGTGGCATTTATTTTTTCCTAGAAGAGAGCATGTGCTTTTGCTGACCAGCTGTGTCAGAGCACCATCTCTTTCTGAACTTATGATGTTAAGATTGTTTATATATATATATATATATATATTTACAAGGACATCAGCAGCCACCTCACCCATCCCAAGTGTCACACCCCTTGATAAACTTCAATGTCACAATAAATCCTCAAATACAATAGTTCCTCCTGGAACTAATATAACTGTGGATTTCACAAGTCAACTCTGCAACCATGGACAAAATATGCCCCCTGCCTGACATCCCTTATGTTGTGGGCACAGCAGTGTGGTCTTGGGGCTGTGTATCTGGCAAGCTAGGCAGAGGGAATCCAGCTCTGCTGGAGCCAGCAGGTGTTTCCCTGCAGTCAGCAGTTCATTGCAGGGCTGTGCTGGAGTGAGGAGGGGGTTGTTTTCCTGCCCTTTCCATCCATAGGGAAGGGAAACCTTTGCACCCAGGTTGGAGTTAGACAAGGTGAAGCACTGAGCCTTTTCTGAACTCTGGTGCTGCATTTCTGTGACACTTATTTTTGACAATTTACAGCCACTACTGTGGTGCCACAGCTGATGCACTTGGACAACAGAGCCAGCAATCTCAGAAGGCTGTTCAGGAGCCCCAGCTCTTCTCCACTTATTAAAGGGAGCCTAGAAAGATTAGGCTACAAATGGAGATGCCTTAATTAATTTTCTATCAATTAGACAGCATGAATCTGACCTTAAATATCTTTCTAGACACACTGAGTTAGTGCTAACTTGAACTCAAACTCAGGTCTGGAAGAGCCCTTCTCAGCTGTTAATTCTCTGGGAACCATGTTGAGCCCAAAAAAATATCCAGGGCTGTTTATCTGTCTTGCCCCAAGACACAGAGACCAGCAGAACTCCTTCCCAGCCTTGCAGCAAACACAGACCCTTGAGAGACATTGGTGGGTTTTATTCTGTTACAAGTAATAAACCACAGATGGAGAAACCACCAGTGGCACTTGAGTCCCATAGCCCTGTACCAGCAGGAGAGAAGTGAAAGGGCCTAGCCCAACTTTAAAATTGCATTGCATCCTCAGACTGGATCAAAAAGCAGGGAAAGAACTCCTCCACGGCCCTGGATCTGGCACTTGTGACCAGACTGAGTGTGGGAGCAGGATGCATCAAGCAGGCAGCAGTGGCTGGGTAATGACCAAGGAAATATAACCCCTGTGTTTCTGACCATTGAGTTGGATGGATCTCGCCATCTCTGCTGGGCCAAGTTTGTGTTTGGTGTCATCAGGTTAAAAGAGTTTTATATCATCAGGTCAAAGGAGTCCCAAATGGGAATGAGAGCCTGTCATCCACTCCAGAGGTAACTTTTGCCAGAACTGACCAGCTGTGAGAACACAAACCTGCTGCAAGGCTCCAGAGGCCACCAGTGTGTTATGGGGGTGACCAAGCAGCTTTGGGACAGGAGAGTTCTGAAGTCACAGAGGACTGGGTGAGCACAATTCTCTGTACCACACTGCTTGTAACAGCTTATATTTTGGCTTCTGCAGACAGAGGGACATGGGGAGAGATCCTGCTGAGCCAAAAAACTGTGTGTGCGCTTGCCTTCATCTTATTCTTTGGCCTGACATGATTTTTAGCAATTATTTAAATATCTGCTTTTCAAATAACTATAAATCCAGAGAAGCTGTTGGTTGGGCATGGTGACTGAGCCCAGAAGAATGTAACAACATGTATTAAACACCCACTATTCTTTGCTTGGGGAAGATTTTAAGCAGGGATGCCATCTTTATCCCTTCACTTGAGGCAGCTCAGGCAAAAGGAAGAAATAAAAATTGGTGCTAACTTGGGTGTTTCCTGCCTTTGATCATTCTGAGTCACTCAACCATCATGTTCTTCTTTTACCTCTTGGCATGTCCAGCGGGGTTAGCAGCTCAGTTCTACCATGAGGGGTAGTTTTGGTTGTCCCAGTGCCCTATGAAATCTTGGACAATGGGTGGAGCGAGCTCCCAAAATCAAGGGATTTCCAGCTGATACTTCTTCACATCCTGCTTCTATAATCCAAGAGGTGGCTTGAAGGATGAATAGGATGGAACTTGGTGTGTTTTACTGTGGTAGTCTGTTATTTTACAGTTTGTCCTTCTGTAGGAGGGTTTTACATATTCCTTGTTATAAGTTTGTAATGGTTCATTCCATGTACCCCATTTGCCTTCCCTAATGGTTCGGTCCTGAGTTGTTTGCCCCAAGATTTTCCTGCCAAGTGTCTGTCAGTCTCCTTGTGCCTCCTTTGTTCCCTTCTGGAATATTCCCTGTCCTTCATCCCCTCCTCGAAGCAAGATTGGGGCGCAGGGATTGCTCCTTTCCCTTGCTGGCTTCTATTGGATAGCCTCACCCTGCACTGCTCCCCTAATGCCTTCCTACTGGTAAAAGGTTGTGTCCTCCCCTTATTCCCACCTCTCCTTAAAAGCTGGTTTTTGCCCTCAGTTATTGTCACTTGTCCCTGAATCCTCTGGGGAATAAAACTTCCTTGGAACTCAAACAAGCGATCCCTCTCTCTTCCTTTGCCTCGGTTTCTCGCGCTGTGCTGCTGCTGTGTCACCCACGCCACCGCCGCGTGCGGCAGGAGCTGCGAGCCCTGCGCACAGCGCCAGCCGCGGAGCTCAGCAGGGATCGGAGTGCGGCCCCTCTCGTGACTGCACACCGGGCTCGGGGAGTGAGCTGGATGGGGAACATCTTCCCTGTAACCGCAGAGTGCAGTTACATTTTACTGCCCTGGGATGGTGGAAGCATTCAGGTGGATGATCATGATGATGAGAAGCTTGGAAAGGAGGGTTTATAATCAAATTATTCTTTACATTTGTTGTAGGCTGAAAACTTAATCAGCCGTCATAATGCTGGCTTAGTCTGAATATTCCCCACGGAACTCCTGACAAGTGAGTGATGTTGGGATTTTGGCTGAACAGCTCATCCGAGGTCACACAGCAGGTTTATGTTAAAACAGAATTTGGAAGATCACAGTTCGAGGTGCAGCTGCTGCTTCTTATTGAATCACAGAATCATGGAATGGTTTGTGCTCATCCAGTGCCACTTCCTGCCATGGGCAGGGACACCTTCCACCATCCCAGTGTGCTCCAAGCCCCGTCCAACCTGGTCTTGGACACTTCCAGGGATAGAGCAACCATAGCTTCTCTGGGCAACCTGTGCCAAGGCCCCACCAGCCTCACAGGGAAGGATTTCTTCCTAATATCTAATCTAAACCTGTCCTCTTACAGCTTAAAGCTATTCCTCCTTGTCCTATCGATGCACAAAGGAGGATATCTTATTCTAGCAGAAGGAGGAATGGATTGAGCAACACATTACATACTGTCCTTTTAAAAAGCCATAAATATGCTATCTTCCCATCTTCAGAGGCCCTGGAGGGGTCAGAATTCAGCTTTATATTTATATAAAGGGGTTTATATTCTTGCTGTGTGAGAAAATGAGAGCAGAAGTTTGCAGCACTTTATCCCTGTCTTATTTACAGGCAGATTTACAGGGAGAATGTCCTGGGAAATGTGAGCAGCTAATTTTAGGTGACAAATAGTTCAGGCCCTCCAAAAGGAGAAGGAATGTATCTGCAGCCAGACTGCCTGGAGCTCTGAACTGCCTGAGGACAGTGGATGTTTATGGCATCTCCAGAACCTGAAATCTTTTGTGTGCAGACATAATCGTCTGGTGTGCCACGAGCAGAGGTGGCTGTCACGGACGTGATTGTGAAATCCCCCATCTCATGGAAGAGGAGAAGAAGGTGCATCTGGGGTGGTTTGCACGGTGCTAATGCTCTCCAGCCCCAAACCCAAGGGGATTTCCAAATGCTAATTAATTAAGAATCCGAGCTTTCTGTTTCCAGTAGTGGACACACAGGGAGTGTGGAGGCTGATCTGGTGTTGCACAGGAACCTGAAAGGACAGGGATGAATTGCAGGGCTTGATTCCCAGCTAAACTGCCCTACCTTGGAGGCAGGAAGGAAGGAGGCTGAATTTAAATAACCCCCTACATACTCCCTGTGTTTTTTTCCATCTTCTTTTCCATCTTCTTGTTTCCCAGCACTCAGCTGGGAGGGGGACATGCTGGGGCTGCACTGCACAGTGCCTGGGCTTCCGGCCCGGCTTTGTAGTGGCTCAAAGAAGGCACCATCCCTTGCACCACTTCTCCCCGGGAAAGCTTCCTGACCCTAAGGAACGGCTCCATCTTTCTCAAGTCACTCCATATGTCCAGAGGCTCCTGTCCAATACCCAACTGCTCTGTCCCACCCTGGCCAGCGAGGACTAAGAGTGCCCTCTGCTGCACTCCTTCCGTGGCAGCGCTCTGCTTTCTCTTCGGGAATAAACAAAACGACCCTTTAACGCAAAACCCAACTCTTTCATGCTCGAAAGTTCTGCCGTTCTGGCTGTGCACAAGCCTGGTGCTGTATTTCAGCAGCAAACAGAAAGGATGATGACTCGAAATAAAGATGTGTGTGATCCTGCATCAATTCCAAAGCACTTTGGGGAACTGCTGTCCTTTATGAAAAACTTTCATCCAGGAGCTTTTCATTGCCTTGTAAAATACGCAGCTCCTCATGCAGGAGCTCTAATTATGAAACTTTCATTCCCCGGAGCTGACAGGTGATGCACAGCCAGACGTGATACCTGACAGCACCGAACTACCCATCCCTCCCTCCTGCTCAGACTCTGAACACCACAAATCTCTGTTTAATCACTCCTCAGCTCTTGCAGCCGAAAAGGAACGGTTGTAGGTAGGGAAAGGGGGTCTGCGTCAGGGAAAGCTGTGCCAAGCTTCATATTCGGAGGTAGAAAGAGGAAAAATTAAAAAAATAATTATCCTGCTTTTACTGGGGTTTGATTTACCCACCTGGAAAGTAACCAAGCTGCAGGCAGCGCTGGCAGCCCCGTAACCGCCGGAGCCGCAGGAATTCACTCGTGTTCCCTGGAATTTGGGCGTTTTTTGTTGCACCCTTTGGGGCTCCGTTCCAGCCCGTCACTCAGCGCGGGGCCCGCCCCTTGCAGAGGGTATTTAGGGAGAAGATGATGTACCGCTTGCTCCAAAGAGGTGGGAAGCTCCGAAGGAGCGGGAGGGAGTGGCCGGCAGCCTGGATCCCTGCCCTTCGCAGTACCCGGGATGCCTGGCAACTTGGGGACAGTGACCCGGACCCTGTTCCTGCTCCTCCTCGCCCCTGGCTGGGTACGTACGGCCCTGCAGCAGCTCTGCCTGGGCACTGCAGCTTCTTGCTTCGATGCATGCGAGGGCTTTGGGTTGAGAGACTCTTCCCGGCTGCCACCTGCTCCCGAGTTTCCGAGGGAAGCTGGGCTGGGGGCAGAGTGATGTAAATGTCCTGGGTAACTTGGACAATGGGTTGTTCAGCCCCTCCGCCCCCGGGGGCTGCCCCGTGTAACGTGTGTCATCCACGGGTCTCAGAGCTCCTGGCACACGGGAATGGGTTTTGTTTCCTCCTGCTCCTGGAAGCCAGAAATTCGCCCTGGTCTAGAAGCGGGAGAAGAGAGCAGAGAGAGAGGGGAAGTCAGTGAGTTTGTCATTACAAAGAGAAACAGTCTCATATCCCAGTTCCTTACTATCACCATCCTTCCCCAGCTGTCACTGAGTCCACCCAAAAGCAGTGATCCCGAGGGGAAAATTAGACTGCATCATCTCCAGGGCAGGATTTGCGCCTGTTTTCCTGTTAATACAAGTTCTTGAGAGAGCAGCTGATTCCTCTTAGGACATTTGAGTGCTGTTCTCATTTCAGCAGTATCAGGAACGTCACTGCCATCGTTAAATTGCTGTAAGTGCTTTTTGGCTCAGTGGAACTGGGTTCACAGAGCCCCTTGCAGGGCTTGTTGTGGTGAAAGAGGCAATCAGCTCCTGGTTGGTGAGGTCTGTCGGGTTGTTCCTGGCAGTTAACTTAGTGTGTGCCAGCCCCTTTCCTGCCAAGAATGTGAACTGAGCTGCAGTCTAAGGGAAACTGCTGCCATTTAGGGTGGGCATCTTGATTCTTACTCTGGCTCAGCTGTGGCAGCAACTTGTGGCTCATATAAACAATAACAAGCAATCCCACCACTGTGACCCTTGATTACCACTCTGAGACAGGTGATTTCCTCTAAACCTCAATGCCAAATGCCTCAGAAATGTGACTTTTGACTTTCTTTGAGCATTAGGTTGAATTCAGTGACCTTTGAGGTCTTTTCCAACCTTAATGATTCTGTGATGCTTTGTGCATTAAGACAGGAAATGAGAGCTGTTACTCCTGAATATTTCTCCTGTGTTGCTCAGAGGTGAGAGTAGCTCCAGAATTAGTGCGAGTTGTGTTTAGGCTCATCCTGGGCAGGTGTCTGTATCCCCGTGCTCTGTCTGTGAAGGGGGTCACTGGCTCTTGTCTCTCCAAAGGAGCTGTTGTACAATGTGCTGCAGCAGCTGTAGGAAGGCGTCTTTTGAGCCTGAGATGGAGAGAGAGCAGGGGTTATCCAAAGTACTTGGAGTTTGAAGGATGAATAGCTGTGTTTTGGCTGCTTAGTTTTTGGAGCACTAAAAGAACCAGCTGAGTGTTTATTATATCACCTCTACCTTGCAGCATTAACCCCTGGCTCCCAAAGCTCTTTGCAATCACCCAGCTCAGCTCAAAATTCACCTTTTCCTGCCCTCTGAGTGCAGTCATGAGCCCAAGAACATTTTAAAAATCCTCTTTGTTTTGGCTCCCTTAGCTGGTTCCCTGGGCTCCTGTGGACATTGCTCAGGAATGAGAAATCCAGAAGTGCCATGGACCTGCTGCAGTGGTGGGAGCTCATGTTGCACCACTTGTGCCCTCCTAAGGGTGCAGGGGAAGAGGTTTTATGTAAATATGAAGCAGGAAGAACATTCTCAATTTTTCTTGCCTGCAGGTAACTGGGTTTGGTTCTGGCAGTTTGGGAGGGAGCTTGTTCTGGCTTGTCAGCTGAGCAGACAGCTCTGGGGAGCCAGAGGTAGAGAACACAATGGAGTGGAACAGAGCAGGGGAATCCTCTGGTCTGAGTGTTGGCACTTCTGGCGTGGCTTGGCCATCACTCAGGGGTCCTGGGAGTCCCACAGCTTCACACACAGTGTTTGTGATGGATGCAAGAGCTGTCGGAAAAGCCAGGAGCAGGGAGAGCCAACATTCCAGGCTTTAGAACCTTCTTAGATCCATGGCCTTGATCTCTGAGTTGAATCCCTCTGGACCCAGGTCAGTGTCAGGTTATTGGGAAGAGCTGGGCTTTGTGTTACCTTTAGGTGTGCAACAAAGCCCTGAATTCCAATCCTGGCAGCTCTTGGGAACAGTTTGTGGAGTTCTTTGGGGCAGTTTTAAGGCAGTTATTTGGGCAGAAGAACCAGAAGCAGCCCTTGGAAAGAATGCAGGGTGAACCAATATAATCCACTATTCAGCCTCTCTGAAAGAAAATTTTGTAATGGAGGGCTCAAGGAAGTTGGTTGAACATTGACTTTTTCCCAGCTATTCCCCACTGGAGAGCCTCCCTGGCCAGGCAGTTTTTCAATGCTCTGGCTGTTTGGGTGTGTATGAGCCAAACTCCATTCCAGCTCATTCCCTCCTCTACCAGGCCTAGGAGAGCAGCAGGAATTATAAATAGCTTGGGCTGACTTTGCTCAGCAATAAAACCAGCAAACAGGAGCCCCAACACCTCCTGAGCAATGGAAGGAGACACATCTGAGCCGACTGGGAGCATCTGGGAGTATTTAGAAGGGTCCTGAAAATCATGATGAATTGGGCTTTTGAGCTGATGGCTGGGGGAGCTGAGGTACAGCATAGGTGGGTGCATGGTCACCAGCTGGTCTCTGATACAACAGAGATCTGAATCCAGATGTTCTCCTGCTGAAAAGCAGCTGTGATACAATGAGGAAGTAAAGCTGCTGTGAACAGAAGGTAAAACCAGGTGGGCTGGTTTATGTGGGTGAGTTATTAAGGAAATAACTAGTGCCAGCCATGATTAATGAGGGTGTGAAAGAAAAAAACACAGAATTGTAAAATCATGGAATAGTTTGGGTTGGAAGGGATCTTGAAGATCATCCACTTCCATCCACCTGTCATGGGCAGGGGCATCTTCCACTAGACCAGGTTGCTCCAAGCCCTCTCTAGCCTGGTCTTGGACATTTCCAGGGGTGAGACGACTCAGCTGGGTTTAAAGCTGTTGCATTCTCTTATCCCCAAAGAGCTTGGTTTGGTTTGCATTTCAGCAGGAGAGCTATTTTGGGACTGTTTCTTTCTATGGCCTGTGGCTGACACTGCATTGGAAAATGCTTGTTATTATTTTTTTATTAAGTGCATGGATTACACCTTGATATAGATCCCATGTTAGGAATGCTTTGTTTCTTGTGTGATCTCATGCACCCCCCCACAACTCATCTAGGACTGAATAACACATTCCTTGGCAGCTCCAGCAGCTGGAGCTGGAAAAAAGTAGGGAAGATTTCTGTATTTTTAGTTCTTTTAATGCACTTCAGGAGTTGGGAATTGATTCCTGGGACAAGCCAGGTTCTGGTGAGTGGCTCCAGGGCTGGGAACAGCTGGGCTGCAGGCTGGAGAGGCTTGTTTCCAAAATACTTAGTGCTAGGAGTTATCCAGGAGAATTATGCTGATTCCTGCTGAAGAGGGAGACTTTGGAAGGATTCACCACTTGGGACTACCTGAGGGAATGGCTGGAGCTGTTTCAGGAGTAGTTTAGATGGATATTAGGAAAAGGTTCTTCTCCCAGAGGGTGCTGGCACTGCTCAGGCTCCCCAGGGAATGGTCATGTCCCCAGAGCTCCAGCAGCATTTGGACAACGCTCTCAGGCACAGGGTGGGATTGTTGGGGTGTCTGTGCAGGGACAGGGGTGGTACTCCATGATCCTTGTGGGTCCCTCCCGACTTGGACATTCCATGATTTTGAGGGAATATTTAGCCCAATCCCAGTCCCACAAGTGCTGTGTTGGTGACACAGCTGTACAAAGAAGCTGGCACATTCTGACCCCACACGAACTGAAGTCAGAGCAACAGTCCAAACAGCTGGAAGTTTTCCTACTCTGGTTGGTGACAGACACAATATCCAAGGAAGCTATTTCACAAGTGAGGGCTGGATGGAATCTGACAAGTGCAAACAGAGCCATAACAAGATACATTTTTTGACCTGTTCCAGGTGTGTGTCCCCCTCCCTGCTGCCCTCAAGGCTGTTACCAGCTCAGCTGCTGCTCTCCTGGGGTGACAGCAGAGCTGTGAGGAGTCTGCCCCATTGGATGCTTCCCTCTCCACCCCGCTCATAGCAGTGCGGGATCCCGGAGTGTTTTGGTGGCATCCTCCATGTGCCAGGGTTGTGTCAGCTCTGGGTGTGAGCTGAGCTGTGTCAAGAATAGTGGAGTGGTGCATGGAATGGGGCAAGGGGGAATTTGGATGGGCAGGATCTGAACAGCAAACCAGGCTGGAGCTGGCACTGTTGTTTCTGAGGAGGTTTCAGAGGATCTCTAGAGGCCACATGTTCTGTGCTCTGTTCACAGTCAGGGTGTTGCATCTTGCCCAAATCTGGGCACAGCCAGAGCTGAGCTGGTGCTCCTGCTCTGAGCTGATGCAGAACAGGGATGGCACACACTCAGTGACTGGGATGCTGGACCCATCTGGGTTTTCCAGAGCAGGTAATCCTGCTTCAGCTGTAGCCTGGTCTCTGTTTGGTGTCTGAAGTGTCATGAAGCCAAGGGTGGGTTTCAAGGGCTGTCCAGTGAAATGCTGCCAAAGGGGGGCATCAGGGCACTCACAAGGTCCCCAGGAAGGCTGGCTATGCTGCGTTCCTTGGAAAATGGAAAGGAGAGGGCGCATGTAATAAGGAAGAAAGTGTGAGATGCAGGGGACAAAATGAAACTTGCGAGCTTCTGGGTTGGTTTTCAGCATCCCCACAGTCCCACTGCCTGGCTTTGGGCAAGCCCTGTTGCTGTGCACATTGTTTTTTCAGCTTCCACTGTGTCTGATGGTGGTGCAGAGACTTTGATGGTTGTCCTGTGTAGAAGCTGGCATTCCTTGCTGTTAGTGATTACTACTTTATTGCTTCCAGGGAGGGTGAGCTGTGCAGGGGACTCTGAGCTATCGCTTGTCCCGTTTGGTTTCGATCTGCTTCCAAGAGGCATCTTTTTTTTTTTTTACTCTTGAGCTCCAGATGAAGTAGGGATGAGGAAAACATGAGTCCTGTGAGTCCTTGGGAGCTGCAGACACCCCTCTGCAGCAGGGCTGTTCCCCCTCTCTTCTGTGGTATCTGTGCTTTCAGCAGAGCCGTGTTTTTCCTCTCCCTGTCCAGTGCCTTGCAATAGACTCATTCTTTCCATGGCTTTTTGCCTTCCAGGTAGAACCACAGGCCTGCACGTTCCCATGCCAGTGTCCCTCCCAGCCTCTGCAGTGCCCTGCGGGTACCAGCCATGTGTGGGATGCCTGTGGCTGCTGCAAGGTGTGTGCCCAGCAGCTGGGTGAGCTCTGCTCCTTGCACAGGCCCTGTGACCATCACAAGGGACTCTACTGTGACTTCTCCAAAATCCACAGAGGCAGTGGGATCTGCTTAGGTGAGAGCTGCGGGTTCTGTCCTTGTGTGGCTTTTCTGTGGTGCCTCCCCAGAATACCCATTAGAATTTCCTTGGAGCTTCATCCAGTGTCATGCTGGGAGATCAGTGCCAGCCCCGGGAAGAGCAGATCCCCTGGCACACACACAGCTGGCTTCTCACAGCTCCAGTGGGGCATGAATGGGGCTGTGGGACTCTCCTGTGTCCTGTGACATCCTCAGGGGACATCCTCTACCCTTTGGGCAAATATCAGCAGTCTGAGCTCTTACTGAAAGTACTTTTCCTTGAAATATCCTACCCCAAATCCCTCTGCCTTGTGCCATGCGTGGGTGTTCTGCACTTGGCTGCTCCTATGCAAGAGGCAAAATGTATTTCTGGCCATAGCATGTGGGAGGAGCTGAACATCTCCTTCACCATATTGTGTCTGAGTGGAACATGAGAATTCCTGAGCCAGGTAATGCAAATGCAGAAACTGCTTTATCTCCTGACACCCCTTTTCATCTAGAAAAGAAAAAAAAAAATTTAATGTATTTTTTAGTAGTTCCTTCTGAAACAAGCAGAAATTATTTTGGTCTAGAGGAAAATAAGTGTTTCTGCAACCTCCTGGTCTTTGTTTAAAAACAAGACTCCTCTGCCCCATCTCTGAGAGGAGCTGACATTTTTTTCTTAAATTTCAAAATAATCAGGAAGACCTAAGAGTTGGCAGTTTGGTGTGAGTACTTAGGGAAATGTTTGGCCACAGCACTGGATGTCTCTGGAAATGATCCAGCACCAACCTGACACAGAATCATAGTATCATGGAATGGTTTATCTTGGAAAGGATCTTAAAGCTCTTCTTGAGCCACCCCCTGCCATGGGTGGGGACACCTTCCACTATCCCAGTTTGCTCAGTCTCATCCAGCCTGGCCTTAGACACTTCCAGGAATGGGGCAGCCACAACTTCTCTGGGCACCCTGTGCCAGGGCCTCAACAGCCTCACAGGGAAGAATTTCTTAATATCCCATTTATCCCTAGCCCTTGTCTAAATGAGTCTAACTTGTTGGTGTTTGCTCCTTCAAGAAGTTTTTACAAGTTGCTTCATTTTCATTCCCCAATTTTGGGGATTTTTGGAAGGCATGTGAGCTCCTGGTACTTTCCGCAGACATTGAGACACCTGAGAGCTGAGGATTGAAGCTTAATAAGGCAAACACAGGTGTGATGCCATCCAGCAGATGTGAGCTGCATGCTGCCTCATTCCAAATGGGAATGCGGTGTCTGTTTGTGGAGGGAAGGTAGCAAAACCACAGGAACAATTTCCTCAGGAGTGTGGGAGTCACCATTTCAAAATCCCTCCGTGAAGCCTTGAAATCCTTCTAATAAAGGTGCTTTGTATTCAGCAGACATCCAGGCTTGATCCAAACATTTGAAGTGATTCTGCTGTAGAGGAAATCAGAATTGCAGACACAATCGTCCTTCCTGATTTTAAATGAGAAATTAGTCTTTTCACAGCAAAAACTGTAGTGACCAGGGGCCAGGATTTATTTCTAAAATGGGCTGAGGATTTGGGCCATAACACCCTTGGGTGACGTTTTTTTATGACGTCCACATGGATCTGTTGGAAGATGGGGGATTTTGGAGGCAGTGAAGGAAGCTGGAGGAGTGAATCAGAGGAAAGGAAAGATCAATGTTTTGACTTAAATTTATCCAAATAAGCAGATGTGCTGGAAGGAGAAAAGGAGCTGAGGTATCATTGGAAAAGTATCATGCTCAAGTATCATGGGAAAAGTGTCTCAGTTGAGACCAGTCTGTAGGCTGTACTGGGAGAGATGGGAAGGGAACCATCAGAGGGAAACTTATTTTATATTTGTGTAATATTAGCACATTCCACATATTTCAGAGGAATCCTTTCCTTCCTGCGGAGACCTCAGAGTATCAGAAAGGTAGAGAGGATCCTGTAGTAACTCTAAAGTAGGGGTCCTACGGGTGATAAGGGGCGCAGGGAGCTGGTAGAGCTTTATGGAGCAGCTCTTTCAGCAGTGCCGTATCCCGAGGAAAAGGGCAAAAGCCTTGGCTGGACTTGGTGTTTGGGCGTGGTTGGTGCCAGGCAGAGCCAGGGAATAAAGAGCTGGATCACTTAACAGGTGCTGTCTTTTCGGAGCCTTAATGCGATCAGGCCAGTGGGAAAGGGAGATCATGGAGGGTAATGAAGGGCACAACAGAGCGATTGAGTTTGGAAAACACAGTCAACCCCTGGAGCGGGCTGCTGTTCTTTGGGAAGGGAGGGAGGAGAGGGAACAGCATGATCCACTCACTGGGATGGGAGAGAGTGTTTAAAAATAAGTATGAATGGTTGTATAGAGGGATGGTGGATGGATGGCTTCCACTTTGATGGAAAAAGTGAGGATTTTGAAGTGTCAAAGTTGGAGCACAGGAGTATTTTTATCCCAGTGACATTGTAAAGATGAGATTCAGGTCTTGCACCAGAAGGACAGAAGGATTTGTGTCCCTTCAAGGGATAGAGATGGGATGGAAAGAGATTCTTACTCCTTGTTTGATTCAAATGCTTTCTGTCTGAAACAGTGTCCCCCGGGCGAGCAGGACTTAGGGAAAAACAGATCAGGTTCCCTGGGAAGCCTCCCCAAGCAGTCAAAAATCCTTCCTTTTGGTAACTTCCCCATAGAGGTTTGCATGGATTTTTTTTTTTTTTTTTAAGGTTCAGGATTGCAGAAAACAGCAGCTGCTGAAAACTGTCCAAAATCAAGATTTCTGTTCTGTGAAAACTCTGAGATTTCAACATTGAATTTCAAGCTGAGAGAAAAAAAAATACATTAAAGATACATATATATAAAAGTATTTTTTAAAAAAACAACCTCAAAACTTTCCCTTTCCATTCTATCCAAATATTTCATCTTGATCTTTATAGTATCAAAATAATTAATGAGTAAAATGCTTCCCTCTATGGATACTATCCCATGAGTATTTTGGTTGAGCATAAAGGAAATCTTTCATATCAAATGGTTCAGTTGGTTCTTCTTGAAAACATTATTGATCTTAATCAGGTAAGAGATTTCTGCTGGAAAGCTTCACTGGGAAAGTTCTGGCTAATGCACTCGTAAGAACTTGGGAACATTGTCGTGCTTGCAGAGTAAAGGTTGCTGCTCTATGTCAGATATTGTTGAGTTTCCTTTTTTTTTGCCCATTTAAGTTTTATTGGGAAGGAGGCAGAGATTGGTAGGAGGTCTGGAGATGAGAGATCCAGAGATCAGAAGGGTGAGAACTGGAAAGAAATTGGGGCTGGAAGGAGGAGGAAGAGATTTGTACATCACAGAGGGGCCAAAAAGGTCACCATCCCAAAGTATCCTTTTCATTTGTAGGTACCATTTGCATGGGGGAACCAGCCATTCTTAGAAGAGTGTTGCCTGTTGGTATCCCAGGAGTACTGAGGAGCAAGGCCATGCTCACATGCCATATCAGGAATATGTCTTGCACAGCACCACTGACCGGTCACTTTGAGGTGGTTGGGAAGAACTCTGACAGGCTCTTTACAGGCACCAAACACAAAATCATACTTAGTAGCTCAACCAAATGGAAAAGAATTTTTTTTAGAGAATTTTGGGAGGACCAGCACTTCGGAAAAATCAGTGTCAGAAATAGCCTTGGGTCCAGGGAGGCAAATAGGATATATTCAGCACTGGTATGGCAGAGCAGAGGAGGATGGGCTCTGTCCCTCCTCAGGAGCTCTGTGTCCCCAAGACAGGGCTTCTGCCTTCCGCTTACTCCTCCTTCTCCTCCTCTTCCTCCCCCAGCTCATGCGGGTGCAACATGTGACCTGCTGGGCAAGATCTACCTCAACGGGGAGAGCTTCCAGCCCACATGCAAACTGCAGTGCATCTGCATGGCCGGGGCCATCGGCTGCACCCCGCTCTGCTCCGATGACCTGCGCCTGCCGTCCCCAGAGTGCCCCAACCCCCGGAGGGTGAAGTTCCACAACAAGTGCTGCGAGGAGTGGGTGTGTGAGGAGGGCAGCGAGGATAACCGCTTTGGAACAGCCATGGCAGGTCAGTGGGGCACGTGGGATGGGGCTGGGAGCTGTTTGCTGGGGAAGAGGGGTGGATTTGGGGCACTGACTGGTTTGGGGCTGGTGGTGGCTTTGTGCATCATCATGATGGGGGTGAATACCAAGTGTTGTGTTCCAGAGCTAAACACCAGCCCACCCAGGTGCTCTATCACTCCTCTTCCCAGCTGGACAAGGGGGAGAAAATAAATGGAAAGTGACTTGCAGGTTGAGATAAGGTAGTTTACTAAAGCAAAAGGGAAAGTTTGCATGTGCACAAGCAGAGAGAAAAAACATAGATTTATTCTTTACTTCTTGTCATCAAGTGGTGCCCAGCCACTTCCTGGGAAGCAGGGCTTCAGCACATGGAGCAGTTGCACCAGAAGGCAAATATTGTGAATAGCAAATTCCCCCTCCCCTCTCTTCCTCCTCCTTTCCTTAGCTTTTATATCTGAGCTGACAGGACACGGTCTGGAATATCCCTGTGGTAAATTTGGGTCAGCTGTCTTGGCTGTGTCCACTCCCAGGATCTTGCCCACTCCCAGCCCCTTCATCAGGGGAGAATGTTGGAGAGACATTGGTGATGCTGTGCCAACCCTGCCCAGCAGTAGCCAAAAACACTGGTGTGTTACCAACACCTTTCCAACTCCCACTGCAGAGCACAGCACTGGAACGGCTGCTCAACTCCAGCTCAGCCAGACCCAATACAAAGTGAAACCTCAGTGATGCTATGGGAAATCTCCTGTGTCCTGAAGTGTCACAGCAGACCTGTCTGGAGCTGGGCTATGTAGGAAATGGCCCCTGCTCACATGCATCCCCTTTCTGCTGAGAGACCAAGCATCTCATGGGATGGGCCAGACCTTTGCTAATGTTCCTGAAGTGTTAAACTGAGTTGGGAGCAGCCATGGAGCTGCCACTCTTTGTCCAAAGCCCTGAGCCTTGCCTTGTGTCTCTTCCTCATGGCTCAGTTTTCAGGGAGGATCCAGCTCATAAGCCGGAGCTGAACATCCTGCAGGAGAACTGCTTGGTGCAGACCACAGAGTGGAGCACGTGCTCCCGGAGCTGTGGAATGGGCATCTCCACCCGTGTGACCAACAACAACCCCCAGTGCCGCCTGGAGAAGGAGACCCGGCTCTGCATGGTCCGGCCCTGCGACTTCTCCACGGAGAAAACCAAGGTACGGTGAGGTACAGTGCTGGAAGGGAGGGGACATGGCACCCCAAATGCTGGGGACAGCCTTGGGAATGATCCTGGCTCAAAGGGTTTGCTCTGTGCTTCCACTTCCTCTGTCCAATGTGTCCCATAGCCCAGTGATGGGGTCAGAGCACAGGCCTCAGTGCATCTTTCCTGTCATGTCCATGGTAATCCATCTGCTCTCTCCCTAGAAGGGAAAGAAGTGTGTGCAGACCCCAAAGCAGCGGCAGAGCCTCCACTTTGAGTTTTCAGGATGCACCAGCAGCCGCTCCTACCGGCCCCGGTTCTGCGGCAGCTGCTCAGACGGGCGCTGCTGCACCCCGTTCCTGACCAGCACCATGGATGTGGAGTTCCACTGCCCTGAGGGGGACTTCTTCCAGAGGAAGATGATGTTCATCAAGATGTGCTCCTGCCACTATGACTGCCCCCGAGACAATGACATCTTCCTGGCCACATATCACCGTTGGATGATCGGAGACCATGTCAAGATTGAACAGCAGTAGCCCTGTCTTGCTGGATCTGAGGCGTGCAGGAGGGCTCTGCAATGCTGTTGTGGCTGTGTCCTGGCCAACGCAGCCTCTTCCCCTTCTGTGAGGGGCTGTGCTTTCCACAGCAGCACCATTCACACCAGTGGTCCCTGTGGTTTTCCCAATGAGCCAAGGGAGGAGCCTCTGACCTCCACCCACAGTGGTGCAAAGGTCAGTGAAGAAACCAGAAACAAGCTTGAGCTGCAAACTTGATTCGTATTCCTGCTGGCCGGAAGGGAGAGTGGATCAAAGTCATGTGGTCCTGCCTGTCTCCAGCCCAGAGCACAATTCCTGATTCAGATCCCGAGAATTCTTCCAGCATGAACTGGGGGTGGACCAGGCTCTGTCCCCTGAAGGTGCTGCTCTGGGCAGCTTTTAGTGCCTTGACGAGCATTTCATAGAACCATGGAGTGGTTTGGGTTGAAAGGCACTTTAAAGCTCATCTAGTTTGAACCCCCTCTCATGGACAGGGACACTTTCCACTAGCCCTGGCTGCCCCAAGCCCCATCCAACCTGGCCTTAGACACTTCCAGGATTGGGGATGGAGCAGCCACAGCTTCTCTGGGCAACCTGTGCCAGGGCCTCACCAGCCTCACAGGAAGGAACTTCTTCCTAATCTTGTCAGAAATGGCTCTGAGCTTGTGGGTCCAGTCCCTCTCCCACCCCACACATGCACAGTGAGGCTGCAGCTGTTTCAGCTCTGCAGTCTTTGCTCTGGATGTTTGTAAGTAGGAGGAGCACTGTTCAGCTCCAGTCTCCCTGGAGAGTTTAAGGTACTGGCAAGAGAAATTCTCCTATTTGTATATGGAGCAGATCCCATCTGGAGTTTCTGGGGCAGTGCCATGGGGAGCTGTTGGCACTGGTGTCTCCAGCAGTGGAATTTCCTCCTGGCCACAGACCTGGCAGAGAGGACCCCATTGCCAGTCCATAGTGCCAGGAAAGGCCACCAGCAGCCAGTGCCAGTGGTATGTCCCACAGCACGTTGGCAGCTTTGTGGGACTGCTAAGGTCTTTTCAAGTGTGGAAAAATCTTCTGAGTTTTAGCAGAAACATCCAGGTACAGGACCTGATGCTGGTTTTTAAGTCATCCTTGCCTATCACCATTGGAAATCATGAAGCATTTCTGTTCCAGCCAGGCAGGAGCAGCAGCCCCAAGGCTTCACCTCACTGTATCTTCCTGCGCCAAATTAGAGCCTGATGCCAAGGAACATTCCCAGCTGTCCCCAACTGCTGCCCTGAATTTCCAGACTGCTGACACACCAGCTCAGGGCCCATATTCCATCCCAGCTTCTGTTCTTTCTCTCAGCCTGCAGCAGCTCGTGAGTCTTCACCCTCCTGTCATCAATTTGAACTGTAAATAATTTATCTGATGATGTTTCTGTTCTTAAGGCCTTTGTGCAATCCTGAGATCCTGTTGGCACAGCCCTGCTCAGGCTTTTAACCCCTCTCTGAGCTTCTCTCCTGCCATTCATACAGTTGCTGAGTCTCAAACCACCCTGAGGTTGCACTTTACTCAATGCTAATAAATATCTCTATTTTTTAGATCTCTGAACTCATCCCTTTGTGTGAGGCTCCTGCCTGGTTCCCCTGCTGATCTTTCCCCAGTGCTGGGACCCTCTGGAGAGTTGATGGCTGGGTGCTGGAGGGGAGGGGGTGACAGGGGTTTCTTTTCATGTTCCCAAATAGCAGCAGGATTGATCTTAGTGTTTCACAGACACCTCTGCGGCCCACAAAACACAGCTCCTCCCTCCACGGCTTGGAGGGGGGGACAAGCAGAGCCCTCCTCTGCCTGCAGAAGGACCCACAAGTCCTTAATACCAGATTAAAAATAACCCCGGGAGCAGATGTGAGCAGAAGTCGGTGATAACAGGGCCAGAATGCAAGGGGCTTTGCAGTGGCTTAACAGCTTATGGATTCATCCCCCTCTCATCACATTAGCGGGGACTCCCCCCTCTCTCACTCTGCAGGGCCTAGAGGTTCTTCCTGCCCCCAAACCTTCATCCTCACCGGGGAAGGCTTAGGGCTTCCCGGGAGGGGCGGATGGGGGGGAACAAACACCCTGCCACGCTGGAGCTGCGTGGCGTTGAGGTTCTGAGCTCAGGGCAGGATCCGGCCCGCGCCCCTCTGGCGGCTGCAGAGGCCCCGGGAGAGGCAGCGGGGGACGCGCAGTGACGGTCCTCGCAGCGCCCCCAGGGCGGTGACCACCGGGTGCCAGCAGGAACCCCCCCATGGGGACACCCCGTCCCCAGGGCAGGGTACAGGGGAGTGCGGGGCCCCTGCGGTGCTGGGGGGACTCGGCTGCGGAGCGTGACCCCGGGTAGCACCCGCTGGGCGCTCCAGCCCAGTCCCGGCACCCAGCGCCACCGCAAGGCCACCACCGCAAGGCCACCACCGCCAAGCCAGCGGAGACGGCAGCGAGGCCCTCGGTGCCGGGGCCGAGTTCCATCCTGCCGCCGCCTCCAGCCCCGTCCTCGCGGGGGCCCCATTCCGCCTTATCTCCGCAGCCGCCGCCTGCGCGGCACCGATAACCCGGGCGTGGCCCCGGGGATGGGGTCGGATGTGGGGGCAGCCTCAGTGACCCTGACGCCCTTACCGGCTCCGGCCGCGCCGCCGCCTCCCGCGGTGGGCCCAGGACGGGGACACCGCCGGCTCCTCCAGCCCATAGCAAGGACGGGGTTTTCCCTAAGAAAGCTTCGGAAAATAGTGAAAATAACCAAAAAGGTCTGCAAAAGCCCTGATTCTGCCGGTTTGGGTGGGCTTTGGGCCTCTGCCTTGGCGCGGGGGCACCTTCTCCTTATTTGGGCCTATGACGTCACGGGAGCGCTGGGAGGAATCGCCTGGCCCCGCCCCCCCGCCCGGCACCTGCGGGCCCCGCCCACTGCAGCGGCGCGCGCCGGCCCCGCCCCCTCCGCGCTGTGACGGGCGGGGGCGACAGCCGGTGGGCGTGGCCAAGGGGGCTGGTGCGGTGACGTAAAGGGGCGGGGGCGGGGCCGGCGGTGCAGGTGGAGACAGCGCGGAGCGGAGTGGCGGCCCCGGTGAGCGGGGGCAGGTGAAGTTCCTCGTGTCGGGCCTGTTTGGGGCGAGAGGGCTTTTGAGGGGAGGGTGAGGGCTGTAGGGGTCAAGCAGGTTGCGGGGGTGCTGTGGGGGTCCTGGGGTGCTTTGGGGGGTACAGGGGTCAGGTAGGTTCTGGAGGATTTGGGGCTCCCTAGAGGGACCCATAGTGGGTCAGTCTGGTCATGGGCTGCAGGGTTGTAGGAAGAGCTGTGGTGCTGTGGGGGCGCATGGGGGCTCAGGCTGGTAATAGAGTGGAGGGGTTGCCAGGGGACATGGGATGCTATGAAGCAGGGGATCTCTGGTGGGGTCAGGCTGGATGTGGGGTGATCTGGGGCTGTGGGAACCAGGGGCACCCGTAGAGGTCGAGCTGCATGTGAGGTGGTTTAGGGTGCTCAAGGGTTTGGGGGGTGGGGGTGGGGATGTCAGTCTAGGTGTGGGGGACCCACGGTGACTGAGGTGTGAAGCAGGGGGTTATGGAGAAATGGGGGATGTTCGGGGGCTGGGGGAGACTAGGGAAGCACCTGCAGCGCTGTCAGGAAGCCTATGGGGCAGAAGGGAAGTGAGGTGCTCTGGAGTGGGGAGATCCCTAGTAGGGTCAGGCTGGGTGTGCGGGGAATGGGGTGCACTAGGGCTGTCCTAGAGACTCTAAGTTGGGGCTGCAGGGGAGGATGTGGGGTGGAGGGCCACCCACAGTGGGTTCATACTCAGGAGGTGGATGGGGCCCTGCCTCACGGGGAGTGGCCAGCCCTGGGACTCGGATGTTTCCCCCCATACTGTTGTTTCCTCTGATGCAGTGGAGGGGAAAGGGCAGGTGCAGCCTCGGGGAGTG
This sequence comes from Vidua macroura, assembly GCF_024509145.1. Classification (NCBI taxonomy): domain Eukaryota; kingdom Metazoa; phylum Chordata; class Aves; order Passeriformes; family Viduidae; genus Vidua; species Vidua macroura. Next base: position 7,571,586 of record NC_071595.1, on the reverse strand, counting down.
GGGTCCCCCCTGCACCCCACAGTCACGGCGGCAGCACTGGTGTCCGTTCCTGGGAGGTGGCAGCTCCTGCTTTGGCATTTGGGTCCGGCTCTGGTTCTTGGAGCATTCGGTGTTGCTGGGGCTGTGCCAGAGATGCAGCAGCTCAGCCTGTGGCTTCGGGGCGATCTCTTCCCGAGACACCGTCTGTGCCCGCCGGTTCGGTTCCCAAAGCCAGCGGCGGTGGCCGAGCTGCGGGGCGGCGGGGGCTGCTCCTGCCGTCGATCCCTGTCCCGGCGCCGGTCGGGGCCGCGCTGAACCCTCCCATCGACCTCCCCACACCCGGGGGGGGTCGATGTCTTCACGTCCCTCCTCGACGGGGACACTTTACGCAACCACAGGCGTGTGCGGCGTGCCCGGCGGTTCCTGCAATCTCTTCCTCTCCTGAATTTCGCCCTCCTGCAGTCGTGGTGGGGCGAGAGGCTGGTGAACCTGCTCTGGTGGACCTGCTCGTTAGTCCGTGCCGTTGGCTGTGCCGGCGGCGGGTCCGAGCGGCTGGTGGGATGGCAGGGGACAGCGGGGGACAGTGACTATCTTTAGGGTTGTGTTGCAATGAAGGGGTGTGCCTTGGCTCGGCACTGCCGGCAGCCGCCTCCTCGCCCGAGGATTGACTTACGCCGAGGCTCCCGCATGAGGGAAATCAACACTTGCTCTGCGGTCTGTGTGAGCAGGAGGGGCTGTGATGGGGCTGTGAGGCTGAGCCAGGGGTCGGACAGTATGGGGGCTGGTGTCAGTCACACACGCCCTGCATGAGGTCAGGCTGTGTGAGGTGTGCAGGGCCGAGGTTTGGGGTGCACTGTCAGCCCTCGGCATTGTCATGTGTCACACATGCTCTGCCACTGCCTGGCAGTGGGAACAGCTGAGCTGGAGCAAACAGCCAGCATGGGAAAGGTTGATGGTGCAGGGAATCTCTTCTGCCTCCTGGGAGAGAAGTTGCCCTGGAGCATGGGAGCAAGTTGGGTTCTTGCAAGGTGCATCCCAGAATGTTCCCATCCCTGTGCTCCCTTCCTGAGGCTTAGTGGAAGCATCTCCTACAGATGCACCTGTAGGAGAGAGCCAGTCTCAGGTCTCTTTTGAGTCCTGGTTCTGCCAGAGTAACCTGGTTAGTCCATGGGAGTAACTTGCACCAGAGTTGGCACTGAGGCTCCATGTTTGGCTTAATCCTTCCTCTGAGCCATTGCCCTGCTCATGGCCACTGTGCCTGTGGTGGTGCAGCTGCACCATGCCTGTCTCTGAGAGGAGGCAGCTGAAACTTGCGGAACAATTTGCATCCCCCCACGAGTACAGTTCCTCTCCCAGTTCCGGGGCCTGTGAAGACGTGGGTCTCCTCCAGCTCACGGTGCTGGCAGCCCCTCAGTTTCTCTGACAAAGTGGGGCTCATGCTGCTTCTGTCTGTGGTGATGGTAACGGTGAATCAGCAGAAGCAAAAAGTTGATCTGTGCATCAAACTGCTTCCCATGGTTGTGCTCAACATCTTCTGTAGACGTGGGCCACTCCTGTCCCTTCACTTCGCTTTTCCTTGTGCATAGGAGCAACTTCAGGCCTTTCCGAGAGGGCTTGAAACCTGCTGAGCAGTGAAAGTGCCTTCTCATCTGCAGCGGTGCTGCTGGGATGGATGAGGCTCCCTCTTCCTGACGCGCAGCCTGGCAGCTGCTGGAATTGCCTGCAGCCGCATCGCTCCGCACCGCGTGTTCCCCCTGGCTGGCATGGTCCTTTCAGAGCCAATGACGGGGAAGGGATTTCTCAGAGAAAAGGCAAACATCAGCTGTTTTCCGAGGAGGGCATTTTGGACTTATGTCACTGATTTAATATATAGCAAGGTTTTTCTGAGCTCCCTCCCCACCTATTCCCTGGAGGGGAAGGCAGGTTGCAGGTGGTCCCTGTCCCAGAGGGCAGGAATTGTCCTGTCTCTGCTAAGCAGTGTTTCACCTTTGTGTTCACAGCTGCAGGAAGAGGCTTGAGGCTGTGGTAGCTGGAAGTTTAGGGTCATAATTGCCTCTTGGCCACGCTGGATGCTGTGTTTGGAGGTGTGATTTGGGAAGGGGGCGGACTTGCCCATCATTAGCCCGGACGTGTCTCTTACTGAACTGCCCAGGAAGCAGGGGGATGTCTTGGTTGTCCTTTTTATGAGTTTTGCCTCGTGCAGTGATTTGTGAGCTCTGAGCTGGGATTCCTCAGGAGGGGCTGCAGTTGGTTGTCCCTATTTAGCCTGGGACCAGCACCCGGGGGACGAGCAGTCTCACGCAGCAGTTATCGCAATGAGGCCATGACGGTTCGGGTCCCTCATACCGTGATATTGGGAGTTTGTCATGCCATCCCCTTCTGAGCTGGTGGGAACAGCCAGGGTGGGCTGGCTGGGGCTCTGGGGTCTGGCCAAAGCAGCCACCACGGCTGCCCATCTCTCCCCACTAGAGGCTGCTGATGACCAGAGCATTTTCCATCCCTGCTCTGAGAAAGCACTGGGGTCTGGAATTTGCAGGGCTGAGCATCCCGGCCTGAGCTTTTCCTGCTGATTCACCTTGGAGACAGCAGTGCGCTTTCTTTGGCAATGGCTGGGTTCAGGGGACACATCTGCTCCCCTGCCAGGCTCACAATAGATCTCCCTACTTCATTAAGTCTTAATTAGGTAAATGCACCAGCACCATGTGCGAGGCCATTGCCAAGGGACATGGATCATGCGTGGAGCTGTGTACCCGGGATGCCGGCTACCGTCCTGCCTGCCTCAGGGTTTTTTCCAGCTGGGTGCTGAATGTGGAATGAGTTCAGGCTCTTGTATTGTTTTCCCAGAGGATGTGTGCACAGCGATAAGAGCTTCAGCCCTCTGGCATGGCTCAATTGTCAGAAAAGCCAAGGATTAGTTAAGCCATGGAAAGGATCCTTCACCTCTGGCCACAACCATGGTAAAGCCACCCTGTAGACACAAAGGAGACTCTTAGTCCAAGCCACCAAACACCTGGGCAGGTTGGGCTGGAAAACCGAGACCCTGGAAAGATGGTTAATCATGGTTAAAACAATGAGGTGTAAAATGAAAGGCAGTGGCTGCTGCTGTGGAACTGCCTGGGAAGGAATCTGTGGAGTTGCACAAGCCCCAGTGTCCTTGTTGGTGCAGGCAGTGCTGGGTGGGCAGTGTGGTGCCAGCTGGCTCTGGCACAGGGCACGGCTTCCCCGACAATGGCAGAGCAGCGCTTTACATAATCTGCGACTTGCCAAACAAGCTTGAAGGTCTGGAAAATCCTCCTGCTATTGTTCATGCTCAAAGTTTGCTAAATTTCCTGTTTTGATCTGCAGGGCTGGATTTTGTTTTGGGACCACAGTGGGGGAAAATGCTATTTGCACAGAGGGAAGAAAAGGGTATTTGTGGTGTTTAATCCATTCTCTGTAGATGAAACTATTTTTGTGATTCACAAGAGGTTCTGAGCAGCTGCTCACAGCTTTGTAGGGCTGCAGGACTCTCTGTCTATCCAATTAGTATGGTTTGTGTCTAGTCCCTTCCTGATGCCCCCCCCGAGAAAAGCCTGAACCACCAGATGAGGATGGGGCGCCATGGGCAGGGCTCACACAACCACCATCTGGGCTCCCGGCTCGGAGCCTGTGTCAGGACACAAATGCCGTGTTGGAACAGCTTTTTACTGTTTCAACCCCCTTAAGTCAGACCCCGAGGCTCTGGGAAGGCTCCAAAACTGCCACTCATTGGCAGATTTTAGGAGAAGAGGCTTGATGGGAACTTGAGGTGTCTTGTTGTGCTGTGTCAACCCTGGTTGGTGACTTCCCGGTGATTTGGAGCAGCTAGGAACCCCTCTGGGAGGATGCTGAGGCTGTGGGAGCCACCCCAGGCCCATCCCAGCCTGTGTAAGGCTGTGGGCTCGACCTGGATGTGTTTCCTGGCCCCTGAGAAGTGTTTTGGGGCATGGGGCCTGCCCTTGCTCCTCCATTTGCTCACCCCAAAGCCCTTTGCCAATACAAATAAAGCCTCCGTGTGCTATTCAATTAAATGAAGAAATCATGTTAAAATGTTTGTGGATAAATGACCGAGAAACTCGACTTTTCCTTCCATTCCTGGGAAAGGCAGGTTTTGTAACGAGGAATGAGGTGAAGTTCTTGCTGGTCCACTTACTGTGAGGCAAATTTTTGAGCCCTGGAAAGCAGCAGATGAGGAGGAACCTCAGCCTAACGGCATATATCCTCTTATTAGAGGTGGCTTTGAGTGCCTTTTATTTAGGTAATTACATCTGGCCACAGTTGACCAGAGCTGGATTTAAGGAGGGGAACATAAGGCTTGGCACGTGCTGGGAGCCTTTGGAGTTGACTGCAGTGGCATTACAGCAATCTGGTAGGTGTTGCTAACAAGGCAGTGCAGGGCAGCTATGGAGAAGCTCTGAGCCTTAGGGCCTGGAAAACTTGGTGTTGGCACTGACCTCAGCTTTGTGGGGGGGAGTGGGGTGGACTGATGCCTCAAAGCATCACCAGGGTGTTAAGGCAGCTGTGTATCATGCTGTATGTGACCTCCGTGACCTGATCCCTCTGATTGCTATGGTGGTTTAGGTGCTCACTGGATAGTACCAGCTTGTATTTCTATATCCACTCTCCAAAACCCCTTGGAGATGGATAAGCTGCTTGTAGGCACTTCAGAACTTGAGGGGAAGCTCTTTGTCTGTGCTGAGGGTACGTATTGGACAGGACAGCACATGTTGCCTCCCTGCCCCCAGGTGAACTCAAACGTTGAGTGTGGGAACAAGGGAGGGCAGATGTTAGCCCAGCACAGAGCCACGTTGAGCTGTAACGTGACTTTGTGCGTCTGTGTTGATGTTGTGCTGGAGGTGCCGTGTCTGATGTGGAGGTGAACCCCTCCCATATGGCCAGGATTGGCCTTGGCCAATCCGTGGCTGCTCAGAGGCTCACAGGCTGGCAGACGGGGTCAGCACTGCTTGAGAATTTCCTTGGGTGCAGAGTGGAGGCTTTTAATAGCAAACACAGTCATCTGCATCATGACATGGCCTGAAACTTGGCCCTAAGGATCCACTGGCAGCTGGGCACTTGCTGAGCAAGATGTCCCTGCCGGTTGGAATTTTTTTTAAGTGTTAAAGTAAAGTAAAATGGTTTTGAGTAAAAATTAAATAAGACTTAAACCTGTTGCTGGTGGGTTTGAGGTGCAGCTCCTCCCTGGAAGGTAGCCTGGAGGAACCCTGCCTTTCTGGGGAAGTTTATGTGGCCCCATCCCACTGTGCTGTGCTGACAGATCCCATACCTCAGCTGGGTGCCAAGACTTCAGCCTTCTAGGAAAGGCAGCAGGAGCCAGTATGGGTTTTCTTCTGCCATCCCGTGGGTGCCTGGAGCTGTGCGAGCAGCGTCCAGAGTTGCAGCGCTGCTTGCTTCATCCGAGCTGCCTTTGAGTGGGAACATACAAGATATGCAAGTGCAGAATTGATCTGTGCTGCTGACCAGGGTTGTTTCTGATGCTGCAGCTTTTTCTTCTGCTGTAGCATGAGGTGAATGTGATTTCGGCAGCTGCCTAGCTCTGGCAGTTTGCATCCTGCCTTCCCTACAAACTGTCTTCATCCTGCTCAGCTTCCTGACCCCTGTCCTAGTCAATACAAGGCTGTTATTGGAGCTCAGCAAGCCATGATGATCACATCCAAGTGCTGGACCTCGAGCCACCTGGCAGTGCTGGGCTGGATGAAGAAGCTCATTTGCATAGCGTGGTTAATTCTCTGTATGCTTTAATCTCTGTGACCATCTGTGTTCTTTCCCAGGCTAGGGAGATGGGAGCCCTTCGGATTTTCCCAGGAGGTGAACACAGAGAGGACTGCTTATTCTGTGTATGCTGAAAACTGCCCAGGGTCAGAGCAGGACATCCTCATTAGCTCTGGGAGCAGTTGTTCTGCATCTTTGGGCAAGGAGGCATTGACGCGTCGGCTCTGTCCTGAAGGCATATCCCGAGGAGATGCAGGGAGGAGATGGGGGCAAAGGCTAAAAATGTGACTCTGTGAATGCTGTCCAGCATTCAGTCCCAAACATGGAGGGTCTGTGACCAGTTTGGCTGGCACCCTAGAGGACTGAGGTTCCAGGTCTGAGGAGAGATAGTACTCTGAAGCATCTCCTGGCCATCCAAAAAACCCTGCCAGGTTTTGGCAGCCTCTGGGGTGTACCCCACCAGCAGCTACTGCTGTGTCTGTCCTGGTGAACTGCTTGATTTGAGCCTTAAAAGCTGCTTTGGAAACTGGGGCACACACAGCACCAAAATAAGGGGACCAGTGCCTATACAGAGCTGCACTAGCATCTCCAGACCTGTGCAGTCTGCTGCTGGCAGAGAAGTTTTTCTGCAAGCAACACCTGAATTCTTCCTCATTTTGTTTTCTCACATTTGGAGCCTGCTCCTGCAGACCATTTGCAGCCCCAGCTGGGATGCTGCTCACCATGGGCAGAGGTGACATTGGCTGTGGGTGCTTTTGAGGAATGCCTGTTGTGTGGGGCAGCACGCCCCTGCTGAGGCTGCTGCGGGCATCCAAACCCAGAGGGAACAACTCCTGCCCTGTAATTAAGCTCTTCTGCTCCCGTTCACAACACTAATGAGCTGTTTCATGGATGTGCTCCTCACAACTACTCTGGATCCTCTGTGTGGCTCTGAAGCTGGAGGTGACTTTCCAAGAGAGCCACCTGCAAAGGGCAAGTTCTCCATTCCTGTCACGTTGGGGTGAGGTATGTGGGCCAGGAATCTTTGACTGTGAAGGCTTTTCCCTGACTACACCCTGTGTGCTGTGAATTCTTCTGCCAAGGTACACCCTAGCTTCTTGGTGAGGAGAGCCCTTCCTGCTGTTCATGCTTGCAAGGCTGGACAAGATAGAGGTGTTTTCCCAGCTTTCAGCTGAGGGTCTGAGTCTGCCTCTTGAGAGGAGAGCTGCTCTCTACCTGCATCCAGGCTGGATAATAACACTTAAAAAATAAATGGTGCTCCAGCTGCTCTCCTGGTTCAGTAGTTTGGGTTTTCAGTCTTGACGGAGATGATGGCACCAGGACTGTTGGCATCATGGTGCATCCCAAAGGATGGGTATGGGCTTGTGCACATATTTCTACCTGGTCTAGTGGAAGGTGTCCCTGCCTGTGGCAGTGGGATGGAATGAGATGAGCTTTAAGGTCTCTTCCAACATGAACCATTCCATGATTCTGTGATTCTCTGGCATGGCTCTGGCATGACTGTTGAGTGCTCGACTGTGTGCTTATGTGAGGCGGGTCCCTGTACCCTCAGCGGGGCTGTTGCGTGGGCCGAGGATGTGGCTGAATTTCAGGCCCTGCTGTGTGCCCACTGGAGCACACAGCCAGCCTTGCCGCGGCTGGGAGCACCGTTGCTCTCTTGAATCTCTTCATTTAGTTAATGATCCTTTTGTTGAGAGGATTAAGGTTTAGAGGCCTCTGGCCGAGTGTTAATTAAATTAAGGCTCTGGTGTTTTGTGGAATTTTTGAAGCCCACTAGAGGGCTCAGTTGGAGCCCTGTGGAGCCCGGACCGGCGGCGCTGGGCTGTGTCCAGCCCTGCAGAAGTTTGCACGAGAAGTTATGTAAGTGTAGAGGAGCTGGACAGGCGCAGAAGTTGCACGGGGCCAGCCCGCAGCTCCCGCGGCCCGGCTGTGGCCGGAGCTCGGCGGAGGCTGGCCCGGGCTCACGGGAGGCTGGCAGGCATGGGGGGCCTACGTCACTGCTCACGGTATAATCAGCGTTGGGCAATGCCGAGCTGGTGTTTCTGGGGTTTTTTTTGGTTTTTTTTTTTTCCCCACTTGGTGTTTACATTTCTAAGAAGTGGCTGACCGTGAACATCCGGTTCCACCTTCACTTCTGGAAGAGTCAGATACTGAAGTTTTGCTCTGTTGCCTTGCTCATGTGGGTAGAAATGTGAGCTTTTGGCTTTGTGGCTTGGGTTTTTTTGGTGGGTGCATGGGTTTTTCGTGTTTAGCTGTAACTGCGTTTTAACCAGTGTCTCTTCTCCTTTCTCTTCTATCCATTGCCCCACGACGGATTTTGGTGCTTCGCCTGTGTGGTTGGCCTGGCTCTCTCATCTCTGGGTAAGTACCTGCTTTGTTAGATCAGTGGGCAGAAATAGTTGAAACAAGTTGCTTTGACTTAATGATTGGACTTATTTAAATAATGAACCAGCCTGTTTATTCTGTCTTAAACTCTGAAGCATTGGTTATTGTCAAACACCATGATTTATTATCCATGTGTGTGTGTCAAGATTTTGGATATTGAAAAGCACTTAGTTGGCCTGGAAAGTGCTGTATTTTATAATATGAAGAAGCCCCCAGTAGTAGTTTTTCCTACCAGCCTAGGCTGTGGAGCACTGACCTGGGGGTAAAAACACACCTAAGTGCCAGCAAGTGAGCAAATGGCAGGGAAAGTATATTTGCGAATGGAAAGCAATGCTTCCTGTTCTTCCCAGGATGTCTCCTGGCATCTGTTGGTGGCAAGTCAGCACTGTGGTTGTGAAAGGGGCTCTCTGATGGCCTTTGCAAACCATGGATGTTTGGGGCTTTGCAGGGCATGGAGAGGAGGCTGAGGTCCTTCTGGCAGGAGAGGAGGGGAAATGCATGTAGAGCTTGGAGAAGAGCATCAGGCACTGATAATTTCAGTTTGTGTTCATGGAGAGCCTGCTTTGCATGGGGGAAAAACTGCCCTGGTGGGGTGGATTCTGATTGTTTCCCTGCAGGGGTTTGGTGCCTGCCATGAACTTGGCTGTGAGGCGGTGTTTGTATATTAAAGCCTCTGAGGACAAGGTGTGTGTTCTCAGGGTGGAGGGAAGGAAGGGATCTGCTTGGTGAAGTTTTTTCTCTGGATGCAGTGGTGCCTTTGCATCGAGGTTGTGTTCTCTGGAAACTTCAGTAAGTTTAAATTTACTTTGTTTCTTTTTTAAAATTCAAACTATCCTCCTGCTAAGCTTTCCCCTCTCCATCACTCCTCTTCCCCAGTAACACCCTCTCCTCTCCTAGTAAGGGAAAGGGCTGAGCACATTTAGAGCAGCTCTGCTCTGTGCCTGAGTATTTAATGTGCTGCCAGTCATTGATGAAAGACTTGAAGGGAAAGCAGAGAAAGGTGCTGGGAACGGATTGCTTTATTCTTAAACTCAACATCATTATACAATGCCTCGTTGCAGGGCAGGAGAGATGAATCAAATCCAAGCATAAACCTGTTGTTCTTACTCAGAAGTGAGCACTATATTTGGAAGATGAGCAGCTGCCTCCTGATCTGAATGAGCTTTGCTACCAAATCTCCAAAATCAGGATTGTTAATTGACTAGAAAACCTGCCTTGGTCAGAGGTGCTGAGCTCCAACCCCACCAAACACCCAGCAGCCATTTGAATGCAGAATAAAACTCCTCCGTGCGGAAGGTACAGCTGGAAGCTGCTGTGAGCTTGGATGTGGAGCAAGATACAAGTGCTCACTTGCATGATCGTTGGAATGGGTTAGTGAGAGGCAAAGCTGTACCAGCACAGCAGCTGCAGCTGTGCCAGGGTAGCCTGGAGCAAATCTTTGGCCAGAGAGTGTTCCTGTTCAGTGCTTGAGCAGACCCTCAGGACGGTCACTCATCTGGCTGTCTCTGTATGACAAGTCTCTGGTCAAGGGTGAATTTCCCCCTTGGGAAACACTGATAACCTGGACCATCCCTGGTTTTCTCTCCCCAGAGCAGTCTCCATGTTACTTTTGTCAGTTTTCTTGCATGTATTGCACAGAGGGGAGAGAATTGCATTTTGGTGGTCCTGCTTGTTACAGGCTGTGGAGGTTTTGATCCTGATATGAGGTGAAATTTACTGCTTGCTGAATAATTGGTGTCACTCTTTGTCAGCAAACAAGAAAGCCACCTGGTACCTTGTTAGGGATAGCAAAGATAAAGGGGGTGTGGTACAGTATCACTGACTCAGGGACAGCTCTGACCTTCACTCAGCAGAGAAAACAGCAGGCTCAGATTGCCTCTCCATCTTTAAGCCTAGCTTATCTCATAGGTAAACATAAAATGCATAGGAGTTTTAGTAATATATTTATATTAAATATAGTAATATAATCTCCTCTCCTGAGCTGGTAAGTGTTGGGCAAAGTAACACACCAACAGCTTCCATGGAGAGAAGCTGGGAGTAGCTGCGGGGCAGAAACCATGAGGGAAAATGCTGAAAATGCTAGAGGAGCCTCTGTTGGGGATTTTGCTCTTGACCTTCAAGCTGAGATTTACATATGTTGCCATTATTTAAAGCCTGTCAGGAAATCCAAGGTGAGGCCACTGCTGAAAAATTGTTCAGAGCTGTGTCTGTGGTGGTAAGTGCAGAGTGTCCATTCATGGGCTGTGTTTGGGCTCTGTCTTTCCATACGGTGGCACTGGTGATGCTGGAAGCCGTGTGCTGTTATTTTTATTTATATATGTTGTTTCTTTCTATTCCAGAATTCATGGGTGACCTGGAGAAGGGCACTGCTTTGCAGAGCCCTCGAACAGCTTGTTGTGTTGTGAATTTGGGTCTCCCCTTAGTTCTTGTTTACACATAGCCCAAAGAGGAAGAACAAATGAGGTTTCCAGCACCATTCAGTGAGATTTTCTTCTTTAACCTCTCCTGTTGGTTGACAGTGCCTGAACATAAGCCCAGGTGGGCAAGAAGGCAAATGACACATGGTCTGTACAAGCACTAGTGTGGCCAGCAGGACTAGGGCAGTCCCCCTGTGCTGGTCACTGGTGAGGCCAAACCTTGAATCCTGGGGTCCATTTTGGGCCCCTCATAACAAGAAAGACATTGAGGGGCTGGAGCGTATCCAGGGAAAGGAACAGAGCTGGAGAAGGGGCTGGAGCAGCAGGAGCAACTGGGGGAGCTAGGGTGGCTCACCCTGGAGAAAAGGAGGCTTGGGGGGACCTTCTGTCTCCACAACTCCTTAATAGAAGGGGGCAGCCTGGGAGGGATCGGTCAGGGAACAAGGGACAGGGCAAGAGGAAATGGCCTCAAGCTGTGCCAGGGAGGTTTAAGTTGGATATTAGGGAAAAACTTCTTCATGGAAAAGGTCATCAAACACTGTCACAGGCTGCCCAGAGCAATGATGAAGTCCCCATCCCTGGAGGGGTTTAAAATCTGTGTAGATGTGGCACTTAGGGGCATGGGTTAGTGGTGGGCTTGAGAGTAGTGGGTTAATGGTTAGCCTCTTTGATCTTGAAGGGCTTTTCTGACCTAAATGATTCCATGATTCTATGGAAATGTGGCAGCAAGGTATCTCTTTCACTTGTCCCACCCTGTCAGAGGAGACCGTGGTCCCTAATATGGTGTCAAGTTCTAGAGACAGCTTAGCTCAGTGTTTTCACTTTGTTGCTTAGTAAAGCAGTGAAAACAGTTCTCATTGTGGCATTCAGAATAGCAGCGCTGCCCTCTGAATTACCATCTAATTAAATGAAAGCAAAAACTCCAAAACAAGTGAGCTTTCTGTTGCATAAGGAAAGCTGTTTTGGTTGACCTAAAAACCGACATTGAAAACCAGCCTAAACAGAGATGCTTTCCCTCCCGGCTCCGTGGGCCATGCAGAGCAGTTGCTACTGTTCTTGGAGAGGCATTCATGCCGTGGCAGCTGTGAGCCCACTTCAAAACAGTTACGCCTTTGAGACTTGCTTCCCTTTTGCTTGATGGTTGGAGAAACCCTGCTGTGGAGACAAATAATTAGAAATAAAAGATGGCAGCTTAATGATTATTAGCTTTTCTGATGCAGCTTGCAGTGAGCGCAGGGTGAGACTGGCGTCTCCAAGCTGCTGTTGCATCTCCTGCTCTAGAGATTTACTGTGTGCACTGTTACTGTGCAGTCTCAGTGGACCTGCAGAACACCCCGAACTAACAGAGTTATTTATTTTAGTGACCAACCTTTTCAGACTCTTGGCAATTAACTGTGACAATGGCAGTATGCTTCCTGCCCTCAGCTTCCTGTCTCTTCATCCATGCCCACAGCTTTCCTTGGCAACCTTATGCCCCTCACCCTCCTCAGTTTCTTGGATTCTGTCTATTACTATGAACCACTTTGGGTTCTCTTAATAAAATAAGCATGTCAAGCTACTACCTTAAAAAAGCCTCAAAGTGCCTTATTTTGAGCTCCAGAAAATCTGGCAGCAGTGGGATGCTATCCTCTGGGATTCTTCTTATTGATATTCATCTTTTTGAAGCTGGTATCCATGACTGCCAGTTTCAGAGGTTAATATACTGCATTTCAAGCAAGCTGAGGTATTTTTAATTTGTGATATGGAAATGTGCACCAATTAATCATTGTGCACCTGCAGAAATGCCTCTGGGCAGACTTTGGCTGTGCTCTATCAGGTTCTGGGAACATCAATAGGCAGGACTCAGAGTGACGAGTCTGATCCAGTTTAGTAGCTCGGGACAAACCCTGCGAGGTCCAAGGGCATGTCAGGCAGGGGACGCAGTGCTGACCAAGGTGGTGCAGAGCTTTGGCTCTTATTTGTGGAAAAAATAATGGTTAGAAGTTGTATTTGTTCTCCACAGGTAAAGTTTAATTTAAATAAATGTAAGGTTTTGCCAGGTGTCCCTCACTGATGCACAGGTCTAGCCCTCAGTTGCCAACAGACTTGCTGTCTGTTGACTAGAGCTGGGTTCATGGTTTGCGTGAATTTGCTGCCTGGCCTTTGAATTACATGGAATATGTTAGTGCAGACTCAAACGCTCTCTGCCAAGTACCTGCCTCAAACTTACTGCTAGGTAAAGTTAAATAGTCTTAAATAGTCCTAAATAAACCCTGATTTTGAAACTGTCCTTCCCCATACCAAAGAGCTCTAAGCATTTTGAAGCCAAGGGGTGCTCTTTGCCCAACAAGAGCATAACAGCATGGAGTCAAATCTCCTTCACTGAACTGGTGCCTTTCTGGGGAGAAGCTGCAGTTGAAAACACACCTACCTGGTGTTATTTAAAGAAGCCAGAGCTTCTCTTGGCGACAGTTTGACTCCTCATCCATGCAAGGAGTAAATCAGCCCCTGACATCTTTTGTTTGTAGTGCAGCCTGGCTGCCTCCCGGCTGGAGCTCTGGTCTCTAGGTGGCACTCACTGTTATTTTTTGGGTGCATTTCAAGAAAGGCTGCATAGCTGAGCTTGTCCCCCGCTGAAGGGACAGCTGCCTCTCTGGCCAGGCTGGCTGGTCCTGCTTCTCTTAGGAGGCTGACACAAGGGCTCGAGCTTCTTCCTGCTGCCCAAACATAGGAGTTGCCAGCAGCATTCCTGAAAGAGGGATAGGGAGTCAAGTGCTGTCTGTGAGCACACTCCTCTGGTTTTAGTTTTTTACTGCGTCTGCTGGGAAATGAAATCCTAGTAAATGCTTGGAAGGAGGGTGAGCTCTCGAGGTGATGGAGATGAGTGTGCTGTGGGACAGTCTGAGGCTCCTGTGATGGTTCTTTCCATGGTTCAGTCAGTTTCTTAGGTTGTTTCTGGAGTTCAGGCTCATGCCACACTGACTCTGCCTTTTCCTGAGCCTGCTTGAATTCACAGCATCACCTGTAATCTATTCTCCAGGATTTGTTAAGCTTTTTATAGATCATTTCAGTGCAGCCACTTGTGTGTTTAATACTTCCTACTCATACTTGAGAGGAAAAGTATTTCTCTGTCACCACATTAACACACCCAACCCTGCAGGCTGCAGCTGACCTCCTCTAATCTTTAATGGTGCATCTTGGCAGAAATGTGCTTTACATGCTGACACTAAGCTCTAAGTCTAAACAAAGCTGACTCTCCAGGAGCTGTTCTTCCCTGCACTGGCACATAGCCTGGAGAGAACTGAAGCTCCTCTTCTGTTTTATTCCTCTTTCTACTTGGAGTTTGTCTGCTGTGCTGCAAGACACTGCCTCAAATGAACATCAGCTTCATACAAATCAGTGAAACTCATGACGGGAGCTTTTGGAATCAATTAACCAGATTGCAGGTGGGATGGGAATTCCTGGGTGTACAGACTCAGCTCCCAGCCACCCCCTCTGCTTTCCCCATCTGCCCAAAAGGGATCCATATGAGCCAGCCCAGTACCAAAAAGATCTAATGGCTAAAAAATGGGATTTTTCTGCCCATGGGAGAATACGTGGTTGTAGTTTAGCAACAGCAGCTTTTAAAGGCTACAAATTACAGCCAACAAAAGAAAATTCTCCAGAAGGAAACCACAAAGAAAAGGATGGCAGAAGCTGTTTGGATTTAGCAAAATTGGAGGTCAACTGCCCTGATGCCAAGTATGATTCCAATACCTAAGTCACTCAGTCTCTTTAGCTAATGGAGGGCGCTTCTTGGCCCTTTAATAACTATCTCAGCAATGAATCAATGGTTGGTTTTGGAGAGTATTATGATGGGCTGGACTAGATTTAATCTTTGGTTAAATACTTGAAACAGAGCCAGGTGAGTGTAGATGTTCCAGGTTGCCTTCACTGTGCACAGTATGAGTTGTAGCAAATCAGTGCAAGTGTTCTAGACCTTACTGAAAATTCCTTGAATTTGCAGTTCAGCCTGTCAGAGGCTTTTTCAGCAGTGAATTCTGTGCTGGAATGAGGGTGGGCAAGGGAGAAATGCAGCATTAGTTGAAGCACTCTTTCCTTCCAGGTGAATCATTTACCTGCAATATCTTAATTCTAGATCACCATTTTACAGGAAGACAAAGCTTGAAAAGTCAAAAGGAGGCTTCCTTTCCTCCTCATTCTTGTCTTCTGCTCACAGCCAAATCAGCACTGCTGATGGTGACAGCAAAGCTGGAAGAGGAGCCAAGGGCAGAGGGCCAGGAACTGACAAAATTGAGCCACCTGCTCTCCTCCCACCTTGTTTGCTCTTGTGAAATGGCTGCTGCTGCAAGGAGACTGTCACTTGTTTGCAAAGTGAGTGTGAGAAAGGGAAACAGTGTGCCTGTTGTGTGTTCACGTATGTGTGCGTAATGCAGCTCATTTAGAGCAGGATACATAGAGGATTCATCTGACCAGCCTAATTTTTTTCTTTTCCTAGACCTCGGTGTAATTCCAAGTATTTCTCTTCACTTTAAATTCTGCTTGCTTTAGGGAAGGGAGCACAGCACCAGTGTGATGCACAACTGCTTTGTTTAGACTGGGAATTCCTCACTGGAGAAGCTCCTCAGGGCAAAGAGGAGAGCTCTGTGCCTTTTATTGTTGTGCCAGTAATGCTCTGGGCAGTGTTTCCCAGCACTGGTGTAAACTGGGAGCCCTGTTTTGCAACAAATCCTACCAGGAGTGTATCTTGTGGGGCCTACAGAGTGCTGGATCACCTTACAAAGATCTGTTCTATGAAGAACTTAACTTGAGCTAGATTTAATCTGTTATCTGGATGCTCCTAGGACACTGCAGTGTGCCCTGCTGAGCTGCTTGAAAGTGCCTGCATGTTACCCAGGCAGAGGGCAGGGTTTGGCTTTGTCCTCCATGACCCAGTTGGTTTGCACTGACTGAGTCCACCAGGATCTGAGTGCTCCCAGTGGCCTTTCACCTTGCAAGGAACAACCTCTGCCTTAGCGACCCCAAACGCATGCCTAAAATGAATATAATTCCTGTCTTTATTCCTATATCCAGCAGGCAAATACCAAGAAATCCTGACTTAATAAAATAATTCTCAGTCTCTAAATGACTCCCATAAAGTGACTGTAACCAGCTGTAACTGGGAGAGTTCTTTAAATAGTTGCAATCCAGGCTTGGCACAGGGCAAACTGTTCTTATAGTGAAGAATTTAAGAAATTTCCATTACTTCTTATGGGATTTCAGAGGTCAGTTTGGGGCTGTGTAGGAAGGAAAAAGTTTGAAGCTAAGCCAGTCAATTCCAGAGATGTGGTGGTGATGGGTTTATTTCCATGTGCATAAGAGTGGTGGCTTTGGGTTTCTTTTTCCCTTTTTTTTTTCACATATTTTCTGCTCCCTATAAAATATTGCTTTATGTAGGCTTAGATCCCCTTGCCCCAGAAGAATGTTTTTCAGGCTCTCATGCCGTAGACCAAGTGCCTCTTTTTGTACATGATAATTCAACTTTTTAGTTTCTCTTCCTTTAGCTTTTTAGCCAATCAAGCTCTCAGCCATTTGTTTGGGGTCTGAAGAGGTGACAGCATCCGTTGCCCTTGCGCACAAGCGCGTCGGCAGCTCGCACTAGTGCTCCCTGTGGATAAATGCTTCACCTGGGAATACAAAATGCAGGAGCTGCTGCTTCTGTTCTCAGCTGCTGGCAGATGGAGTTGGGGATCATCTGGTGATGGGAGCGCAGTGGATGATGCGCTGTGTAGTGTTAAATCACCACTTTGATGTGAAATTTTTGTTGCCCTGGTCTCTCCTCCATGTAATCTGCCATGTGTAGTATACAATGAAGCAGTGTGGGTTTGTTTGCTTGTTTTTCTTAGTTGCAAGAAGCTGTTGCCAACCAAAACTTGTGGTTTCTTTGCTCCATGGTTTTCTCCTCAAAGCCCTTTGGACTGGTATTTCTCTTCTGGCAGTGTTTTAAGCTGACCCATGGGTGAGCAGTAGCAAAGGTAGCAGTTGTAGTGGGTCAGCACTGAACATCTGATGCTCCTCCATGCCCTGCCCGGGCTGTTAAAATGTGCTATTTTTTTGCACTGGGGACTGAAGTCAGAGCTTCAGGACATGATTCAAAGGAACTACCTGTCCCTAATGTAGGAGCAGTGATTTAGAGCTGCCAGAACTTTCCCAGCCTATCTTTTTTTTAATTAGATGTGCTCATCTAAGTCCAAGGAAACCACCAAGCTGTCCAGATTTAAGGCAAAAAATATCTGTCTTCCCTCTCATTAAGGAGCTTTTTGCAAGTGGTCTCAACACTGAGACACAGGGGAGCTGCTCTGTTCTTCTTGGCAGCGCTGTCATAGACACATAAAGGAGAAGGGGTAAATAGCTGTGAGAAGCATGGTTTGTTTTTTTTTTTTCTAAAAATCTGGGTATTTTTAGCTTCATATAGCACAAATGCCCTCAGTGTGTGAGTGGCCCTTGCTAGGTCGGTACCAGTGATGGAGCGATCCCAGCCTGGGACCCAGCCCTGGGTATTATCTGCTGATGAAGAGGCAGGGCGGTTGCTCTTAATCCAAGCAGAATAATGTGCCTGAGACCTTAATTCTCTATGGGAGACAAACGGAGATGCCTTAGTGCCAGGCGTATTTTGGAATTGTGCAAATATATGAGGGGGATTTGGTTCCTGAGCTGGGCAGGCTGGCAGCAGCTTTACTGGAACCTTTGGAAGTGCTCAAGAGGCACTGGGCAGCGTGTTTTGCTCTGATGTACAAAGCAGGGAGAGCTAGACAGCTCTGCTTGATAAAAATAACTGATTCTAATTTGGCTGTAAGCGAGGAAAATCCAGTCCGTGCTGGAGGTGCGGGATTCCAGAGCAGGGGCAGGGCGGGCGCCTCGGTGGGGCTGTGCTAGGCTCCTGGGGGCGTTTCTTGTTGACCAAGACACCTCAATTGTCGCTTTTTTGGCTTGCCACAGACTGAGGCAGTACCTGTTCGATTACGAATGGCCTTATGCTTAAAAAAATGAAGACTATAATAACAGCATAAAAAAACCCCAACGCCTCCCCTATCTTTCTTCATACACTCCTCCTTGCTTCTTCACCCTGGGTTTCCCTTCAGAGCTGCGCCACGACTTTCTCTGGGAGGCAGCGAACGGTATTTAAAATTTAGGTCACGGAGGGAGGGGGAGCGGCGCTGCCGCCCGCGGTACCGGCGGGCAGGACCCTTCCCATCCCCTTCCTACTGGGGCCGTGCGGCGCCAAATTATCGCCCCCCCGCCACCATCACCTTAGCGGGGGAGGGTGTGGTGGTGGCAGGAACGGGCGGTAATCCCGTCATTTCAGCCTCCCGCGGTGCTGTTGTGGCGGGCTCAGGAAGGCGCTCCGGGCGCTCCCTCCGGGCCGCCCGCGGGAGGGAACGTGAGGGAACGGCACGGGGGGAGCCAGGAGGGGGCGCACGCTCCCCCGCCCGCGCCGCCGGCCGCGGTTTCCCCGTAGCCAATGGCGAGGCGGCGCTGGCGTCCCGCCCCTCGCCCTCGGCCAATGAGAACTTACTACAGTGTTGTGGGGGGAGGAGGCGGGCGGGGGGGGCAGAGCCGCGGGCGGGCGGCAGCTGGCGCGGAGCGGCGGGCGCGGAGCGGGGAGGAGCGGGGACGGAGCGCCTGGCCGGGCACGGCGCGGCCCCGGGGTGCCGCACCGCACCGGGGGCTCTGCGGGGCCCGGCGTGAGGCCGGCGGGCGCCACGCGCGGGGGCGGCCGGGTAAGTGCGCGCGGGAGCGTGTGCGCGGCGCGGGGGAGTGCGCGCGGCCTTTGCGCGGCGGGTCCGGGTCCGGGTCTGGGTCCGGGTCCGGGTCCCAGTTCGCGTCCGCAAACGGCGGGTCGGTGCGCGCCCGCGGACTCTGTGCGGGTGGGCACGTGTATGTGCGCGTGTGCGGTTGTGCACCGTGTGTGAGTGCGTGTGCTCATCTGCGCAAGGTGCATCTGCACAGCGAGTGTGTGCGGTTGGTGTGCCTGTGCGTGTAAAGGGTGCGTGGGGTGGTGGAGTGGGCACGCGTGGTCTGCACAAGCACCTTGTGTGTGTAGTTTGTAGCGGGGGTGTGTGGTGTGACTGCTGTGAGCACTGCGTGTACACGCAGTGCATGTGCGAGCTGTGCATGTGTGTGCACCGTGTGTCTCTGCGCAGCAGGTGAGTGTGCTCCATGCGTGTGTATGTACTGTGCGTGTCTGCGTTTGCCCTGTGTGCGTGCACAGGGAATCTGTGTGTATACAGTGGGTTTGCAGTGACCGAATCCAGCGCGTGTGTGTGCGCGGCTCGTGTGCCACCGCTCCGTGGGGCTGTGTGTGACATGGAGTACTGGGAGTCAAAAGGCTGAGGCTCAGCCCGAGACAGGTTCTGCAGGAGGCAAGAAATGGGGATAGCAGGATAGGGACACACAGTTCAGGGGAGCTGGCACCCAGTGTCCCCCTTTGCTGGGGTGGGGTTGCCCGGCCTGCCGTGGCCGAGCTGGGATCCCCAGCTGTGCCCGGAGTCCATTGTGCGGGAGGAGGAAGGAGATATGGCGGGGAAGGGCTTAGGGCTCCACAGGGCGATGCCTTTTCACCCACCCGTGGGACAAATGTGAATTCTGTGGTCTGGTATCAGTCAGGCAAGGACTCTTTCCTGTCCGGGCACCCTCCTTTCATGTGAATTCTAGCTCAAGAAAACACCTTGGCCCACTGGGAAGTGTTGCTCTTACTGGATTTTCCACCAAGGCGTATTTTTATTTCCTATCTCCAGTGAGGCACTGTTTGTGATGAAAATTACTCCAGAAGGTCTGGAATGAGTTAAAATCCACCTTGACCACCTCTGAGTGCTGCAGCTGCAAGTGTCCCAAGTTCTCACTTCCCTGTCTTTTGGGGAAAAGGAACTTGTTCACCCTTGCTGCACTGGTTTGAGGAAGCTGGTTTTGGGCAGGGTCTGGCAGCTTTTCCCTCTGTGGCTGTGTAAATGGTAATTCAAGAATTGCATGATGAAGGGAAAATTTCTCAGAGATTGTCCAATTTCTGGAGTACGTGCTATGCTGGTTCAGTTGTAATTTTTTGTGTTAATTTAATTAAGATACTGGACAAGCAAAGCAAAATAGGTCCCTTCCAATCCAAACTATTCCTTGAAAATCTAATTTTTGAACAGTACCACAAACCCTGTTTTTGCCTTTCCTTGCTCTTTCCAGTTAGGATTTGAAGGCTTTTCAAACATGCTGGATTTTGCTTGCCTTAGTTTGCTAAATCTGGAGGGATGGTCTTTGAATTAGTGATTCTTATTTACAGTTGAGATATGTAAAAATAATCTCTGTAAGATGTCAGGGGCAGAGAATATGCTGGGTCTGCAGGAGGGATACGGAGGGGCTCTTCCCTGGCTGCTGCTACTGCTGTGATGCCATGGAGTGCAATTCCTTTCACAGTTGGCTAACTCTTGTGTTGCTGCCCCAGGATCTGCTCCCTTTGCTTCAAAGGTTGCTTTGTGGAGATCCAAAGTAGGCTGTTTTTCTTTTTTAATGGATGGTCCAGCAATATTTTTAATGAATTGGAGGTTTTCCTGCAGCATTGTGGTGGTCGGTAAGGGTTGTGTGTCGCATGTCAGTGATGCTGATACTCTTGATGTTTATATTTTACATAATCTTGCATCTTCAGTTGCACTTCTAGGGCAATTTTGAGCATTGGGTGGGATCTAAAAGGCAGTGCATATCTCTGCTATCATGGCCTTAAAGAAGGTGAGGATTTTATAGGATTCTCGTGGACAAACATAATCTGCTGCGGAAGATAAATATCAGGATAATTATAGTGCGCACTCCTTACCTTGAAAACTGAATTAGAGCCTTATGAAACAGAGAGAAGGATGATTTTTTTTTTCCTAATATAAACACATTCATTATTTCCTATATCAATTTAGATGACAAGAACAGGAATTACCTGTGTTTTCACCTGATCTCACAATTGCAAGTTAAAACAAATAATCTTATAAAAAGCAAAGCATTTAATGGGAAAGCAGCAATCCTGAGGGGTAAGGACTCCGCTTGGCCTGTTTCCAAACATTGTATGTTCCTAAAGCCCATAAATGCTTCAGGCAATGATACTCCAAACCTACAGCTCCTGACTCCAAGTCTATCTCCCTGCCAAGTGCTATGCGCTCTGCATGAGCATCCATGGTGTTTTTCATCTGACATCCTTTGATTTTTGGAAAGTGGTAAAACAGTGTCTC
Organism: Vidua macroura; assembly: GCF_024509145.1. Taxonomy (NCBI): domain Eukaryota; kingdom Metazoa; phylum Chordata; class Aves; order Passeriformes; family Viduidae; genus Vidua; species Vidua macroura. Next base: position 7,550,840 of record NC_071595.1, on the reverse strand, counting down.
TCCTACTGCCCCATTTACTGCTTGTTGAGCAGATATTTGAATGAATGGGACATAGGCTGGCAAGGATGTGGCTTATCTAGTGAGCAACCATCTCCACAAATTCATTTATTAAAGATCAAAGTGTTGCTCTACCGGGGTAGCTTGCTGGGGTGTTGGGATGCTCCATGTGCTTTGATACATTGATAGGTGGATGACGATGATAATGACGTTGTGAATGTGGCATGTAACATGCTTGAATAAAGTTGTGTATACAGAAGGCTTGCTGATGGAAGGCAGTGACTCTGTACTAGGTTTTCACCAGCAGTTACTTGGCATCTCAAAGGAATCCTGGATTTTTGGAGTCAGCAGGTGAACCTCAGGCTCTTCATCCTTGGGTGTTCAGTGGAAGTGTTGGCTGAGTATCCACAGCATCTGATTAGTAGTTTCTTCTCAAACATCTTTCCTTGTGTTCCCAAATGAGGGGTATGTGCTGAGAGCCTCTTCATTTGGGGGAACCGTGACGGTACCTGTGTCACTGCAGGTGGATTTTTCTTCAGCCCCTTACTCCCATATTTCACCTGTTTCTTGGAAAAAGCCCTGGAAATTGGTAATGCTCAGAGATCTTGTGTCCATGCCGGGTGGGAAAGCTCTGGGCTCTCCCCACCTATCCAGGCTAGGGATCCCTGCTTCTAGTGTGAGCTTTCCACCCCTCTGTGGATGGAGGCATGTGTGGGTGAGGCTGCAGTGGGGAGGTAGAGCTGAGCTGTACTGTGTGCCGCACTGGGTCAGTGTCCGAACTTGCTGGAGCTGCTTTTACATTACTGTGTGATGCTGGGAAGCTGTGATGAATCTAAGGGCTTTAATAGGACAGTGTGAGGGTCACTGCAGCGGCTCTATGTATGCAAATAATTTCCCATCATAAACCTTACTTTGTACTTTCAAGCTCCACTGCAGTTCTGTCGGCTTCCGTCTAACTTCTGTGCAGTTTTCCTAGAGTGTTAAGGAATAGCAGACATTCAGGCTGTTCAGGCTTGGAGCTGTGTTTCTTGCTGTTGTGTATTTCTCCGGGGAAGTTCAATATAAAGCTTTGCATCAGTAGTAGAAGTTGCAGTCTGGGTTTGGGGATCTTTTGCAATGATTATTCTTTCTTGGTGCTTGGTTTTTGCTGTAATCTTGTGTAGATTAAGCAGACAACGATGCATAAAGATTTCCCTTTGTATGTCTTATCTACTACTGTTTTGATCAGTATTGTGGTTTCTTAAGTTGCAAAGAGCTGTAGATGCGGCATAGCAGGGATTTATCTTTGTCCATCGGATGGATTAGGTAGGAATGTTTATGGCTTGTACTTAATCCAGATTAATATTATTAGTTTCCTTACGTTCAGTCAGTTGTTTACGCTTGTTTTCTGTTTATGTGAATTTTTACTTGTGTAATGCCGCTCACATTGTGTATTAAA